>NC_135394.1:18114710-18419565 GCF_051989625.1 Stigmatopora argus
TGTCTCAACTTGCCCTCGTCACCTTCAACTCCCTAAAGTCTCAAATAAACACAACACCTCATTTTCATTTAACGCGAATACCACTCCCTGGGAGGTCGAAAAAATGAACATTCCAAAATTCCAATGGTCACGGTCCACGACGATAGACATTAAAGAAACGTCAACGTTGTCGATACTCACAGTTAGCAGGAGCAGCGACACAAACGTTCCGATCATGACTGCTGTCCGCGGCCATGAAACCCAACCCGAGCCACTTCCTGATAATGAGAACCGGCTCGGGCGGGTGCTTATTTATGAAGGGGAGGCGTACTTGCGTCTTCCCGCAACACTACGCGCACCCCCGCGCACCTACGCGGACACGCCCCGCGTTCGTCGACAGGTGGGTGTGAAAATACGCGTCGGGCCTCGCCGTCCTCGCCATGTGGACTCTCGTTAACACGCCTTTAACGGCCTTTAAAATTCAATTTGTCTTGCACTGTTATTATTAAAGTCATTTTTAAAGGCTCAGGATTGTGTTAAAAAGTTTTTTTTATTGAAATGTATTTATTTACTTTGAAGTATTAACTCATTGGCTGCAATATTGCACAAAAGAAACCATGCAAGCCATTAAAATTGGATTTGACGTCTATAACTGTCAATGGCGGTGAAAGAGTTGAGGGCTAATAAGAAAAAAATAATATTAAGGTACATAGCAAAAAGTAGAGGTATAGCACTATATTATATATTTCATCTAGTAAAACAAACTTTGTAAAAGAGAAAATGTCACGATTAAGAGACCCCAATTCATCACATTGCATTATTTCTCAGATAACTGTAAATGTTACAATATTATACATAGAGTAATATGTAAATATATTGTAAAAAAATATTTATCATAGTTTGGCAAATATTCCCCTTGTCAAATTCAGAATTAAAGATTTAAATGAATTAATTACATGTCTATACTACTTTTAACCAATCTCACGGACACATTGAATTCACCAGTTTTTGTAAAAAGTTAATTATAAATATACAGCATCACAGGTAAGCACATTAGCTTTAACTAGCTGCACATTTAGCATTCGCAATGTATATACAGTAAGTAGTGAATGAAGGGTATCTGCTAGCGTAGTGATTAGCATTCGCCACTGCCCATCGCAAATTAGCATATTTACATAAAAACGATAATATGAGCCCTGCAATAATAATCAACAATTGTAAAAACTAGAAACCTCGTGGTCTTGTAGACATATTCCAGCTCCAAATATCCCCATTTAGTGTTCACAATGCGCAGTATGACGTGAATTTGCTAGTGTAGCATTTAGCCACTCGACACTAGCTCGCGCTAGCCTCATGCTAATCACCAATTAACATAATATTTACATGAAAACGATAATATAAGCCCTACAATTACATTCTGCACTTATTGGGCTCTTTTAATGACTTATTTAACAGCACAGAATTCATCTAAATAACATTTTAGAAGCCAATTTAGCATTGAGGCTAAATGCATAACAGGCCTTGCTTACCGGAGCTCAACACGACGACCACGGCTCTTCACATCCACTTAGAGGCACGCTTCTTTGTCCTAAAAAAATAAGTTACTCGTTAGCCGCCATTATTAATGAGATAACCTTGCTTTTAGATGATGGTTGCATGATATTGTGTACCGAAAGCTTCTCATTCACGAGGCGTTCTGGTTGCTTTTTTGGGGGTGGCCCTCTTCGGTCAGTTGACAGTGCCGTGCCGAGAGTTTCTCGGGGCTGTGGGCAAGCAATTCCCAGGGCCCCCCACCCCACAAGTGCGCACCCTAAAAATGTGTTTTTGTGTACTGAAATTCCCCCCAAAATACAGACTTGGGGTGCGTGCGGGTTTGACAACATTTAGAGCTAAATGTGTCAAAGTGGCGGCCCGGGGGCCAAGTCTGGCCCGCCGCATCATTTTGTGTGGCCCGGGAAAGTAAATGATGAGTGGCGACTTTCTGTTTTAGGATCAAATTCAAATGAAGAGTATAGATGTCTATTACATTTCCTGAATTTCCCTTTTTTAAATCAATAATTGGCATTTTTAATCCATTTTTTCAGTGTTTTTAGTTCAAAAATCATTTTGTAAAATCTAAAAATATTAAAAAAGCTCAAATAAACATTGTTTTAGATCTATAAAAAACTGAATATTCAGGGCTTTTAATCCAGTTCTTTTAATCGATTTATAAATAAAAAAAATCTAAATATTATATCTAAAATGGTTTGGCCCACGTGAAATCAAGTTAACGTTAAAGCGGCCCGCCAACCAACCCGAGTCTGACACCCTTAATTTGGAGCTAAATGTTAGCATTAACGAGCGTAGAAACACGTTGTTTTGATGGATGACTTGTTTCGGGCGTGGTCGCTACTCACTCAGACTTCCACCCGAGCTTTGTTTGCTCTCCGCTCTCAAGTCATCAAAGTGAGTCAACTAAATGTGACTCATAAGCTAAAATCCATGTCTGCGGCGTCACATCGTGATCGCCGCTTTGGACGTCCATTCACGTCAATGGCAGTCAAGGAGTCCATTTCATCAAAAAAAATGGCAAAAAGCTATCATAATGTGACCCAAAATGTACAGGAAGTGACCCGTGAATCCCCAAAACCATCAGGAAGTGACCCAAAATTCTCAGCAAGAGTTCTATAGGTGTCCAAAACCAAAAGAAAGTGACCCAGGAATAGTACCCTACAACCAACAGGAAGAATCTCCTCGAGTCAACAGGAAATGACCCAAAATGTACAGGAAGTGACCTCTGTAGGCCCCAAAATCACCAGAAAGTGACCCATATGTGCCCCCAAACCAATGGAATATGCCCAATAAACAGGGAGTGAGCTAAAATCAAGAGGAAAAGACCTAAAATGTGCAGGAAGTAACCCGAAGTTTACAGGAAGTAACCTCTGTAGGCCCCAAAATCACCAGAAAGTGACCCGTAAGTGCCCCAAACCAATGGAATATGGCCAATAAAGAGGAAGTGATCTAAATTCAACAGGAAATGACCAAAAAATTTACAGAAAGTGACCCAAAATTAACAGAAAGTGACCCATAAGTTTCCAAAACCAATAGAAAGTGACCCAGGAATAATACCCTACAACCAACAGGAAGAATGTCATCGAGTCAACAGGAAATGACCCAAAATGTACAGGAAGTAACCTCTGTAGGCCCCAAAATCACCAGAAAGTGACCCATAAGTGCCCCCAAACCAATGGAATATTCCCAATGAACAGGAAGTGAGCTAAAATCAACAGGAAATGACCCAAAAATGTACAGGAAGTGACCCAAAATGTACAGGAAGTGACCCAAAATTAACAGAAAGTGACGCATAGGTGTCCAAAAACTAAGAGAAAGTCACCCAAAAATAATAAGCATGTCCTCACTCTAACAAATGATTCAAAACAAACCACCACAGGCTAACAGGAATTAGCATTGTCCTTTAACATACAAGAAAATGCCTGGACATTTGATTACAATTCCAAACAGCGGGGGACCAATCACGAGGTTCAAGTGAAACCGATCCGATGTCACATGATCTGACTAAAACAAAAAAACAAGCCCAGCTACTGAAACAGCCGTTTGTTTTCAGCTCAGCCAATAGCAGTCAAGCTTTTCCTGACGGCCGCTTAGTAGTACTCAAATATTTTTGAAACTCAATTACTCAGACTTTCTGGGCGTGGCGCTTCTGTCAGCAATTTTGGGCGTGTGGAAAAAAGTTTTCGGTTATGACTTCTTCATTTTTGAATCCCAATCCCTCATAGCTAGGGACAAGTTAGCATCCAATTAGCCTAGCATGTTTTGGGGAGGTGGGAGGAAAGGGGAGGACCCGGAAAAAACCCATGCAAGCCTGGGCAGAATGTATGTAATAATGTAAATATGTAATGTAATAATAATCGGACTATTATCCGATTATTATTATTAGAATGTGCAAACAGTGCTGGGATCGAACCCACGACATCAGAACTGTGAGGCCCACGACTAACTGCTCAAATCTAAATATAAAGAGTCCAAATATTTTTTTTTATTGAAAATAGGCCAACTAATAATAATAAAAAGAATCATTTCAAAATGTTCAACTAACAAGCAGTACTCCCAGAAACCTGTGAGTGTCACTGTTGAGCTGCACTTTTTCCTAAATAGTCCCTCACTCGTTGGTGACCTGACCTCCTTCTTCTTCTTCTTCTTCTTCTTCTTCTTCTTCTTCTTCTTCTTCTTCTTCTTCTTCTTCTTCTTCTATGAATTGGATTTATTGTGCTTCTCCCTTTTCCTCCTCTACTTCTTCTTTTTCTTCTTCTTCATCTTCATCATCTTCTTCTTCTTCTTCTTTCTCTTCTTTTTATTGCATTTCTCCCTTTTCTTTCCTTCCTTCCTTACTTCCTCTTCCTGTTCTTGTTCTCGTTCTCTGACTAATTATCGTTATGACTCTTTTTCCTTCCTGTTCTTCTTGCTTTTCTCACGGTTTCTTCTTCCCTTTGCTCTCACTCCTCCCCTGGCTCTTCTTCCTCCATCCTCCATCCTCCCCCTCTCCCCCGTTCCAGTCCTCTTTCTCCTTTGGCGTCGTCCGTAAACAATCCTCAGCGGATTAGACAAGACCCCGAAAAATGCCGGCGGCGCTTTTGTGCCTTCAAACGCGCGTCTATTTATTTATTTAGAAAAAAGCGTTACGCCTGGCCAAAGCCGGGCGCCGTTTGGCCGCCGCCTCTTCAAACCAGTCGATCGGGACGGACTTGATTGACGGCGGGACTGGTAAAAAAAATAAAAAAAAATGTATTAAAAAAAACCCTCAAAATTCACTCCAAAAGGAATATTTGAACATCCTTAGTTAGCCCGGCTAATTAGCCTAGCGGCATGTTCACGCGGGCCGACTTAACGAGGAGGAGCGTTTACGACTCGGACCTTCCGCAAATGAGCGTCGCTCTGATTGGTCACTCACTTTGAAAAATTGGGACACTTTTTCGTTGGTAGTTGTGTGAGGACTGTGGAACCAATTAGAGCACAGGTGTCAAAGTGGCGGCCCAGGGGCCAAATCTGGCCCGCCGCATCATTTTGTGCGGCCCGGGAAAGTCAATCATGAGTGCCCACTTTCTGTTTTAGAATCAAATTTAAATGAAGAGTAGAGATGTATATTACGTTTCCTGATTTCCCCCCTTTTAAATCAATAACTGTCATTTTTTAAATCCATTTTTTCTGGGTTTTTAGTTCTAAAATCATTTTGTAAAATCTAAAAATATATCAAAAAAGCAAATGATGAGTGCTGACTTTCTGTTTTAGGATCAAATTCAAATGAAGAGTATAGATGTATATTACATTTCTGGATTTTCCCCCTTTTAAATCAATAATTGTCATTTTTTATCATTTTTTTCTGTGTTTTAGTTCAAAAATCATTTTGTAAAATCTAAAAATATATATAAAAAGTAAATAATGAGTGCCGACTTTCTGTTTTAGGATGAAATTCAAATGAAGAGTATAGATGTATATTAAATTTCTGGATTTTCCCCCTTTTAAATCAATCATTGTCATTTTTTTTATCCATATTTTTCTGTGTTTTTAGTTCAAAAATCCTTTTGTAAAATCTAGAAATATATTTTAAAAAAGCTCAAATAAACATTGTTTTGGATATAAAAAAACAGAATATTCAGGGCTTTTAATCCAGTTCTTTTAATCCATTTGTAAAAAAAAATCTAAATATTATATTTAAAATGGTCCAGCCCACGTAAAATCAAGTTGACGTTAAAGCGGCCCGCGAACCAACACGAGTCTGACACCCTTGAATTAGATAATTTACATATAAAGTACACCTCTACTTACAAAATTTTCAAATTGCAAAAACAAAAGTTCTGGAACCAATTCCTTTCGTAAGTAGAGGTACGACTGTATCTTATTAATTTTTTTAAACTTTCTAATCCCCCCAAAAAATGTAAAGAAATATTTTGGATGAAAAATGAAAGATATTTGCTATCAAGAGGCTCCAAAAAAGTAGATGTGTAAAAATCCCAACGATCAGAAAAGCTGTCAATTCCCGAGTCGATTGGTTTTGGTGGCACTAATATAACAAAAATTAAAAAAAACGGGCTGAAGCGCTAAAAGTCTGATTCCGTTTGAACTTTTTCTCCCCCCGCAAACTCTGCCCGGGAGTGTTTTTGCGCGACTTTGTGAAGCCGCTGCTTAAAGAGGAGTGCGAGAAAAAAAATAAAAATAAAACCGTCTTTGAGGTCTGGCTCGGCGACGCCAAAATCTCCTTCTTTGGAGCGAGAAAGAAAATAGGACGCCATTCATTTGCTGTGTTCTCGGGCCAGAGCGCCGTTATATTTTAATGAAGATCCTTTCTTCTGCGGAGAAAGAGAGAAAAAAAAAAAAAAAACATTTCTTACCGTTTTAGGCGGAAAATGCGTCAACGTCCTTTTAGTCCAATTGAGTGGAAATGATGTTGACAGACCTTCCTGGCACCTTCAGTCAATTGGATGTCTGTTGATGGATGAGGGAGGAGGTGTCTGTCCTAAACGGAAAAAAAATTAAACAGGCTTTTATTTGGGGGCATTTTTGGGTCACATCCAACTCGTTTTTTTTTCTTTTTTAATGGTTTTGCTTTCATTTTAGGGCATTTAAAGGTCACTTCTGGTTCATCTTAAGGCATTTATAGGTCACTTTTGGGTCATTTAAGGCATTTATAGGTCACTTTGGTTCTTTGAGGGCATTTATGGGTCACTTTTGGGTCATTTTAAGGCACTTACAGTTCATTTCCTGTTCATTTTGGGTCACTAAGAGACATTTCCTGGTCACTTCAATGGGAGGTTGAATGTTCCTATATCAAGCAGAAGTGACCTAGAAATATTCCTATATCAACAGGAAGTGACCTAGGAATGTTCCTATATCAACAGGAAGTGACCTAGATTGTTCCTATATCAACAGGAAGTGACCTGGCAATGTTCCTATATCAACAGGAAGTGACCTAGAAATGTTCCTATATCAACAGGAAGTGACCTAGAAATGTTCTTATATCAACAGGAAGTGACCTAAGAATGTTCCTATATCAACAGGAAGTGACCTAGAAATGTTCCTATATCAACAGGAAGTGACCTAGATTGTTCCTATATCAACGGAATTGACCTAGAAATGTTCCTATATCAAGCAGAAGTGACCTAGAAATATTCCTATATCAACAGGAAGTGACCTAGAAATGTTCCTATATCAACAGGAAGTGGCCTATAAATTAAAGGACGTACACACAAGTCAACAGGAAGTGAGGTCAAATTGAATGCCCTAAAACTCATTCATATTTGTGGTGTAATTGACGGCTTTGAACGTCCAATCGGGTTGAAAAAGGAGTCGGTGAATGAACATGGGTCACTTCCTGTTCATTTTGGGGGGGCAATTATAGGTCAGTAAAGATTTAAATTCAATTAAATTCTGGCATGAAACACACCAAGATTTACTTTAGCGGTGCGCGTCCGGCCGGATGTGACCCTCAGGACACCCATCGGATGCTTTACTGCCCTCTGGTGGCAAGAGTGAATAACATGGCTACATTTGGTGCAAAAAGCAAAGTGTCCCTTGAAGACAAAGATGGGTCTCCATGGTAACGGCACATTTTGCAGTTCCTGAAAGTCAGGTGGTTACGCCCCCTTATCACCCCCCTCGCCACCCCCCATGCCCCCTCACTCAACCCCCACAGCCTAAATTTAGTCACCGATAAAGTCAAACGGCGGAGTCTCTTTTTTTTTTAAGACGGGTCGCCCCGGCAACCGGCATGCTGAGATCTCACTTTGGGGGAAAAAAAAGCGCTGTCACTCAACTTTTTTCTTTTTTTTCTTCATTGACTGGTCGCCATTACGCCATGGGCGAGTGCTCCGAAAAATAGTCAAATGACAGCCGAGGTGAAATTTGAGCAAACGCAAAAAAAACATTGGCTATCCTTCAGCTAGCTGGCAAAGTCAACTGAGCCAATAGGAATCGTGAAGCAGTCAGCTAACAAACTAGCCAAACTGCTGTTTAACTCATGAGTAACACTGACAATGAGTCACCAAGTGAAAATCATGAAGCTAACAAATGAAAAACTGCCCAACCACTGAGTTAACCCACAGGTGTCAAAGTAGCGGCCCGGGGGCCAAATCTGGCCCGCCGCATCATTTTGTGTGGCCCGGGAAAGTCAATCATGAAAGCGGACTTTCTGTTTTAGGATCAAATTCAAATGAAGAGTATAGATGTATATTAAATTTCCCGATTTCCCCCTTTAAAATCAATAATTATCATTTTTTAATCCATTTTTTTAGTTCAAAAATAATTTTGTAAAATCTAAAAATATGTAAAAAAAAAAAAAAATCATGAGTGCCGACTTTCTGTTTTAGGATCAAATTAAAGAGTATAGATGTATATTAAATTTCCTGATTTTCCCCCTTTAAAATCAATAATTGTCATTTTTAATCCATTTTTTTAGTTCAAAAATCATTTTGTAAAATCTAAAAATATATTCTATTTTCCACTTTAATGTGGAACAGAGAGATTTTCCCTTAATAAGAAAAAACCCCTCAAATAAACATTTTTTAGATCTCTAAAAAACGGGATATTCCGGACTTTTGATCCAGTTCTTTGAATCCATTTATTAAAAATATCTAAATATTCTATCTAAAAATATATTTTAAAAAAGCTCTAATAAACATTGTTTTAGATCTATAAAAAATGATTATTCAAGGCTTTTAATCCAGTTCTTTTAATCCATTTATATATAAAAAAAAAATCTAAATATTATATCTAAAATGACCCGGCCCACATGAAATGGAGTTGACGTTAATGCGGCCCGCGAACCAACCCGAGTTTGACACCCTTGCTTTAATTGGACGGAAAGAGGCGAAATGATTGAAAGCGGTTGACGGCGGAGGTTCCCGTTTGTCGTTCTTTCTTCTCCAGCCGCGGATGAATTATTTACAATTTGCAAAAGCAATTTTTCTCTCTTCAGAATGATGTTTTTTCTTCTTCTCATCAGCGTCCTTGCGCCGAGCGAGTCACTTTTGCCGAGCATTAACATACGAAAGCCAGAAGCTGTCGCGCCGCGTCAAAAAAGCACAAAGACGCCTTTCAAGGCCACTTGACGACGCGCGTCGCCAAAAATGTTCCGCCGACAGCTCCTCTTAATGTTTACATCACATGTGTCAAAGTGGTGGCCCGGGGGCCAAATCTGTCCCGCCGCATGATTTTGTGTGGCCCGGGAAAGTCAATGATGAGTGGCGACTTTCTGTTTTAGGATCAAATTCAAATGAAGAGTATAGATGTATATTACATTTCCTGATCTTCCCTCTTTTAAATCAATAATTGTTATTCTGGAAATGGCCAAAAGTCAACAGGAAGTGACCTGGAATTGAATCATCTTGAACAGGAAGTGAACCAAACGAACCAGAATCCCACCTACCGATGAAAAAAAAAAAAAAAAAAATCAACAGGTCTTTCATTTTTTTAACCTGTCATCTCTCATTGACGCCAACATACGTCTAAGCCATTCGAAGTGGGACGCTCTGCCAACGATTGAACGATTCACTACCAGCCCTCCCACGTTGAATGCCTTGGACACCCGAGGGAAAGAAATCTATATTTCCGGCCACGCCATTGGACGCTTGTAACGGTTTAGGGCGTTTTTTTTTTCTCTGGAAGGAGGAGAAAGTAGAGGAAGGGGAAACGCTGCCAGTCACTTCCAGTCGCTGCCAGTCGCTGCCAGTCGCTGCCAGTCGCTGACAACTTGGCAGCTCGGCAGCTGGCGTCTTTTAATTAGAAGCGCGTGGCTTCAAACTGCTGCCGAACGCCCACTCGCTTCTTCCGTCTCGCTTTGCCGCAGTCGCCCAAACGCTTTCAAGCGTCGGCTAAGGGAAAAAAAAGGAAAGAAAAAAAAAGCCACCCAATCGCGGCGGCAGCGTCCAAACGGAGATCCGGCATCGAGCGAATCTCCCCGAACGGACGCAAAAATAAACTAATAATAATATTTTTTATTCCGTGTGAGAGATCTTGTTTTATGCACAAACGTGATCTCCCGCGGGGAAACTTTGATTCACGCGCGGTTGTTAATTTTGCAGGCCGGCCATGATGGATGAGACGGCGGCGGCGGCGGCGGGGGGGCGCTTTGAGGGGGGAGGGGGGATGAAAAATGGCCGCCGCGCTCCAGAGAGTCACGTGGTGGCGGTAACTAACGGCGCCCAGCCAAACGCCGAGTTGGCCGTGACAAATTTGTTTGGGTTGGGCAGGAGGGGTCGTCGTCGTCACGCCAAAATAATCAGTCGTTTTGGATAATCCGTTAGCCGTTAGCCCTTAGCTATTAGCCGTTAGTCGACTAGCTGGCTAATGGACCCCCAAAAAATGGAAATGAATTGACAATTTCTCAGGAAACGACACGCCGATGAGCGAAAAAATCTTTCTAATCCGGGTAACGAAATCCGCCAATCTGTTATTGATTCATGTTCTGAACTTCACAAGGGTTGCAGGGGGTGCTGGAGCCTATCCCAAATAACTACAGGCGCCATATGGAAGAAAGCGTTGGCCATTCAATCACAAGGAGACAAACAAACAAAGATAGCATACTATTAGCCTAGCATTTGTGTTTTTGGGGGTACACGGTCGATTGGTCGCCGGTCTTTTGGTTGCCAATCTTTTGGTCGCCGGTCTTTTGGTCGTCCGGAAGGTTATTGATAATTACCATTTAAATCGTTACTCAAATTCCCTAAATACAAACTGTGAATTACTATTTAGTCATACTTAATGCCCTATTAATTATTAGGCTAAAGAAAAGCTCCAAATTTCCCGGACTTTGATTGTTTTTTGTTGGAGAACTTGTTAAGACCCCGACTGAACTGATGTCGCTTCTTAAAGGGACAGCAACGCATGTACATACACTCTTGTACACTCACACTTGGGCTCAGTGAAACGGCTCATTGCCACTGTTGGCTTTTATTCATGCGTACACCGTCTTGTTTTACCTTGTTTTGTCGCCGGTCTTTTGGTCGCCGGTCTTTTGGTCGCCGGTCTTTTGGTCGCCAGTCTTTTGTTCGCCAGTCTTTTGGTCGTCGGTCTTTTGTTTGCTGGTCTTTTGGTCGCCCGTTGACGCGGTCAGGGCGACCAAAAGACCGCGACCAAAAGACCACGACCAATCGACTGGTGACCAATCGACCGCACACGCTGGAGCCTATCCCAAATGACTACAGGCACCATATGGAAGAAATTGTTGGCCATCCAATCACAAGGAGACAAACAAACAACCAAAGCTAGCATACCATTAGCCTAGCATTGGTGTTTTTGCGATGTGGGAGGAATGCGGAGTACCCGGAGAAAACCCCCGCGACCCGCGGGGAGAAGACACAAACTCCAAAGTGAGATATGAAGGATGAAAGAAGGCGTGCGTCCCAGCCAGCCAGCCAGCCACCCACATAGTGGCGGCTTTGCCTCTGAATAAGTAAGCGCCTTCCATTTCACATCTTTTTCCCCCCAACTTTTATCCCGCCGTTGAACCATTTCATATTTTCATTTGACGACGGCGGTGGGCGGGGCCGAGGTGGCCCACTTTTCCGCGCCACGCTATTCCTAAAAACACTTCTTCATCACTTCCCACGTGGAAATACTTGACATTTGTGAAGAAGAGGAACGCGTATTTTGCCGTTGCTAACTTTGCGCCCTAGCTAAATAGCTCGTCTTCTCCAATGAGGATAACTTTTTATTTATATTTTTTCTTAGATGTTTAAATCATCATTCAGACTACTTGAGGTGCCAAACACACCAAAATTTGAAATGCTTTCGGTTGATAAACAATTGACCGAGTGAACGCGCTAACGTTAGCGAGCTAACACGCTAACTGGGAGTGTAGCATAATGCTCGTCAAGCTTTTAAGAGAGCGAATGTGTTGAGCTTCTATCGTGGTAAAAATTTCGCAAAATATGCCAGTTAGCTCCTAATGCTAATTGCTAACTAGCACGACTGCATTAGCAATTTTCACGGCTGTTACCATGGGGGGAAAGTATGTTTGCAAACAAAACTATTGGTGCATAATTATGGTTTCTTATACATGTATGGATCTAGAATTGGCCCAAAATCCTTGCCCCAAACAGGAAGTGACTCTAAAATCAACAGGAAGTGACTCAGAAAGGCCCCAAATCATCAGAGTGACCCAAATTCTACAGAAAATGCCACACAATAGCAAATTCGCCAAAATGAACAACAAATGAGCCCCCATTGCCCCAAACAGGAAGTGACTCTAAAACCAACAGGAAGTGACTCAGAAAAGGCCCAAAATCATCAGTGACCCAAATTCTACAGAAAATGCCACGCAACACCAAGAGCAAATGGGCCAAAATAAACAAATGACCCCCCATGCCCCCAAACAGGAAGTGACCCTAAAACCAACAGGAAGTGACCCGGAAAAGGCCCAAAATCATCAGAGTGACCCAAATTCTACAGAAAATGCCACGCAACACCAACAGCAAATTCGCCAAAATGAACAACAAATGAGCCCCCATTGCCCCAAACAGGAAGTGACTCTAAAACCAACAGGAAGTGACCCGGAAAAGGCCCAATATCATCAGAGATTGACCCCCCAAATTCAAAAGAATATGATGCCACCTAAAGCCAAGAGCAAATGACCCAAAATGGCCACCGTCTCTCTCAGATTGGATTTCTAATGGCCGCCGACTCTCCTAGCCCGAACAGATTGGACTCCTAACACTGTGTATATTTGAGCACTGCACGTTTGAGGAGAAAAAACACAAAAAAACAAAGCAATAAAAATGGGTATAATTTGCTTTTACAAAGATGAGGAAAGTGGGCCGCCTGTGGGACGACCGCACGCTGGCGCGCTAAGCTAGCGCTGTCATCTAATTGGACTTGACAGTGGTGAGCGCTGAGGAGCGCGCTCAGTAATCAGGACGACGTGAACGAGCGACGCGCCGAGACGACCGTCAAACGGCAAAGAGCGGGAAGGAAGACGCGTGAGAAATCTTAGCGAGTCGCACCCCCCCTAAAAAAATAAATAAATAAAATGCTAGCGCCGCATCGCAACGGAGCCTCGCAAATCAAAACTTGGACGTCAAATTGTCTGTTGCCGTTGAAAGGAGTGAAAATAGGATTCCCTTTCTCCAGGGCGGTTGGGAGACAAAAATGGAGGATAAAGAATATACGCATGGGAGAATTGGATGGTCAGGCCTGAATTTAGATTAGAAAAATAAACGGACAAAATAGTACAAATAACCCCAAAAATACAGAATATACATTTCATTGACAAATAGTTAAAATTGGAAAAAATGGGAACAAATGATAAAAAGTCATTAAAAATAACAATAAATATAAAAACAATTTAGAATAATAGTAAAGATTAAAAAAAATCATTAAAAATAACAACAACTCTATAAAAATCATTTAAGAATAATGTTTAAAAGTTAAACAATTAAAAATAAAGAAATGAAATATTTAAAAAATATATATGTATCTTATCTTACAGCATCACAAAAAAATTGTACATTAAAAAGATGAATAATACAGAAATATTTTTGGGGAAAATACCCCCCCCCCCCCCCCAAATCTTAATTTATCATTTTTTTTATATTTGCCTTTTATTTTCCGTATCCTCTATTTTATTTATTTATCATTTTTTAGAAATAATTGAGCCTATTTCTTTTGCATTTTTCATGATTTTTTTTCTCTCCTAATGACCATTTTCATGTTCCTATGTAGAACGAATTGGACGTCTATCCGTTCCGAGGTGGGCGGCATGAGCAAAGTGAGCGTCTAAAATCCGTGAAGGACACGAACGCATCGCGGGCGCCTTTAAAAAGACAAACAAAACACGTGCCAAGAGCTGTGGTGGCTGTACCTAATGCTTTGTCCGTGTTTGTGAGAAGAGAGGGGGGGCAGTATGGAGGGGGGGTTTGTGGGGGGTCCTCAGCCACTAACCAGATGAAGAGGAAAAAAGCCCGCAGGCAAACATCCCAAAAAGAGAAAAGCTTACTTAAGAGAAACAACAAGAGCCCAAAGAGAGAAATGAGAAGCACGACAAGCCATTTGGGAAAACGACGCAAATGCAACGACCGCGACACACTTGAACGCACCACACGACACTTTCCACGTGCCTTACTTTTATCACTTCCGATAACCTTTTTGTTTAATTTTTTTAAAGATACATTTCGCCTAGACCTAGACACGTCTATTGGCCTATTGCTTTGATTTAGTCATTCATCTGCCATACGCGGGGGTGCTTGAGCCTATCCCAGACAGCAAGTCTGGTTGGGGACTACATTAGCCTTCATTGTATTGGGCCCGAATATAAGACGACTTCGCCCTTGAGTTTGAAAAAAAGACTTTTTTACCACCAAATTGAATTTTTGACACAACATGATGAAAGCACATTTGAAACAAATGATAACAATATACCCAAGATAAAAATATTATTTTGCCTCATTCAAATCATGCTGTTTATGTTGTTGTTGTTGACTTATTTATTGATTAATTATTCCAGCAATAAAGAAGCAAATATTCAAACACAACACACATTTAGCTAAGCACACACACACACATTGTGTGTTCCAATTTGTCTTTTGTTTTTTTGCGTAAATCCTCCCCTCGCGTTTCAGTGTGCCAAATCACGGTCGTCATCATCATCATCATGTTCTTCCTCACTCCGTGCTTTCAAAGCCGACTTGTTCCATTTTTTTTTCTAAAAGACGGACAGCATTTCCCAAAGCAGTCTCCGCCTCCTTTGCGCGTTAACTCATTGGGCGCCATTAGCGTCGATGGACGTCCAATGTTTTGGGGGAGGGGAAAATAAGATTGACAGCTCTGCCTATTCCTAGTCAACCGTGTTAAACAAGTTCCAATTGTCTTTGTTCTATGTTAGCGAGTGCAAGTGTTAGCCAAATTCTATTTGTCACTGTTAGCCAGTCAAATTCTGAGCAAATTTCTATATATTTCTGCTAAACTGTATTAAATAAGTTCCTATTGTCCTTGTGCTATGTTAGCGAGTCCAAGTGTTAGCCAAATTCTATTTGTCACTGTTCTATGTTAGCGAGTCAAATTCTGATTTTCTGCTAAACCGTATTAAATAAATTCCTATTGTCCTTGTTCTATGTTAGCAAGTGTTAGCAAAATTCTATTTGTCACTGTTCTATGTTAGCCAGTCAAATTCTGGCGCAAAATAATAATATTGTTAGCAAGTCCAAGTGTTAGCAAAATTCTATTTGTCACAGTTCTATGTTAGCGAGTCAAATTCTGATTTTCTGCTAAACCATATTAAATAATTTCCTATTGTCCTCATTCTATGTTAGCAAGTGTTAGCAAAATTCTATTTGTCACTGTTCTATGTTAGCGAGTCAAATTCGGATTTTCTGCTCAACCGTATTAAATAAGTTCCTATTGTTAGCAAGTCCAAGTGTTAGCAAAATTCTATTTGTCAGTGTTCTATGTGACCATGTGGAAGCGTTAGCAAAGTTCATCTGTGCTCAACAGTGTTAGCTAAATTATTTGTTTGTATTTAAGCATGTATGTATATGCCCCGCCCCCCAAAAAATCAATATGTTATATTTTTGTGTTTGTCCATGACCGCCCCTGCCGATAGAGTCGCTTTGAAGGAATGGCCTATCGTTATTTTTTTGGCCTGTAGGGGGACTCAGAGAGGCGTTTGAAAGCGCGGATGAGGAGGAGGAGGAGGAGGAGGAGGAGGAAGAAGAGGAGGAGGAGATAGTGGGCTCACTGGGGGTCTGGCTGGTGAGCCGAGCGCAGAGGCTCGCAGTCGAGGAGACACTAGGCGAGGCCAAGCGAGGCCAAGCCAGGCCAGGCCAGAGCGGGCGGCAGAAAGGCAGAAAGGCAGAAAGGCAGCAAGAAAGGAGCTCGACATGCGGCCATTGTGGATCTGCTGGACGCTCTTGGCCTCGGCCACCCCGCTGCAGGTAAGCGCGCTAAAGATAAGACCCTCCCCTTTGCTCACCCCGGCCAGCGCCGACACGCTCGCGCTACGGACGCCGCGGTGCGGGATTAGGGAGTCCCGCTCGGCCGGCCGGGCCGATCCCGGGTCGGCCGTTGGCGGGGACGCGTTCGTCTGGGTGATTGACGGGGCGCTCCGTGGCTGATCCCAGAGCAGTTGATGGCCATGTTGATGTTACCATGGTGATTTGCTCATTCTTTTTGGGGTGGGAAGGCGGTTAATTATTATTTTTTTTCTACTCTGGCGGCTGGGGGGCTGTTTTTGTGTGTGTGTGTGTGTGTGTGTGTGTGTGTTTTAGTGTGTGTGTGTGTGTGTGTGTGTGTGTTAGTGTGTGTGTTAGTGTGTGTGTGTGTGTGTGTGTGTGTGTGTGTGTGTGTGTGTGCGCGCACCCAATTGACTTGGCATGGTTTCTATTCAAATGAGCACGTACTTTCATCAGTGGACTACTTTTCTCGGTAAACTAGTGGTGTTCATCTAGCCAAAAATGTTTACTCATTCCAGTATGTCGTTGTTGTAGCTAAAATTATTGTTGCCCGCATTGACTACAATAGACTTTGAATAGAATTAATAAATTTAAAAAAATGAATAGAATAGAATTGATTTGCGTTTGCCTTCGCAATTTTTGGGGGAGGATGCGTGTTAACTCTTTGGTTGCTATGACGACGAATCGATTCGGACTGGCTGTGATTGTTCCCGACCCCAAAAAATAATTAGTTTTCTTGATCAATTCCAAGTTGCAATAATTATTTAGGCGGTAATCAATGACATTTCTTGTCGCTGTAATGTGTTCATTGCAAGTCATTTATGACTTTTTAAGATAAAAATAAACTTACTTCCTAAAATACAAAGGACGTTTCCCAACATTAACAGGAAGTGAGCCATAAGTACCCGTAATCAACTTCAAATATATGAATGAACAGAAATTGACTAGAAAAAAAATGCCTTGAAATCTACAGGAAGTGACTCGTAATTGGTCAAAAATGAATAGAAAGTGACCCATGAGGAGGAAGTTACCCAGAAACCTAACAAAATACACAGGAAGTGATTTGTAATTGGTCAAAAATGAATAGAAAGTGACCCATGAGGAGGAAGTTACTCAGAAACCAAAAAAATATACAGGAAGTGACTCGTAATTGGTCAAAAATGAATAGAAAGTGACCCATGAGGTGGAAGTTACCCGGAAACCAAACACAATATACAGGAAGTGACTCGTAATTGGTCAAAAATGAATAGAAAGTGACCCATGAGGAGGAAGTTACCCAGAAACCAAACAAAATATACAGGAAGTGACCCTGGAGCTTCCCAAAATGACCCATGATCAACAGGAAGTGACCCCGGAATGCTCTAAAATCAACAGGAAGCAAACCCTAAGCACCCAAAAACTAACACACAATTCCATACGGACGCAAACGCCGGTATTTCGGCGCCGGGCGTCCGATCCGGAGACCCGGCAGCGAGCGGACGCGACGACGACAGAAAGACTCCGTCCGAGCTTCCCGCCGCCGTGTAATCCGGATATGCTAAATCCGCGTTTTTGGGTTAAGTGGACGCAAATGGGCGCGCCGCCTCCCCCCGCTAACCCATTAGCGCGTTAACAAGCCGCAACAGATGCCTGACACGCGACGCGAGCCGGGCCGCGCGCGGGGAGGGTCGGCGCCCGGCTTCAAAAACAACGAGCCGCGCTCGTCGTGACGGGGGCCGTCGTCTGACCCGATTAACGGGAGGGCGCCGCCGTTATTGTTCCCTCGCCGACCGACTTTTTACGATGCCGCGCTAACGCCGCCCGCCATCTTGTTCATGGCTAGGGACAAACAAAACAAAGTACTGGAACAAAACCGGTCGTGCAAGCGGGTCATTAGTTGAAATTCGGGTGTTGGCCCTTCAAATATTCGTATTCTGGAGCGCTCATCCTCACAAGGGTCGCGGGGGGTGCCGGAGCCTAGGGGGGAGAAATTGTTGGCCAGACAATTGGAGGCCAATGATAGCTATGGGCCGAGTTAGCATCTAATTAGCCTAGCATGGTTGTTTTTGGGATGTGGGAGGAACGTGGAGTACCTGGAGAAAACCCACATAAGCCCAGAGAGAACATGCAAACTCATTACCAGTAAAAAACACATGGGATCGAACCCTCGACCCTAGAACTGCGAGGCTGACGTACTAACCACTTGTCCTCCAGGAAACCCCATTAGGTATTAGTTGGCGGTTAATCAGAAATGAATATTTTTCTTGGATGGCCCGGTGGGGGAGTGGTTAGCGTCTCGCCCTGGTGGTTCTGGGATCGAGAGTTCAATCCCGGGTTCGGAGACCCGCGAGGCCTACCCGTTGGACGTGGGAGAGGTCGGCGGCGAATATTGCTCCAATGAGAATGCCAATAACGGATGCTTGGACGCCCACAAAATGTAAAGTTGTCTTGACCCACCCAAGATGGCCGCCACTTGACACTCAGAGAGCAAGTCAGATGATGTCACGTATTATTACTAAAAAAAATGGCCCACCTAAGATGGCCACTATTTCAAACAGTGAAATGGTCCCGCAAAATGTAGTTGTTTTAGACCCACCTAAGATGGCCGCCACTTGACACACAGAGCAAGTCAGATGATGTCACGTATTATAATAAAAAAAATGGACCCCCATAAGATGGCCGCAATTTCAAACACAGTTAAATGGTGCCACAAAATGTAAAGTTGTTTTTGACCCCCATAAGATGGCTGTTATTTCAGATGGTGCCACAAAATGTAGTTGTCTTTGACCCACCTAAGAGGGCCGCTATTTCAAACACAGTCAAAAGGTCCCCACAAAATGTAAAGTTTTTTTTGACCCACCTAAGATGGCCGCTATTTCAAACACAATCAGATGGTGCCATAAAAATGTAAAGTTGATTTTGACTCACCCAAAATGGCCGCTACTTGAAATCCATAATGGGAGGAGGAGAGCCAATCCGATGGCGCCACGCATCGAAAAGGACTTGATTGGAGCGCGGCGTTAGCGCATTGGCGGCCATTGACGGCGACAGACGTCCCATCCATCTGTACTGGTGGACCTGAAAAGACAAGCAATGGTGATGTTTCGATGATTGGACGTCCACGGCCGTCAATGCGGCGAGTGACATAACGGGGGAAGCCAAACTAGAGGGAAAGACCGCTTGGGTCAAAGGTCAGCGCGGGCAGGAAAAAGGAAGCTGACAGAATACGATGAAAATGCTGCCTGCTCACTTTCACTATGACAGGAAAATACTTTTTTGCTGACCAATCATCTGCCGTCCAATCCTCCGTCTGATATCAATTGAAGTTTTAGCTAAAGCTAGCCTGGTGGAAAAAGTGGTTAGCATTTCTGTCTCGCAGTTCTAAAATGAAGGCTTCGATCCCAGGTGGTGTTTGCGTGTTCTACCCGGGCGTGCGTGGGTTTTCTGCGGGTATTCCGCTTTCCTCCCAAATCCCCCCAAAACAGCAGGCTATGCTAATGATCAGCTAATTTGCCTAACCCTAGGTATGAGCGTGAATGGCTGTTGACAGGGATGGGCTCCGGCACCCCTGCGACCCTTGTGAGGGGGGATAAGCGGTATGGAAAATGAATGATTCATATTATTTTTGCTTTGTTAGTCATGTAGTTGTTGGTTCCTAATGTTAGTCATAAAGTAATGGGACTTTTATCTGTTATTGTAAATTGATTGTTCATTTAGTTCACTTCATTCACTTTATTTATTGGCTTAGTTGGTTGGTAGGCCAGTTCATTGTTAATCACAAATTTTTGATTGGTCTTTCAGCTATTTTCTTAATGAAGGTGTCATCAATTTGCTCAGTTTGTCTGTTAATGAATGAGTAATTTATCGTATTTTTGGACCTTCGCTTTGGCTTATTTTTTCGATTTAATCTACGTGTCAAAGTGGCGGCCCGGGGGCCAAATCTGGCCCGCCGCATCATTTTGTGTGGCGCAAGAAAGTAAATCATGAATGCCGACTTTCTGTTTTAGGATCAAATTCAAATGAAGAGTATAGATGGACGTATATTACATTTCCTGATTTTCCCCCTTTTAAATCAATAATTGTCATTTTTTAATCCATTTTTTTCCTGTTTTTAGTTCAAAAATCATTTTGTCAAATCTAAAAATATATTTAAAAAAAAGCTCGAATAAACATTGTTTTAGATCTATAAAAAAACGGAATATTCAGGTCTTTTAATCCAGTCCTTTTAATCAATTTATTTAAAAAAAATCTAAATATTCTATCTAAAATGGTCCAGCCCACATGAAATCAAGTTGACGTTAAAGTGGCCCGCGAACCAACCCGACCGAGTCTGACACCCTTGATTTAATCGATCATTTTGATGGCTATTTCTCTCTGGCGTGTGGTTTTTGATGGTGGCGAAATCAAGGCATTGTCATGATGCTTCCAACTCATTGCTGCCATCGGACGGAGATAATCCGTTTTGACGGGAAGGGGGAGGGGCCAATTAAAGCAACGTTCGCCTCTGACAAGCACGGACGCCATTTTCAAGCGTCCAATTAAGTAGCGCTACCATCGTGATCCCTTTTGACACCATTTTTTTTTCTGTGGTCGCACGCAGGTGGCGCCGGCCCTGGCCTCGGCCCCGACGGCCGGACCCCCTGCCCCCCCGTGCGCCCGGGGCTTCACGCAAGAGGAATACCAGGCGGAGACGCCACGGCGGGAGGAGGAGGGACGGCGGCCCGTCGCCAACGGTCGGTCTCGCGGACGCGCCTAATTCCATGCTCGCGGTTGGGGGTCGCTTAAGAGTGCTAGAATGGAGATTGAAGGGAGGGGAGGGGAGGGGAGGGGGGGTCAAGACGCACTGAGGCGGGATTAGGCCGCCAGCCCGCCGGGGTGGAGGGTTGGATGGCGAGGGGGCCGGCCAAGAAGGGGGGCGGGAAGGCCCCCTCGACACACGCAAATGGACAGTACACACGAAACGTGTGTGCTTGCTTCCTACAAAGACAAAATCCCTCTTAGTAGGACATGCACACGCACATTTGACCCCACCCACACTTTAATATTTTCCCATATGCACCCCCATACACACACACACACATCTATATATACCGTATTTTCTCACATATTAGCCGCTTCCGCATATAAGCCGCACCTTTAAAATGGCCTTAAAATGGTTGAATTGGTCGTATTATTTATTAATTTGTAATGTATTACTTTTATTTTATAGATATTTTATTTATATTAATTTGTTAAATTTATTTTTAATGGAAATTACCATATTTTCTTGCATATTAGCCGCCTCCGTGTATAAGCCGCACCCTTAAAATGGCCTTAAAATGGTTGAATTTGACATTTTCTCGCGTATTATTTATTTATTTGTAATGTTTTATTTTTATTTTATTTTATTGATATTTTATTTTTATTTATATTAATTTGTTAAATTTATTTTTAAAGGAAATTACCGTATTTTCTTGCATATTAGTCGCCCCGCGTATAAGCCACACCCTTAAAATGGTTGAATTTGACATTTTCTCGCGTGTTATTTATTTATTTGTAGTGTATTATTTGTATTTTATTGATATTTTATTTTTATTTATATTGATTTTTAATTTATTTTTAAACGAAATTACCATATTTTCTTGCATATTAGCCGCCTCGACGTATAAGCTGCACCCTTAAAATGGCCTTAAAATGGTTGAATTTGACATTTTCTCGCATGTTATTTATTTATTTGTAATGTATTTTTATTTTATTGATATTTCATTTCTATTTATATTAATTTGTTAAATTTATTTTTAAAGGAAATTACCGTATTTTCTTGCGTGTTAGCCGCCTCCGCTTAAAAGCCGCACCTTTAAAATGGCCTTAAAAATGTTAAATTTAACATTTTCTCGCGTATAAGCCGCCCCCTGATTCAAAATTTTGACCTCATTTTAGTCGGGAGTACAAATGTGTTACTTTGAAGGGAAAATCACAAGAAAATTTTGAGATACTGTATCAATCTTTTCAATTTGCGGCGCCATTTGCTAAAAATGTGAGAATAGACTTCGGCCTGGTTTTGTCCCTGAACGCAACATTGCGCAATAAAGCGGTTCTCAAGTCCCGAATGGTGGATTCCATCTTACGCGCCCGCCGTTGGTGTTGGCGAACGCACGCCGACTTAATGGCAGACGTGCCCATATTTGGCCTGGACTCAGCAACAGGATTTCAAAAAAAAAGAAATAAATAAATGTAAAAAAAAAAACTACGGCTTACCGGCGGCGGCTGCGGCTTAAGTTGAAGATTGAAGGACTTAAATATTTACATTTTATCCTCGGCATGAAAGTGGAAGCGATTTGTTTACGCTGGCAGAGATTACCTGAAATGTTCCCCCAAAAAAAAAAAACGAGTTTATGCGTAGTGCAGGAAATGAAGCGGATGTTTTGAGAAGGCCGTCTTTGTCATCAGGAGTAAAAGTTTGCCTGACAATTTGATTCGTATGACTGTCATATGTAATTAGGACATGACAGATTTACAGATTTACAGGTTTATGAAAGTTGTCTTTAGGTAAATGACCTTCGATATCATATTCATAGGGTCGGGTTTTGCCAATGAATTTATTAGAAGGTATTAACTCAGTGCCCGGTTCACTTTCTGCACATTTTGGGCCACTTCCTGTTGATTTTGGCTCACTTTTGAATGTTTGTGGGACATTCTGGGGTCACTTCCTATTCATTTTGGGTCATTTCCTTTTTGTTGTACGCTTCCTGCTCATTTAAGGCCCATTACACATCTCTCCCTGTTGATTTTGGTCACTTTTGAATGTTTGTGGGACATTCAGGGGTCACTTCCTGCAGATTTTGGGTCACTTCCTGTTTGTTGGGCGCTTCCCGCTCATTTTAGGGCCATTACACGTCTCTTCCTGTTGATTTTGGGGGCTTTCGGCAGATTTTGGGTCACTTCCTGCTCATTTTAGGGCCATTACACGTCCTTTCCTGTTGATTTTTGGTCACTTTTGAATGATTTGGGGGGCTTTCAGCTCATTTTGGGCCACTTTCTGTTTATTTTGGGGCCCATCCTGTTGATTTTGGCTCAATTTTGAATGTTTGTGGGACATTCAGGGGTCACTTCCTGTTCCTTTTGGGTCACTTCCTGTTCGTTGGACACTTCCTGCTCATTTTAGGGCCATTACACGTCCCTTCCTGTTGATTTTGAGTCACTTTTGAATGATTTGGGGGCTTTAGAGGGTCGCTTTTGGCACATTTTGGGCCACTTCCTGTTCATTTAGAGGCAGATCATGGATGTGTTGGAAGTATTGAATATCAAGTATTTTGGGGCGGGGGGGAGTTGAGTATTAAGATTGAGTTACTTCAGGTAACCAGAAAGTGTCATTTTTCCATCGATATGGCTGCCATTGGCTGAATTTTATTTCATTCCCCCCTCCCAGTTGAAACAGATTGGATGTCTAGAGCCGTCAATGGCAGTGATTGATTTAGAAGAAAAATGGTTGAGGGTTGTAAAAGGGATTTCTCATGACGCTTGAGTAGCAGGATTGAGAAAGAAAAAAACATTTTGTGGTCGCCTGCTGTTGTTTTTTGGCATGGAAAAATCCGAAATTGAAAAAGACGAGACGTGAACGTTGACGCTGTTGTCAATTTGCTCCAAATTCAACGCCTTCTACTCACTTGGATAGAGTTGCGCTTTCGTGTCTGGTTGTTCAGTGGGTGGGGGTTGGCCAGATAACGTATTTGGGGGGGCCTTGGGCTTTTGGGGGACTTTCCACACAGACGAAACTGGACTTTTTTTCATTTTTTTGCTATTCAGAATGCAACTGCTGTGGGGGAAAAAAACCCTCCAAAAATCAAGAATAGGAGTTTCAAGTCTGCTGTTTTTGGCCTCCGAGTCAAAGTACAACGATGTCCAATGGGAGGGGGCGGGGCAAAGTATTCCAGCAAATCGCCTGCGTCCAAATAATTTGTTTGTTTTTAAATATTTCTGATGATAGACAGATAGAGATATATGCCATGGGATGAAATTATTTGTAAAAATGTAAAAAAGAGTTTTTATAATGAAAGAAAATGTAGTAACGAGTATTCCAACTAATATACATCATTTATTTACTTCATTTGTCCAATAGAAAAAACGAATTAAATCATTGTATATATTGTCATTTTATCTATCTTAATCCATTTACATTTCCTTTCATTATAAAAACTCTTTTTTTACAAATGATTTCATCCCATTGCATATATATATATATATATATATATATATATATATATATATATATATATATATCTTTCTATCATCAGAAATATTGTATTACAGCGAATCGCGTGCGTCCAAATAATTTGTTTGTTTTTAAATATTTCTGATGATTGAAAGATATATATATGCAATGGGATGAAATCATTTGTAAAAATGTAAAAAAGAGTTTTTATAATGAAAGCAAATGTAAATGGATTAAGCTATATAAAATCACAATATATACAATGATTTAATTCGTTTTTTCTATTGGACAAATGAAGTAAATAAACGATGTATATTATCGATGGTTGGCAAGCACCCACTGAAACACGACAAGCCACTGAAAAACAGAAAGTGTAAGCGACCTATTGTTTTCTTGAAAAGTCAAATAGAAGCTTTTAGTTGAGGAAGAAAAATTGATTTGAACCTTTGCTCTGTGAAAACAAAAAGGCAAAAAAAAAGGATGTGCTCCGGCAGAGAAAGGTCAAAAAGTGCGAGAAGAAGAAAAAAAAAAAAGAGGCAAAATGCTCAGCAAGGCAAAAGCGAGCGGCGCGTGTGCGCGCGCTTGACCGCGCTTGTACAGACGCCGTCGAGCGGAACGAAAAAAAAAACACTTCTGCAGTCGCCGCGGCCGCAAAAACAAGTGCGGGGGAAAAAAGCAACAACAAAAAAGCAAAAACAACAATAACAGCTCACGACATGCTTGCCATCGATTTGAGGTGAAAAAAAAGTTGGTGAGGATTCAAAAATGTGCTTTTCAGGCGGGTTGTGGGAGTTGATTTAAGGAGTTAAGTTGATGTTTTTCTGTCAGATGAGGGGTTTCAATCAATGTTAAACTTTTAGTGTTAAAAAAGGTGATAAGCATGGTGCTAAGTGAGTATGCTAGCAAGTTAGCTGCCCGTTTGTATCCTTAAAATGTTGTTTGGATGCCTAAAGTTGTTTTTGACCCACCTAAGATGGCCACTATTTCTGATGGTGCCACAAAATGTAAAGTTGTTTTTGACCCACCTAAGATGGCCGTGTCTTGACACACAGAGAGCAAGTCAGATGATGTCACGTATTATTATAAAAAAAAATGTCCCACTTAAAATGGCCACTATTTCAAACAGTGAAATGGTCCCGCAAAATGTAGTTGTTTTAGACCCACCTAAGATGGCCCCCACTTGACACACAGAGAGCACGTCAGATGATGTCACGTATTATAATTTAAAAAAATGGACCCCCATAAGATGGCCGCAATTTCAAACACAGTCAAATGGTGCCACAAAATGTAAAGTTGTTTTTGACCCCCATAAGATGGCCACTATTTCCGATGGCGCCACAAAATGTAAAGTTGTTTTTGACCCACCCAAGATGGCCGCCACTTGACACACAGAGAGCAAGTCAGATGATGTCACGTATTATAACAATTTTTTTTGACCCCATAAGATGCCTGCTATTTCCGATGGTGCCGCAAAATGTAGTTGTTTTTGACCCACCTAAGATGGCCGCTATTTCAAACAGTCAAATGGTCACCACAAAATGTAAAGTTGTTTTTGACCCACCTAACATGGCCGCTAATTAAACACAGTCAAATGGTGCCGCAAAATGTAGTTGTTTTTGACCTACCTAAGATGGCCACCACTTGACACACAGAGAGCAAGTCAGATGATGTCACGTATTATTACAATTTGTTTTGACCCCCATAAGATGCCTGCTATTTCAGATGGTGCTACAAAATGTAGTTGTTTTTGACCCACCTAAGATGGCCACTATTTAAGACACAATCAGATGGTGCCATAAAAAAAGTAAAGTTGATTTTGACTCACCCAAAATGGCCGCTACTTGAAATTCATAATGGGAAGAAGAGCCAATCTGATGGCGCCACGCATCGAAAAGGACTTGATTGGCGCACGGCGTTAGCGCATTGGCGGCCATTGCCGGCGACAGACGTCCCATCCATTTGTACTGGTGGACCTGAAAAGACAAGCAATGATGATGTTTGGACGCTTGGACGTCCACGGCCGTCAATGACGGCGAGTGACATAACGGGGGAAGTCAAATTGGGGGGGAAGAACCCTTGGGTCAAAGGTCAGCGCGGGCAGGAAAAAGGAAGCTGACAGAATACGATGAAAATGCTGCCTGGTCACTTTCACTATGACAGGAAAATACTTTTTTGCTGACCAATCATCTGCCGTCCAATCCTCCGTCTGATATCAATTGAAGTTTTAGCTAAAGCTAGCCTGGTGGAAAAAGTGGTTAGCATTTCTGTCTCGCAGTTCTAAAATGAAGGCTTCGATCCCAGGCGGTGTTTATGGGTCCTACCCGGGCGTGCGTGGGTTTTCTGCAGGTACTCCGTTTTCCTACCACATCCCCCAAAAACTGCAGATTATACTAATTATAAGCTAAATTGAAAAACCGCCGGTATGAGGGTGAGCGTGAATGGATTTCGTCCCGGGCTGTTGACTGGGATAGGCTCCAGCACCCCCCGCGAGCCTTGACTTGAATGCTTTTATTGTCATTAAAGAATGGATGATAAATCCTGTATGTGTTTTGAATGTGGCTTTTCAAGCTCATAGAATAGTGACAAAGTACTTTTTTTGACAATGCCAAGATTTTTATAGCATTTTTTATTTTTTTATTTTTTGGGTAAACGCCTTCCGTCAAAAGGGAAAAAAAATGTTTCGGGGAACTGAGTCAGGCTTTCTGTTTCGCCATAACGCCGGCAAACAAAAACAAAATGCGGGAAGGGAAAGTTGATACAGCTGCCGAGGGATTTCACCCCCGCGCGCGCGAGCTGGGTCCAGTTCAGATACTGGTGTCCGTCCGTCCTAAAAAGATAACCCGCATCCGTCGGCGATAGCGGCAAAAATGCGCGAGCGCGGACTGGGAACCCCCTGAAAACTAGGCCACGCCCACCAAGCTCATGTCACCTCCCCCTAAAGCAGGGGCGTCAGACTCGGTCGGGTTGGTTCGCGGGCCGCTTTAACATTCGATTTCATGTGGGCCGGACCATTTTAGATATAATATTTAGATTTTTTTTTTTATAAATGGATTAAAAGAAGTGGATTAAAAGCCCTGAATATTCCGTTTTTTATAGATCTAAACAACGTTTATTTGAGCTTTTTTAAATTTATTTTTAGATTTTACAAAATGATTTTTGAACTAAAAACACAGAAAAAAATGGATTAAAAAATGACAATTATTGATTTAAAAGGGGGGAAAATCAGGAAATTTAATATACATCTATACTCTTCATTTGAATTTGATCCTAAAACAGAAAGTCGGCACTCATCATTGACTTTCCCCGGGCCACACAAAATGAGGCGGCGGGCCAGATTTGGCCCCCGGGCCGCCACTTTGACACGTGCCCTAAAGGAACCTGACTTTGAGTTTGATTTATTTAATAAAGGGACAATACATATTAATGAACATGTAAATGTAAATATGTAAGATGAGGGTGGCGCGGTGGATGAGTGGTTATCGCGTCATCGCGTCGGCCTCACAGTTCTGGGGTCCTGGGTTCGAATCCAGGTCGGTCCACCTGTGTGGAGTTTGCCCGTTCTGGCCCTGCGTGGGTTTTCTCTGGGTACGCCGGTTTTCTCCCACATTCCACAAACATGCATGCTAGGCTAATTGGATGCTAACTTGTTCCCAGCTAGGAGTGATTGGTTGCCCTGTGATTGGCTGACCACCAATTCAGTCCCCGCCTCCTGGCTTAAGTCAGCTGGGATAGGCTCCAGCACCCCCCACAGAAAATGAAAATGAAAATGAACATTCAATAGTAGGGAGGAAGAGAAGAAAAAACGGACAAAACAAGACTAGAAAGCAACATAGAAACAACAAATAGCAACAAAAAGTAGAGGCTATGGCTCGGGAGCCACATGTGGCTCTTTTGGCGGGTGCATAAGGCTCTCCGCTAACCCGCGAGCTAAAATATGGTGAAAGACCGAACGCACCAATGGGAGCGTCACGTCGGCACCGAGGCGTTGACGCTACGTCTAGCGCCGCTAATGATATATTTTTCTTCATTGGCTAGCAACAGCAAGTTAGCAACTTGCTAACGGTAAACTCTTCAATTTTGACATCTCTGGTTGTGATTTTAAAAGTCAACAAAAGATTAAGTTTGGCGTGTTTGTCCGCCGAGATTTAATCATACGTTTACTCAACGACTGCTGATTTGCTTGGCTTAAGCCCCGCCCCCTCCCCTCCCCTTCCCCCAAAATGTACTCTTTGGATGAGTTGGATTACGGACGAGCAAATAGCGCTCAGGTCGCAAAAACACAGGATTTGCTCTTTTTACAAATCCACGTGCCTGTCCGAGATAAAGCGGCGGTTGAATGATAAGAGCCTCGATGGGGTTGAACTCTGGGAAAACGGAAAGCCTCCTTTTTGCCCCCGAGAGATAGATAGATAGCGGCCTTTCTGCCGTTAACCCTTTCGCGGACAGCCGTTACGACAATCAACGGACATTTGACACTCGGCCAGACCAACTGACTACATTAAGGAATTTAAGACCTTTGACCTTATTGAACAAATGATCCATTAATATCAATGTGAAGGCAATTTTTGGGGAGGGGACACTTTGACCTTTAACCTTTTTGAAGAGATGATCAGTTAATGTAACTTTAAGGCCATTTTTTGGGGGGGGGGGGGCATAAGACCTTTGACTTTATTGAACAAATGATCCATTAATGTCAATTTGAAGGCTTTTTGGGGGGAGGGAACACTTTGACCTTTGACCTTTTGAACAGAACGCTTTTTTGTGTTGTGGTAATGACGACATGGCCTATGTCCGATTATTATTATTAAGGCCATTATTTGGGGGGGGCATAAGACCCATGACCTTATTGAACAAATGATCCGTTAATGTAAATCTGAAGGCAATATTTTTGGGATGGGCCACTTTGACCTTTGACCTTATTGAACAAATCATCCGTTAATGTAAACCTAAAATTTTTAGGGTGGAGGACACTTTGACCTTTGACCTTAATGAACAAATGGTCCATTAATGTAAACTTTTTAAAAAAATTAGGGCGGAGGACACTTTGACCTTTAACCTTATTGAACAAATGATCAGTGAATTTTAAGGCAACTTTTTCTGGGGGGGAGGGCACTTTGACCTTTGACCTTTTAGCACAAATGACGAGTTCATGTAAATCTGAAGGGCAATTTTCCCCAATTTTCAACTCCAAAATGGCTAGTCCGCCGCCGCAGCGCATTTGTCGGGGTGCGCCAAATGGCCGCTTTTTTCCTGGGTCTTTTTCATCCCCGTCCGCACGTCCCCCGCAGCGGCGCCATCGATTTCCTCCGCCAACGAGATTTACGTCATTGCCCGCCTCGGACGAACACGCGCGATCTTTTTTTTCCCCCCCTTTTTTCTCCCGCGCGGCCTCCGGGGAGCGACGTCGCTAAACGTTCCCGAACTTAAGCGGCGATCTTTTCTTTTCTTTTCTTTTTTTGGAGGACTCCATCAAGGGCTCGCCCGAGCACGGATTGCAATTTAGCCGGGAAGCGGCCAGTCGTCTGGCTCCGGATGGAAAAATCCAATGCGAGACGGACACCCCGGGGGAAATCGCTTTTCTCCAAATAATCAAACCGGAAATAAACACGGGTGAAAACGCAATTATCTCTCGATAATGGGAAAACGGCGAAAAAAAAGTGAACAGGAGAGGACCATGGCGTACCGAGGGGGAACATGTCGGAAATTTCACATCTTCTCTTTTTGACTTTTCGGCGAAAAAGAACTCACGCTTTTTTTCATCCCGAGCGGAACATTCCAGAAATCTTGTTTCAGCGCAGACTTAAAATTGGACTCAGTGGTGTCCAAACTGAGGCCCGTGGCCCATTTTTAATGAAAATATAATTGAATAAGGACCGCACAAGCAGCTGGAGTTGACCTAAAATTTCTGTTGCAGCGCTCAACATCACCACTAGATGGATCCAGTCAGACAACGTAATATCTGTTTATGAATGAGACTAGTAATTAGGACTTTGACTATATATATGCGGTCATATCTCAATACTTTTAACCCAATAGATTTTTGATATTATCCCGCCAAAATTTGAATTGAAAAACATGTCCCCGTTTGAATAAAATAATGACGACTGTTAACGAACATTTTCCAGGAGGCCATAGGCGTTCAATCTTTTCGAAGCAGGAAGGACGGCAACCAATAAATAAACATTCACGCGCTGCCGACCTCCCACATCAAATGGATTGGACGTGTACTGGAAAAAAATATATATTTTCATTTTGTTCCTGATTTTTGAATATTTGATTAATTTTTCATTCTAAAACATTTTTGAAATTCCAAAAAAATGGACAGTGTTTAGCACATCCGCCTCACAGTTCTGAGATCGAGGGTTCAATTCCCGGTGGAGTTTGCAGGTTTTCCACGTATGTTTTTTGCCACTTTCCTCCCACGTCCTAAAAACATGCTAGGCTAATTGCATGCTAACTTGCTCCTAGCTGTGAGTGATTGGTTGTTGGCCTGCTGGAGCCTTGCGATTGGCCGGCAACCAATTCGGGGTGTGTCCCTCCCCCTCACTGGTGCCCAAAGTTGGCTGGGATAGGCTCCAGCACCCTCTTGCAAGGAGATACGGTAAAAAAATGCATTTCCAATCACCTCCGACGGCAGCCAATCGCGGCTGCCTCGCCGGCCTTTTGCCGTTTGTCCCCCACGGACGGAGCGCGGCGGCGGGACGGCGAGCAAAACGCTAAAAGCCAATTACGGCGCTCTATCGCGTGGTCCTCGCCGGGCCGATGGCTCTATTAAAGGTGAAAAACGGGGCGGGCGCTTTGATTTCCCCGCGGGCTCTTTGGCGTCCGCAATTAAATAAAGAAGGGTAATGAAGTAAATCTCATTTGGCCGGGAGGACCGGCTCGGCTCGGCTCGGGCTCGGGCTCGTCTCGCCGCGGCGCTGAGAATATCGATCGGCCCGTCGCGATAACAGATGGCGCCTCGCTTAAAAGAGCCGACTTTTGGCTAAAGCGCCCGTTCAGATTTATACGTCGGTCGTAAAGCGGATTTACATCTGGAGGCCAGTCAGCGTTTCTCCGCCGTCAAGACGAGACGGACGCCAAATGAAAACATGGCGAGCGTGAGCTGGCGTTCTCGCTAATATTTCAAAAGTCAACTCAGGCGAGCGAGCGCTTCCGATAAATCGCCTCGACTTAAATTTGCGATCGTTCGCACCCGCTTCTGAAGGATTGGATGTGGAAAACGCCGTCGTTGGCGACCCATCCGTGAACTTATATTTCATCCCCTGAACCAAGATGTCCTCTTTTTTTCGCCCTCACAGAATATTGTGTGATATGACTACGTAAAAATATCCATTCCATTTTTGCGCCGCTTTCCCTCACAAGGGTCGTGGGGGGGTGCCGGAGCTGTGCCTGAATTGTTGGCCGGCCAATCACAAGCGCACAATCGACCGTTCACTCCTAGCTAGGAACGAGTTAGCATACAATTAGCCTAGCATTCATCTTTTTGGGACATGTGAGGAAACCGGAGTACCCGGAGAAAACCCACACATACGAATATGCAAAATCCACACAGCAAAGACCCACCCGGGATCGAACCCTGGGCCCCAGCACTGCGAGCCCGACCCACCGACCACCGCTCCACCGAACCGCCTTTGATCCAAATATGAATTCCGTCCAAGTTTTCCAGGACAAAAAAAAGTGGGACGTTCCCCTTTTTTGGTCCAACGTCAGCGCTCGTTTTACGCTGAGCCGGCACATTTCCCGATGGTCATAAATCGCCGAGTGGCAGCGTCGGTCGGCATTCCCGCTGGACCGCCACTCAAGCGTGTATGGATTTTTTTTTTTTTCGGGGTCTTTTTTAACGCCCCCACTCGTGGATCCCGCGGACGGAAAGACGCGCGAACGGCGGGAGGCGCTAATTGGCGTCCGTCCGTCCGTCCGTCGGGGAGCGCTGCGAAACGCTGCCGCGGCTTTTTGTTTACCTCCACGGGTGTTGTTTTGATGGATTGGATACGCGTGGCGGGAGGACGAAGACCGTCTCCCCTCCCGCCGGGCCGCTAATGGGTGAATGCTACGCTACGATGTTTCGGTACAGATTTCATGGCGGTTTTTTTAGCGGTCACGTTTTTTTTTTAAATTGCAGGAATGACTGCCATTGGCGGGGATAGATGTCCAATCTATTGGGAACCAGAAATGACAAAATATGCAAGAAATATTTGCCATAAAATTGGTGTCATTTTGCGCATGACTTTAAGCTTTTTTTGTCGGTTTTGTTGCGACAGCCGTGCTCACCAAAATCCATGTTTTCAAGTGAAACTGGCCCCAAAATGGCCTCCATCCAACCCAAAATGGCCACCTCCCTGTGTTTTTGTGGATACGGCTTCTTAAGGCATTTTATTGGTATATTTACAATAAGCATGTCTGTCAAATTTCATGTTGCTCAATTAAACTGGTTTTGAGGGCTGAAGTTTTCAAATATTTGATGACATTTTTTTTGGGAGTCCTTCAATCCAAAATGGCTGACTTTCTGTGTCATGGCGGAAATGGGTCCTTGACATTTTTTTTACCGGTATACTCATAATAGATGTGCCTAGCAGCAAATTTGGCTTTTTCAAAGACGTAACTCATTTTGTTTTCCTTCCACCCAAAATGTCTGACTTCCTGGGTCGAGAATGTGTTACCGTTTTCTCATAATAGAAGTGCCTAGCAAATTTACGAATATAGCTGTTAAAGCTGATTTTTTTGGAAGATTTGAAAAAGGCTAAATAGACCTCATCACTACACTCTCCTTCCATCCAAAATGGCTGACTTCCTGTCTCGAGAATGTTTTACCGTTTTCTCATAATAGAAGTCCCTAGCAAATTTACGAATATAGCTGTTAAAGCTGATTTTTTGGGAAGATTTGAAAAAGGCTAAATAGACCATCACTACACTCTCCTTCCATCCAAAATGGCTGACTTCCTGTATCGAGAATTTTTTTACCACTATACTCATAATAGAAGTGCCACGCAAATTTACATTTTCGATCCAAAATTTAAAAAACAAGACTGCATGAGCACCAAAACAAAGCATTTCACACGCCTTGGCGTCCCACCCGTTTGAACCGGGAGGCCTGGCATCGATTCAAACGGATTGACGTTCCGCTACCGAATGCAGGCAATTAAATACGTTTTTTTTTTAACCCATTTGTCGACGGTGACGCGCACGCACGGACGTGTAATTGCGTATTTTCCACGGCGCTGGAGCGCGTCTTAATGAAATTCACAAAAGATCCCATTATCCACATTCCCGGGTGGCTGCCAGCGCCGCGCCGTGCCTCGCCTCGCCACAACGACGACGACGGCGAGACGCAAACCTCTGGCGGCGCTTCAAGACGCTCGCTATCTCGCCATAGCCAGCTGTCCCGCGCACGCGCGGCGGGCCGGCAGGCTGAAAAGTTGAGCGCTTATTTGTGATGATTGAGCGCGGGGGAAATTGTTTGGGGAAAATTCGCTTTAATCCGGTTAAGTTGCCTTTGTTGACTTTTAATCTTTGCTCCCTGTTTATGTAAACGCCCGTTTTTTTTTTTGTGCGCTAAGCTTATCGCGGAAGACCGCGGCGGGAACGGGACCGCCAAATCCATCTTTATACCGAGTCTGCGTTCTGCAGGTTTTTTTTCGTGAAAAAGGTCGCCCGTGTATGCGTTGGCCCTTTAAAAGGGTACGCGTGTCCTTTTATCGCTTCATAAATTTTTTACTCACCCGCTCTGAAGGCTTTTTCGTTCATATTCTTCTTCGGTGGTCACGTCGGCGTCGCCGGCGTCGTGACCCGGTGGCCACCGTGCCTCGCTTCCTCCGTTCTGCGGGATTTGAAGATAAACAAAGAAAATTGAGAGTCTCGTGGTGCGTTCAGGGACATCACAAAGGCTTTTAATGAAAAGAAGCACACACAATTTGACACTTGACTCCAGTAAATATCAGTTTTTTTTAGCAGGTAAAAGTGGGCATTCATTTGAATATTAGTAGCCATGTTTGAGATTAGATCTCATGCTTTGTTGGGATTGTACGCGAGTGACTAGGCTGGGTGTGTAAAATTGTGTATTTAAACCCCGTCTTCGTATGATTGTTTTCTGTTTCCGACTGCGGTTATGTTATTTTTTAGTGCTGTGCCCGTTCAGTTTGTTTCCTTGTTATTTTGCCCACTTTTTAGTTTTTTGTAAGATTTATTTTTCCATTGAAACTTACGTTTGAGCACCGTTAGCTCGTCCTGGCAATTAACGTATTGGCCTGAATATAAGACGACCCCCTTTTTTTCAAGATGCAAGTTTGAAAAAACAATTCAATTTTTATACAGAAAATAATTACAGTACATCTAACAAACAACCATGCGCACCCCAATCATACCGCCACCCCCGGGAATTGAGCCCGCGCCTGCCCGCACCAAAGTCAGGCGAGTGAACCACTACACCAAGGGTGTCAGACTCGGGTTGGTTCGCAGGCCGCATTAACGTCAACTCGATTTCATGTGGCCTGGACCATTTTAGATATCATATTTAGATTTTTTTTATAATTGATTAAAAGAACTGGATCAAAAGTCCTGAATATTCCATTTTTTATAGATCTAAAAAAAATGTTTATTTGAGGTTTTTTTTCTTAGTAAGGGAATATCTCTTTTAATCATTATGTTCCATGTTAAAGTGGAAAATAGAAAATATTTTTATATATTTTTATATAAAAAGGGGGAAAATCAGCTAATTTAATATACATCTATACTCTTCATTTGAATTTGATCCTAAAACAGAAAGTCGCCACTCATGATTGACTTTCCCGGGCCACACAAAATGAGGCGGCGGGCCAGATTTGGCACCCGGGCCAACACTTTGACACATGTGCACTACACCATGAGGCAGCCTCATTACAATATATTGGAGAGAAAATTTAAATGTGTAAAACTCAAGTGCAATGACATTTCTAAACAAATGGCTTCTGGTTTTTGAAATATAAATTAACCAAATGAATCGACGGGGATAAAACAACAAAATTGCAATAACAACATTAACCAAAGTGTTCAGCATTCGCTTGAAAAATATCTGGCGCCATCCAGTGTTGTGAATGGGTATCATGTCTAAACCCCGAATTTAACACGACACTTTTTCAGCCTTATTCCAATACAAAAAACACTGTCTTATATTCGGGCCAATACTGTAAACCAAAGGAGCGCTTTGATATAAATGGAAGATACAAGGAATATCCATTACAATACAATTGTGAATATAAACGTCATTTAAGTGTTAATACAAAGAAGATAGCTAGTCATTTTGACTGAAGTACAAAAAAATAAAGGTTAAAGATGAGTGAAAAGATCAAATTGAATACATAACTGAACTTTTACCATTTAAAATTCGGAGAACCGCGTGACAAACGTTTGAATTTTTTATCTGGTGGCGAGCGTCTTGCCTTTTTTGTTGACGGGCCGATTAGACGTCGCCGGGGAGGGAAAAAAAAGGCCGCTAAATTATTTGCCGAGCGATCGAGTCCGCCGCGCTCGGGCTTGTTTTGGCGCTCGCTCGTCTTTGTTCCGCTCCACTTCCCGTTTTTTTTACCGCGGAGCAGCGGCGTGTTAAATCCGACGGCGCGCCTGTTTTTCCACACCGGCGTAGATAATGAGCGAGCGTTCGCGGTCGGCGGGTCCGCGGGGGGAGACGGATGGCGGAGGCTTTCGGAGAACTGATGCATCGTGGGGAATGGCGGGCCGTGGTATAGTGGTTCACTCGCCTGACGTTGACAGCTAGTTTTACGTAGCAATGTGGAATTTTGGGGGACGCTTTTAGGTTGGTGGATGAACAAGGATCTGCAATTAAACAGGAAGTCGGCTATTTTGGATTGGAGGAGATCATTTAAAAATCAATTTAGCCTTTTGAAAATTCAGCCCCCAAAACCAGCATGACTCATCAACGTGAAATTTGGTACACGTGTCTATCACAAGTAGACCAACAAAAAAGTCTCAAGATGCCATACCCAAAAAGACACAAGGAGTCGGCCATTTTGGATTTAAGTGACCATTTTGAGGTCAGTTGAGCTTTTTCCATGAGTCGCAAAAATCTTTTGAAAATTCAGCCCCAAAAACCAGCATGACTTATCAACGTGAAATTTGGTACACATGTCTATCACAAGTAGACCAACAAAAAAGTTTCAAGATGCCATACCCAAAAAGACACGAGGAGTCGGCCATTTTGGATTTAAGTGACATTTTTTAGGTCAGTTGAGCTTTTTCCAGGAATCGCTAAAATCTTTTGAAAATTCAGCCCCCAAAAACGGTGCGACTTATCGACAGGAAATTTGGTAGGTATTCGTATCAAGACGAGACCAACAAAAAAGTCTCAAGAAGCCATACCCAAAAAGACACAGGTGTTGGCCATTTTGTATTTAAGTGACCATTTTGAGGTCAGTTGAGCTATTTCCAGGGGTCACTAAAATCTTTTGAAAATTCAGCCCCCCAAAACGGTGCAACTTATCAAGGTGAAATTTGGTACACACGTCTATGACAAGTAGACCAACAAAAAAGTCTCAAGAAGGTATGCGCAAAAAGACACAGGGAGTCAGCCATTTTGGATTTGAGAAACTCATTTTCAGATCAGCGTCGCCACTTCCATCTTTTGAAAATTCAGCCCCCAAAAACGGCACTACTTGTTGACAGGAAATTTGGTAGGTATGCGTATCAAGAGACCAACAAAAAAGTCTCAAGAAGCCATACCCAAAAAGATACGAGGAGTCGGACATTTTGTATTTAAGTCACCATTTTGAGGTCAGTTGAGCTATTTCCAGGGGTCACTAAAATCTTTTGAAAATTCAGCCCCCCAAAACGGTGCAACTTATCAAGGTGAAATTTGGTACACACGTCTATGACAAGTAGACCAACAAAAAAGTCTCAAGATGCCATACCCAAAAAGACACGAGGAGTCGGCCATTTTGTATTTAAGTCACCATTTTGAGGTCAGTTGAGCTTTTTCCAGGAGTCACTAAAATCTTTTGAATAATCAGCCCGCAAAAACGGCACAACTTATCGACATAAAATTTGGTAGGTACGCGTATCAAGAGAAGACCAACAAAAAAGTCTCAAGATGCCATACCCAAAAAGACACGAGGTCCAAGTTAAGGCGCCACCTGTTACCTTGACAGCTCGCCAAAATGTTTGATGTCAAAGCAGGTAGAAGAAGAAAAGCAAAAAGCAAAAAGTCTAGTGGTTTTTTTCGTGCTTGTTTTTAAATAGCCGCCGCGTGAAAGCGAGTGCAATTAAACGGCGAGCGGGTCGGGCGCCACGCAAACGCCACGCGAACGCTCTCGGGTAGAACAAAGCCGTCGGGCGCCGCCGTCTCGTTTTTTGATTGAAGGATTAAACGGATTTACTTTTGGCTCTTTGGAGCGGCGGTTTTAATTAGCGCATCGCCTCGTTTGCGCCGACCAATCGTCGGGCCGTCGTCAGCGGAAAGAACCGCGGGGGGCGCTGGAGAGAATAGATGGAGTTTTGGACCAACTGCGGCGCCCCTGTTTTTAATTGGCCGGCGGCGAGTTATTAAAATATGGCCGAATGGGGCCCGCACAAGAGGCTTGCGTTTAGCTGATGTTTGTTGGCACTTTACACTTTTAACACTGGGTGGAGAACTGGGAAATTAAAGAAAAATTATATGAGAAAAAATAAGAATATAGTATGGTAAATTGTGATTTGGAATTATGACACCTCTGGATCATTTTCTTGCCATTAGCAAACATTTTATATATCCATTTTCTGTTTCACTTATCCCAAGGGTGTCAGACTCGGGTTGGTTCGCGGGCCGGACCATTTAAAAAAAAAAAAAAATGGATTAAAAGAACTGGATTAAAAGCCCTGAATACAGTTTTTTATAGATCTGAAACAATGTTTATTTGAGCTTTTTTATATATATTTTTAGATTTTACAAAATGATTTTTGAACTAAAAACACAGAAAAAATGGATTAAAAAATGACAATGATTGATTTAAAAGGGAGAAAATCAGGAAATTTGGTACTCGGACGTTTCGTCGAAAGACGTTTGGTCCCCGGACGTTTGGTCGACCGGACATTTTGGTAGAACGGACGTTTGGACGCCGGGTTCGCGAGTCCCAAGGTTTGAGTCACGAGACTTTTATTTGTTTAACCCTAACCCTATTCACTCAATGTTAAATAATAGTCATTAAATCCCTATTCACTCAATGTTAAAATCTATCAATTGCATGCGATCCCATTCTACCAAACGTCCGGTCGACCAAACATCTTTCGACGAAACGTCCGGTCACGAGGAACTTTAATAAACATCTATACTCTTCATTTGAATTTGATCCTAAAACAGAAAGTCAGCACTCATGATTGACTTTCCCGGGCCACACAAAATGATGCGGCGGGCCAGATTTGGCCCCCGGGCTGCCACTTTGACACATGTGATTTATCCACTTAGGGTCGCGAGGGTGCTGGAGCTTATTCCGGCCAAAATTTGGGCACCCTGAACTGGTTGCCAGCCAATCGTAGGGCACACTAAGAAAAACGAGCAGTCGCGCGGGAAAAACGAACCGTTGGACAATTTAGCCTACAATTAGCCTAGCAAGAACATTTTGGCGATGTGGGAGGAAGGCAGAATACCCGGAGAAAACCCACCTTCAATCTCAAAATGGAAAAACAGAATAAAACAATCTTTTTTTTTTTAATTAAATTACGATCATGTTTTTTAACAAATAACAGTGAAATCATTTCAAAATGGCCCCTGCATTCTTTAATTTTTGCAAAGTTGCCCCTGGGGTGGACAAGTTTAGACACCCCTGGTTTTGAGAGAAAAACGTGCATTTTTGACGGCTTAAAGATATATATTTTTTAAATGTTTTTTATTTTTGTGGTGTTTATGTAGTGATCTTCCGGGACTGCGGCGAAGGGACGGTGCGGCTGGACGCCGAAAACGCGTCCGACTTCCACGTGAGCCAGGAAGGGGCGGTCTACGTGCGGAAAGGCGCGGGACCAGGGCAGAAAATGGCGGTCATCTACGCTCGAGACCCTCAAAGTCAACGGATCTGGAGGACCAGAGTGCGGCTTTTTGACAAAGGCGGGGTGACGGAGGGACGGCAGGTGAGGCCCCGCCCATATGTCGGTTTTATTTTGATTTAAAATAGCTGCTTATGTTCTTTTTTTGCCCTGTATTGTATACACATGATTATCTCATTTTATGTGATTGGAGTTGTTTCGTTGGGTTTTCATTTATGATTGTTTTTCATTTATTTCATTTTGTTTCTGTTTTTATGATTTTATCTCGAGTTTTTAGTCCTTTAAATACATTTCCCTTGATAATTATAATTAGTCTAAAGTCTGTTAATTAATGCAAATAATATTACACCATTTTAATAAACGATCATTATTGTTTTTTTATCCTGACATTTTTTTTACCTTGATTTGTCATGTTATTTTTTTGTAATTTTCTTAAATTAGAATTTTACTTCAAGATTTTTTTTACCCTTTTTAGTCATTTGAAAATAAAAATATTCTGTTATTTCATCTTTCATTTTCTCCCCAATTGAAATGTTATATTTTAACTCTAAAATGAAGCAAAAACCAAAAACACGATTTGATATTGAAAGTATTTTTGAGACTAAATGAGTTAATTCCATTAGCCCAACATTCCCACGGCTACACTGGATATTACATGCTATTTAAAAAACAATTAGACTCTTTATGTCCTCTTTTTATATCCTTTTTTATGCCTTTTTACGACCATTTATTCCCCGGACAACATTTAAGCTAGCCCACGGCGCCTACAAATATCCCAGGTTTTTCACCCCCCAAATTTCTGGAAAAAAGACCCGCGCGTCGCATTTTGGCGAGTGCCATGTGGCGGACATTTAGCAAAAAAAAACATTTTTAAAGAAGCACAAAGTCAGCAAGTCCGCGTAATGCTTGTTTACCCGTTTGACGTTGCAGCAGAAAAGCGAGGACTCGGAGACGCTGTTCCCGTGGCGGCGTGGTGGCGGCGGCGTCGGGGGCGCCGGGGCTCTGCGGAGAGTCAAGAGGGACTGGGTCATTCCTCCCGTCAACGTGCCGGAGAACTCCAGGGGACAGTTCCCCGAGGACCTTGTCAGAGTAAGACTTGCCATCACTTCAGCTCATATTCCATCACAAAACATTTTATATTTATATTTTAAAGGCGGCTCATTCTTTTACAATAGTCATTATTTCAACTCGGGTTTAAGCTCACGTCAACAAAAGACAGCGTATGTTCATTCATTTTCTGAACAGCTTATCCTCACAAGGGTCACGGGGGGTGCTGGAGCCTATCCCGGCTAACTACGGGCACGAGAGGTGGGGGACAACCAATCAATCGCTCACGGATAGGAACAAATTAAGCATACAATTAGCCTAGCATGCATGTTTTGGGGATGTGGGAGGAAAGCAGAGTACCCGGAGAAAACCCACGCAAGCCCGGGGAGAACACGCAAACCCATAAAGGCCTACTTTCAGATATTTTAACGGACCAATGAAACGATAGAATCTTGTCAAAGAGTATTAAAAAAATAGCTGATTTACTTTCTGAACCGCTTATCCTTACAAGGGTCGCGGTGGGGTGCTGGAGCCTGTCCCGGCTAACTACGGGCATCAGGCGGAGTGAAACTGGTGTCCAGCCAATCGCAGGGCAGGAGGAGACAAACAACCAATCGCTCATAGATAGGAACAAGTTAGCATGCAATTATCCTACCCGGAATCAAACCCAGAAATGCAAAGCTGAAGGAATTGTATTGAGTCACAAAAAAACGGTTTCATTTGATGAACGATTGTCGTTAGCTAAGCTAAAGTGGCGATGCTAATGCAGATCCGATCGGACCGGGACAAGAGCTGGCTACTGCGCTACAGCGTGACGGGCCCCGGCGCCGACCAGCCGCCCACGGGCATCTTCATCATCAATCCCATCTCGGGCCAGCTGTCCGTCACCAAGCCTCTGGACCGGGAGCACATCGCCAACTTTCACGTGAGTTTCCCATAACATAATAAATCGTGACGACCGGCCGTAAAATTCAAAGGTCTACCAAAGCGGAGACAGAACTGTCGTTAATTACAGGTGTCATGCCTCGACCTTGCCTGCCGTGGGGGGAGGGGCGGGGTTTGGAAAATCGGACAGATGGCCGCTTCTAAATCACCCAGCGTATGTCGAGTCCGGCGTCTCGGCCAAAATGCCGTCGTTTCAGCGCGGCGTTCACGAAGGAAACCCAAATTTACAATTTACGGCTACAAATGTTTGTCCTCGGACTCGTTTTATGGCGGGGTCGTCAAACTCAGTTTGGTTGGGGGGGCATTCATGCCAACTAGTAGTATTTTTGGCCCAAAAAATGAAGTCCCGCCCACAAAAACATCTCCAAAGAAGATGATGTCACTGCAGATTTCTGCTAGTGTGCTATTCATTCATTCTAGGTGGCTAGCTAGCGTGGCAACACACCGTATTTTCACGCACATAAGCCACCCCCGCGTATAAGCCGCACCCTTAAAATGGCGTCGAGAGAATTCTCTCTCAAGCCGGGGGGATGAAAAAGAAGTTTTCCTTCGAACCGAGACAGCCAAGCTTGATGGGAGCGTAACCTTTTGATTGCTAGCGGCGGGGCGCGGCGAATCTGTAGTCACGACGGGGCCATTTGCATTTAAGCCGCCCCATGAATATTCACGGCGCTGAACGGAGTTGGCGGGAGCCAGATGGGGAAAACCCTCTTTATTCACGAGGGGCCAAAATGGCCGACTCTCCGAGCAAACGGCGGCCAAGTGTCCCGCCGAGCTAACCCGTGGAACCCGCTCGTATTGTGCCGGAAGAACCACGATTTGGCTTTGCCCGGCAGTTGCGAGCCCACGCCGTGGACCTGAACGGCAACCAGGTGGAGTCGCCGGTGGAGATCCACATCAACGTCATCGACCAGAACGACAACCGGCCGGAGTTCACGCGCACCGTCTTCAACGGAAGCGTTCCCGAAGGCTCCAAGCCAGGTACGGCCAAAATGTCAACGTCGCGTCGCCCGCCCCGGGTGACGTGGCTCCTCCCCCAACCCTCCCCGCGTAGGGACCTTCGTCATGACGGTGACGGCGGTGGACAAGGACGATCCCAAGACGGCCAACGGGATGCTGCGCTACAAGATCCTGACTCAGAACCCCCAGAGCCCGTCCACCAACATGTTCACCATCAACAACAAGACGGGCGACATCATCACCGTGGCGGCCGGCCTGGACCGCGAGGTGAGCGACGGTCATCCGGTAACTGGGCAAAACCTGACCGGAACTGGATCTGATTTTCTTTTCCAGAAAGTGTCCCAGTACACGCTGATCATCCAGGCCACCGACATGGAGGGCAACCCCACTTACGGCCTTTCCAACACCGCCACCACCGTCATCAGGATCACAGACGTCAACGACAACCCGCCCGAATTCACCACCGACACGGTAGGCCTTTGCGACCAGTCTTTGGGGGTACAACGTTTTTCAAATTTTAGTACGGTAAAAGTCCGAAGACCAAAGACAGTATCTGGCGTCGCAAACGTAGTCCGGTTGCGGCTAGGCTGACGGTTATCGCGAGCCCACGTCACGGACGACCGTGACCACTCTGCTCTGTCCAGTTCTTCGGCGAGGTCCACGAGAACTCGGTCAACGTGGTGGTGAGCAACCTGACGGTGACGGACAAGGACCAGCCGCACTCGCCGGCCTGGAACGCCGTCTACCGCATTGTCTTCGGAGACCCCGTGGGGTACTTTTCCATCCCGACGGACCCCGCCACCAACGTGGGGCGCCTCACCGTGGTCAAGGTGGGCACCCCCGTCCGTCCGGTTGCGCGCCGCCGTCGTCGTCTACGGTTCCCGCCAACTCGTCCCTCCCCCACCCTGCAGCCCGTGGACTTTGAGCTAACTCGCTCGTACGTGCTGAGCGTGGCGGCGGAGAACGAGGCCCCGCTGGCCCGCGGCATCCACCCGCCGCGCCAGTCCACCGCCACCGTCTCCGTCCGCATCCTGGACCTGAACGAGAGCCCCGAGTTCAGCCCCGATCCCAAACCCATCAAACTGGAAGAGGGGCTGCCCGCCGGCTCCATGCTGACCACCTACACGGCGCAGGACCCCGACCGCTTCATGAGGCAAACCGTCCGGTGAGCAATCGCAAATGATCGGCATTTATTCGCAAAGCTAAAAAAATATGTTTTTTTCCACCTGCACATTTTGACCGATTCACAGTATTAACACAGAAATGTCTTCAAACAAACTGGAACTGATGCAAAATGTAGAGAAAGTTACCCACAAAGCACAAAATGTCAAGGAAGTAACTTAAACTCAACAGGAAAATACCTGTAACCCTTAACTCATAAATGTATCATGAAATGCCCTAAAATCAACAGGAAATGAACCAAAATAAAATGATAAATGTAGGTTGTTTTCAGGTCATTTCTTGTTGGTTTTGGGTCACTTCCTGCACATATATATCCAACCACTTGCCGTTGAATATGGATTACTTCCTGTCCTGTAAATTTTAGTTCCTTTCCTCTTGATTTAAATAAAATAAAAATAAAAAATATATTTTTTTATTTTTTAATCAAGAGGAAAGGAACTAAAATTTACAGGACAGGAAGTAATCCATATTCAACAGCAAGTGATTAGATATCTATGTGCAGGAAGTGACCCAAAACCAACAGGAAATGACCTGAAAACAACCTACATTTATCAGGAAAATGTCCTAAAAGGGACAGAAAAGGACCCCAGAAGCAAAAGTACAGTACAGAAAGTAACTGGAAACATTACACGTGAAGGAAATGACGCAAAATGGACAGAAAGTGACCTGTTACTTAGCCTAAAATTCACAAGAAAGTGAACCAAAATGACCCGATTGCCCGCCATTGATCACGACAGCCATCTATTTGGCTTAAACTGGGATGACGGGCGGCAATCGACGTCCAATCGGTCTAAACGGATTGGAGGCCTGCTGGGGTTTTGAGCATGTTTTGATCCGTTCTGACTTTGAAGTCAAGGAGCAGCTTTTTTTTGCAGCAATTGCTCCTGTTTTGACTTTTTGCGACGAGCCTACGTTCACCGTTTCCTCTCCGTGACATCAAAGTAGCGTGAATAAATCCCTCCGTCGAGGAGCTTTCACACTCTCCTATCGCGCCAAAGTTTTTTTGCCTCCCGGCCGAGATAAGACGCTCTTAGCTTTTTTTTTTAAACGTGATTGGAGAAGAAGAAAATGAAAAAGGAAATAAGATCCCTCGCCGGCGGGTTGGCCAGCGGAGCCGGCCTGCTGTTTTCTCGCTAAATGGAGCGCTCTTGTCTTTGTTGCCTAGCAACAGCCAAGGCTAGGCTAACCCAGGCGCCAACGCGGAGGGTTTGTGACGCCTTGTTTTTTTTGGGTCACTTTGCATCCTCTTTTGAGAAAGAGTGACTGGAATTTCTCCAAAATCAACAATAAGTAAATAGCTCTGCTAGCCCAAAATCAACAGATGACCTGAAAATGCTTGAGAATCAACATTCATTCGCTGCCATCCTTCCACTCCAAATGGATTGGACGTCTCCGAGCCCAAACTTTCAATCTACACTTGAACGCCAAATCTCAAAGATTACATTTTGTATTGTTAACAATAACCAACAACACTAGCTTTGGCCTGTTGTTTCAAAAAGGTTAGCAAACCTTAGCATTAGCTTTAGGATCGACAGTAAATTCGGTAAACACACCTATTATCACTAGACTGACAAAAAAACATCTCGAATTGTGTCAATAACGAACAACACGGTTGTTTCAAGGTTAACAAACCTTAGCACTAGCTTTAGGATCGACCCCAAAGTTGGTAAACACACCTATTATCGCTAGACCGACAAAAAAACATCTCAAATCGACACAATGAAGTCGCCATTTTGAGATCCATTTAGCTTTTGTCAAATTCTACATACAAATACTGCCGGTCCTCGCTCGCTAGCTAGCTCATTCATCAAGCTAACGTCTCGCTCCAGGTACTCCAAGATGTCCGACCCCGCCAACTGGCTAGAGATCGACCCGCTCAACGGCCGCATCTCCACCATCGCCGTGCTGGACCGCGAGTCGCCGTACGTCAAGAACAACCTGTACAACGTCACCTTCGTGGCGACCGACAACGGTGAGAGCGGCAACGACACGGCGGCGACAATCAGTCCATTCAGACCAAAATTCTTCCTCCGATTCTGCTCATAATGGCTCTTTCTAAGGGAGAGAAAAAAACTATTGTCCGCGGCAAATGGAAAATTGCCCGAGAGAAATGGAATGTCGTGTCCGCGCTTCCTCCGGCGGCGTCCGGAAATGCCAAAATGCCATCGTCACCCATCTTTCTTTATGTGTTCTGTTCGATAATGGACACACGTCTCTCTGTAGACAACTTTTTATTGCTTTTATCCGGAAATACAAAATTGAAAGCGAGTCAGAGTGGGAAATATGTCCCGGAGAACATTGGATTCTAGCCACAAAACAGTCCAATATGAAGCATTTTGGACTCCATTCACGTCTCCTGAATGCTAAATATCTTGCATTTGCAACTGCTGACTTTACAAGCAAAAGTGGCGATTGAACATGTCACAATTTATTATCTGGAATTACAATCTACTCGTTTATGAGCTGAAATTAAAGCGAGTATTTCTTAATAGTGCGCTTTTGACGACTCAACCAGAGACAACAACATCGGCTAAAGACTTTGTTTTGGTTCCCTTGCAAATGTTAACTAAGGCAGATAGGCCGCATGCTAACAAACTAACATTTATATTTTTACTACACTTTGGCTCATAAAACAACCCAAAACATTGGCCACACGTCATTTGTCACTTGTTCAAAAACGTCTTTAGGAAAATATTCGGATTAAAACGACAAAATAGGATAGTTTTGGTGATGCCGGCTAAAGCCTTGCTGTTTTCGTTAGCCTCATGCCATTGACGGAGGCAGCTAGCTAGCATGCTAACCAACTAACACCAGTATAATTTACTGCAGTTTAGCACAAAAACAACTTTGTCATTGGTCAAAACAATGTTGGGGAAAATATTCGGCTTCAAAACAACAAAATGGAATACTTTCAGCACCCCCGTGTTATAAATGAGGGCCGCTAGCCCGCAAGCTAACCATTTAACACCTGTATATTTTACAGCAGTTTAGAACAAAACAACCCGACTCATTAGCTACACGTCATTTGTCACAATGGTCAAAAACGTTTTGTGGAAAATATTAAGGCATTAACAACAGAATAGAGTACTTACCGGCGGTGTGTGTCAAATTATTAAGTTACTCCTTCAGTCGGACGGAAAATTATTAACAAATGCTTCTATTGACAGTGTAGTGTTGTTCTAATTTCATATTAAATTTGAAAATAAACAAAACGCCGACAGCCCCCGCCATGAACTTGACCGGAAAAGGACGTGACGTTATTGTGCCGGTGTACTGATGAGTTGGGGCTCGCCACTGAGCATGCGCATTGTCACCACGCCCCTCCTTGCCAAATGTTACCCGGATGAATTTCTGCTTCATCATTTATAATTAAATGTTTCTTTGGAATGTGGGAGATCGTTCAAATGATTAAAAAAACGATAACAACTGCCATTTTGAGTACGACATTGTTACTCTTGCCAGCAAGTCGTATTTTTAAAGCCCATTTATTTTGTGGTGCTTTTTGATTCGTAACTAATACAAGCAATGACGTACCTACACAAAAACATGGAATATGAATGACAATGCCAGTTGATAAATGCGCTCAATTTGGACTGCTTTTGGCAACAAAATAACACAACTCGTCAGAACACCCGCCAGCAAAATGATTAGACTAACAAATTGGCAGCTTTTGGTCCGTAAATGATTTATAGGAATGAAATTGTGTCCAAATTTCCTCAGGCGTGCCCCCGGCCAGCGGCACGGGGACCCTCCAGATGTACCTGCTGGACATCAACGACAACGCGCCGCGCGTCTTCCCCCCGGAAGTGGAGATGTGCGAGCGCCCTCAGGCGGGCGTCGGCCTAAACATCACGGCCTCGGACCCCGACCTCAGCCCCAACGCCGGGCCTTTCGCCTTCGAGCTGCCCCCGCGACCCCCCGACGTGCGACGTAACTGGACGCTGGCGCGACTTAGCGGTAAGCTTGTAACAAAAAAACAATATTTTCTGATGATGTAGTTTTGAAATATGTGTTCAGTAATAATTTCCTTGAATGCCTGTTTGCAAATACAGTGGAACCTCTACTTACGAAATGAATTGGTTCCAGCATTCGTAAGTAGAGGTCCCACTATCGTCCTAAAGCAGGGGTAGGGAACCTATGGCTCGGGAGCCACATGTGGCTCTTTTGATGGGTGCATCTGGCTCTTCGCTAACCTGTGAGCTAAAATATGGAACCCGCTGGTGACAGAACTGAGATATTACATTTAGAACTGCTTTAATCTTCTTTTTTGCATTAAACTCTGCTAGAATGCATACTCTCATTGATTAGCAACTGCATAAAAATGTTGTCAAAAGTATTCTTTTTTTTTTCCACTTTAAAAGTGGTGAAATTACTCAAATAAAAGGCACCCATTTACATGTATTTTGACTTTTAAATTCGGAGTATGGCTCTCAAGGAATAACATTAGAAAATATGAATTGTTTATGACTCTCTTCGTCAAAAAGGTTCCCGACCCCTGTCCTAAAGTGAAAATGACAATGAAAGTTAAAGCATGGATGGCTAATTTGACGCCTTATTTGACGCCTAAATCGATGACTAATCTGACTATGGCTATTTCGACGGCTATTTTGACGACAGGCGAGCACGCCCAGTTGCGCCTGCGCGCCGGCTCCCTCCCGCACGGCGTCTACGAGGTGCCCGTCACCGTCACCGACTCGGGCAACGTCCACATGACCAACACCAGCTACCTGCGCGTGAAAGTGTGCCAGTGCGACCGCCACGGCGACTGCGTGGACATGCAACGCGTGGCCGCCGCCGGCCTGGGCATGGGCGCCGTCATCGGGATCCTCGTCTTCATCGTCCTGCTGCTGGGTCTGTCTCTCCTCTCCTTCAAATTTTGCGATAGATGTTTTGATGGTTCCGTTGCCGCCTCTATTTACGGGCTGACCGCCGGATGGACGGTTCTTCTTCAGTGTCGGTGTTGATCCTGGGCATGTGGGTGAAGAGGCGGGACAAAGAGCGGCAGGCCAAGCAGCTCCTCATCGACCCCGAAGACGACGTCCGCGACAACATCCTGAAATATGACGAGGAAGGCGGCGGCGAGGAAGATCAGGTGACAGAAAAACAAACAAACATGAGAGTAAAAGACCAGGGATAACGGCAAGGGTGTCAATCAAACGATGAGTCATACGACACATTTTGTAACGTGGATCTCATTTTTGTATGTTGGAATAGTAATTTTCATATCAAAGAGCTTCGTATCCTGAAAATTCGTAAGTAGAGGAACCACCGAATTTGCTTTTAAAGTTCTTAAGAAGGGGATTTGAACTCATTTCAATGTCTGAAATGATATTTCAGGAAAGTGTCGAGTCATGAATTGTTTAACGCAAGGGTGTCAAACTCGGGTTGGTTCGCGGGCCGCGTTAACGTCAACTCTATTTCACGTGGGCTGGACCATTTTAGATATAATATTTAGAATTTTTTTTTAAATTTGATTAAAAGAACTGGATGGAAAACTCTAAATAGTCCGTTTTTATAGATCCAAAACAATGTTTATTTAAGCTTTTTTTCTTAGTAATGGAAAATTTCTTTTAATCATGTTTTATTTATTTCAAATGGAAACAAAATATTTTTAATTGTGTTCAATATTAAAGTGGAAAACGGAAAATATTCATATTTTTAGATTTTACAAAATGATTTTTGAACTAAAAACACAGAAAAAATGGTTCCAAAAAATTGCTATTTTTGATTTAAAAGGGGGTAAATAAGGAAATATAATATACATCTATATCTATCATTTTAATTTGATCCTAAAACAGAAAGTCGGCACTCAATATTTACTTTCCCGGGCCGCACAAAATGAGGTGGCGGGCCAGATTTGGCCCCCGGGCCGCCACTTTGACACCTGTGGATAACGGGTATGTAATTGGTTCGGCGCCCGCAGGATTACGACCTGAGCCAGCTGCAACAGCCCGACTCGATGGGCGACGGCGAGTGCGGCGTCAAGATGGGCGTGCGGCGGATGGACGAGCGGCCCCTTCATCACCAACACCGCTACCCGCTGAGGTCGGCCGCGCCCCACCCCGGAGACATCGGCGACTTCATCCACGAGGTATGCTCGCCAATGCCGTCTTTTGGTCGCGGTCTTTTGGTCGCCGGTCTTTTGGTCGCCGGTCTTTTGGTCGCCGGTCTTTTGGTCGCCGGTCTTTTGGTCGCCGGTCTTTTGGTCGCCGGTCTTTTGGTCGCGGTCTTTTGGTCGCCGGTCTTTTGGTCGCCGTCTTTTGGTCGCCGGTCTTTTGGTCGCCGTCTTTTGGTCGCCCCGACCACGACAACGGGCGACCTAAAGACTGGCGACCAAAAGACCGACAACCAAAAGACCGACGACCAAAAGACCGGCGACCAAAAGACCGACGACCAAAAGACCGGCGCCAAAACAAGGTCAAACAGCACGGTGTACGCATGAATAAAAGCCAACAATGGCCATGAGCAGTTTCACTAAGCCGATGTGTGAGTGTAGAAGAAGAGTTTGTATGTATGTACATGCGCTGTCCCTTTAAGAAGCGATGTCCGTCAGGGTCAAGAACAAGTTCTCCAACAAAAAACAACCAAAGTCCGGCAAATTTGGAGCTTTTCTTTAGCCTGATAATAACTAGGGCATTAAGTAGGACTAAATAATAATTCGCAGTTTGTATTTGGGGAATTTGAGCAACAATTTTAAATGGTAATTATCACTAATCATCCGGACGACCAAAAGACCAGCGACCAATCGACCGTGTACCGGCGCTCCCTGCAGGGCTTGAAGGCGGCGGACGAGGACCCGACGGCGCCGCCGTACGACTCGCTGCTGGTGTTCGACTACGAGGGCGGCGGCTCGACGGCGGGCTCGCTCAGCAGCCTGCACTCGGCCTCCAGCGGCGCCGACCAGGACTACGACTACCTGGGCGACTGGGGGCCCCGTTTCCGCAAGCTGGCCGACCTCTACGGCGGCGGCGCCGACGACTGACCCCGCCCAAGCGGGAGCCGGAGATCCGCCCTCGCTGAGGTCTAACGTGCCTTGATGTACATTGTCTTTGGCCGGGCCCCGCCTCCGATCGGGGTGGGCAAATTTTTGTGGGGGCCCCGGCCCGTGGACCGCCGCGTTCTTTTTACGGCCCTGCCTAAAAAAAAAAAAAAACAAGTGAACCCTTACATGCACAAAATTTGACCTTTTTTTTTTTTAATATAGGACACAAGTCTCAAATTGACGGCCACGTTTGAGAACCAATTGGTTTCCTGAAGGAAAAAACATGCATATTCTGCTCGGGGGGATTTTATGGACGGCTATAAACGTCCGTTCCTTTTAACGGAAATCGCTACCAGCCCCCCCGGTTGAAACGGATTGGGCATCTAATGCTGTTAATGTTCATTTTATGATTAGTAATTGTGGCTTTTAAAATTTTTTGATGCACCCGAGTTTGCCCACCCCGGATTTAGCGTTAGCCCAAGACCGCTAATACGTCAACGCGTGTGTGTTGTTCCCACGTCGAGGAGAGATGCACCCGGGTGGACGAAAATGTCTCGAATAATAAAAAAAAAACATGTGTTAGCGTTTAGCCGCTAACGAAACATGCGTTAGCCTTTAGCTGCTAACGATAGGCTGGTGGAAAAGTGGTAACGGCTCTCTTGGATTCTTTCAAAGCCTGCCATTGACAATGATTGTTTTTTTTTCGATTTAAACTGGGAACACTGGTTGGGAATGCTCACGCTTGTGCGCCATTGACGGAAATTCACGTCCAATTCAATTCCACTGGGACGTCTGGCACCGTCAGTGACGTAAAAAAAGGCGTAGGATTGTTTTGTTTTGAACCCCTCCTTGGATGAATTTACATTTAACTCATTTACATACAGGACATAAATACCAGAATTAAAACAGAAATACTAAATATAAAACATTCCGATGAAAGAAACAACATAATTAAAAAATATAGATAATGATTTAAAAAAATGTAAATAAATTAGCAGAATAAATGAATAGATGCTTAAAAAATATATCATTTTGAATTAATATTCATCTTCTGGACTGATTTTCCTCCCGAGGGTTGCGGGGGTGCTGGATCCTATCCTACTATGGCAGGAGGCGGAGTGGTTGCCAGATAATTTTTCTTTTCTTTTTTCATTTACATGACATTTAAAAATATTTAGTTGTACTTTTTTTGAATGAATTTAATCAGTATAATCTTGTTTTTTTTCATGTGTATATGTTTAATGTAAATTTGGCATCAAGGGGTTCATGGCATTTTTCAAAAAAGAATCCAATTGAAAGGAAAAAGCGTAATTCTTAATGTAAAGGGGCACCGCACAAGTTTGGGCCACACAACAAGGTTGATTTTTTTTGTATTGTATTTTTCATTTTTATTATTATTCTTTTTTTGTATGAATTATGATGGATATTCGACGAGAAGACACTTTTCTTGTCGGAGGATGTAACTTATGCAGCCGCCGGCCACCAGAGGGCGCTGTCCTCACCGGGAACCGGAAGTGACCAACACTTTGGACACGTTAGATGACTTTTTTTGTTTGTTTCGTTTTGGTTGTTCTATCCAAATCCTTGTACATGTTCTTTGGATTACACATTAAAATGATTTTGCATGTTTCCGCATTTTCATATCAACAATATTACGATTTGGAGTAAAAAAAGAAGTTCTCGTTACTTTATTTTACTTTAATTACATTTTTAAAGAAAGGAAGAAAACGAAGATTTCCTTTATTTAAATCTACATGTAAAGTACAGTCGTTTTAAAAATGGATTTCACTTAAAAAAATCGCATTAGGATAGAAAAATGCTACATTAAAAAAGTGTGAGGCTAAAAAATATTTAGTATAGTAGTACTTTTTAATTGAAAAAATATGCAAAATGATATTACAAAGTAATACACAATTATTTTAAAAGTCTTCACTTAAAAATGGTCCAAAATTATTTCACTTTCATAACAAAATATGCTTATCACTTCTTTAAATTAAAAATATATAAGAGCCAATGACATCGATCCGATCACTACGTTTAAAATAACAATCTAAAATGAGTTTAACCCTTTGAAGGCCAAACCGCCGACTCGTTCCAAGTATGATTTGTCCTTTTTTTTTATATAATACAACACTTTATTTTAAGGAAAGCTTGTTTGGTTATAGTGTTAAAATCCTTCTGATTGAAAGTGCTTTTTTAAAAAAAAAGATATTTTCCCTATTTATGCGCGTCAGATTGAGTCGCTCGCCGTCCCAACGGATAAAGTCACGCAAAAAAATACCACTTCAAGCGGCTTATTTAAAAAAAATCATCTTCAAAGAGGTTTGAGCATCCGCCCAAAGGGAAGAATTTCTTCCTTCCTTCCTTGCTAGTGCAAGATAAATAAGCCCCGCCCCCAGGACGTCTTTGCAACCATTTTTTTTTAGCTTTCAAATTCGTGCAAAATCCTCCAATTCAAGCACTTTTTACGGCATTTTATTTCCACAACTATTTTGAGCATTAATTCATCATTTTGGGGAGGATGCTAACTAATATGGCCGCCCTTCTGTGATTGGTGGACGGATTTGTTTTGCATCGAGGCTAATTATGCCATGAATTAATGGCAATAGTAATTGTTGACTGTAAGTTCAGAGTTGGCCGCTAGAGGGAGTCAAATGCTCTTTTTTTAAAATGAGAATTGTTCAAATGTGAATTCATGTTATTATTTTCATTTTATTGAATTGGATTTTAAGCAACTTATTTCATTTAAAATAAATTATTTAGATTCACGATCACATTTTGATTATTACACTACGTTTGATTATTTATGAATTTATTCATATTTATTATTAATATACGAATATAATATTTAAATGCACGGCAATCAAAAGACCACAAAAAAGTGATTCAATTTAATTATTAAACAATAAAAGTAATATATTTCAAACTATTGCTTAGTATATGGAACTACTACATTTTAAGATATATTATTAATAAAAAAAATTACGATTAAAAAAGTCAACAATTGGCACTTAATTATCAATATAAAATTGTTTTATCAAGAAAAAATACTTTGTATATATTATATTTATTATTAATATATATACTTTACAATTTTATAAAGAGAGAATATACGAATAATAAAAAAAACATAATTAAAAAAATGTTTTATCAAGAATAAATACTTTGTATATATATATATATATATATATATATATATATACATATATATATATATATTATATTTATATTAATATATATACTTTAAAAATGTTAAAAAAGAGAATATACGAATAATTAAAAAAAACATTATTAAAAAAAAATTATCAAGAAAAAATACTTAGTATATATTATATTTATTATTAATATATATACTTTACCATTTAAAAAAGAGGAAAAAGATAGAATATACAAATAATTTAAAAAAAAACAGGCCTCAGGTAAAAATAGATGTAAAAAAAAAAAGAAAAGAAAATAGGAACAAGAATATCTTGATGGAGACAATGTCCAATTATTATTATTATTATTTAGATTTTTTTCATCTACTGCCATCCTTTCCTTTCCGCTTCAAATGGACATGACATCAACTCCTAATTGGACGGCGGCTAGAGTTTGGAAAACGCCGAACGGCGAACGCCAAACGCCAAACGCCCAAACCCGTCAAAGTCAGATTCCCACACCGGTCGGCTACGATTGGGCCGTTCGCCGTGGCCGCACCCGCAATTAGCGTCAAAGCCGTCACGCTCGCCCTTCATTAGCGCGCGCGGCTAAAGGTCAGGTTTCGGGTTCCCGGAACGCTCGGCCGTCGCCCCGTCTCGTTAAGTCGACGCTTCCGAGAGACCTTTTTTTCCGAACAACTTTTTACACCAACGTGTCATTAAAATAAAAGAACATTTGAGCAAAGGTGAGAAAAAAAGCTGAGGGTAACGAAAATGGCTAAAACAACATGAAATGGACTGCAAATTTTGCAATACTGACCAATGGACAATTGTGTGAGCCCGACTAATACTTGGAAAGGGGTGTGTCTAATTCTTGGGCTCTTCCTACCAATCTGGGATGGGACTATTTTTAGAAACTGTCTCTTTTTTTTAGATAGACATTCAACCCAACCCGATTGTTTTTCTTCCCCTGAACTAGCATGACAAGCTAAGCGAAGTGAAGCTGTGAACGTCGCCGCTTTACTCGGCGGCCATCTTGTCGCGGACGGCGACATCCGTCAAAGAACGTTAGCCTCGACGGCAAGAAAAACGTTAATCCGCCGCGTTCCTTCCTTAGCTAGCGTTTAGCATTTGGCTTGACAGGGGGCGGACGTGCGGGTAACGTCGAAGATTACGGCGTCACGCGGTTTAGCTAACGCTTTGAAATATTAGCGTCTCTTAGCATGGCGGGATTAGGATTTGTTGTGTTAGCTTTCTTCTTTCACTTTGTTGATTTTCTTTGGAACATCTTAAAGAGAGCTTTTCCCTTTTATCTCTCATTTGATGCGGTTGCACTCAATTGCCATCTGAGGGCGCCAAAAAACATTTTCAACAAGTTGGCAGTTAGGCTGACGCTGGCAAACACTTTGAATCTTTTTTTTCCCTCCTTCTGTGTTGACTCGCCGCTGCTGTCGTTCATTTCTTTACCGGCCAGGGGATGTGTCTATTTACCGGATTAAAGGGATTTGGCCACGATTGATTTTGCTTAGCCATGAGTCTGTCTATCTACTGGAATGGGTAATGGTTAGTTCATTAATGAGCAATTTTTGCTAGGTTGATGTTTATTTACTGTTTCAAGGTCTATTTTGGTGTATTTGGGGGATTTGCCGTTAAGTGGATTTACTATTTTTAAACGGATAGGTCTATTTAGTGCAAGGGTGTCTGACTCGGGTTGGTTGGCAGGCCGCTTTGATGTCAACTTGATTTTATGTGGGCCGGACCATTTTAGATATAATATTTAGATATTTTTTTTAATAAATGGATTAAAAGAACTGGATTAAAAGCCCTGAATATTCCGTTTTTTATAGATCTAAAACAATGTTTATTTGAGCTTTTTTTAAATAAATTTTTAGATTTTACAAAATGATTTTTGAACTAAAAACAAAAATGGATTAAAAAATGACAATTATTGATTTAAAAGGGGGAAAAATCAGGAAATGTAATATACATCTATACTATTCATTTGAATTTGATCCTAAAACAGAAAGTCGCCACTCATGATTTACTTTCCCGGGCCGCACAAAATGAGGCGGCGGGCCAGATTTGGCCCCCGGGCCGCCACTTTGACACGTGATTTAGTGGAACAAAAACCAATGTTTGTCTTGTTAATTGTTAATACTTCATTTGTGATGTCCTCTATTGAAGTGTAGAGACATTTCAATTGAATTTCGTCAGTCGACGCGCCTCCTTTATTTTGGCGGGCCACCCAAAATGAAGCGGTGGGACGGTTCTGGCCCCCGGGCCCCGAGTTTGACATCTGCCAATTGAATTCAGCAGCCATATCGGCGACCATCTGCTCGCGCGAGTGACGAATGCCTTGGCGACGGCTGCCGTCGCCAAACTTGGCAAAGCTACGCTAACGCTGGCGGGGGAAAAAACACGCTTTTTTTTCCTTCTTCTTCTTCTGTCAACTTTTCGCCGTGCCAGCCGTCTGACCGTGCCGTCCGTGGCTGAATTTTGCACATCTATTCATGAGACGACGACTCACGAGTCGGTCTCATCTGGCTTTAACGAGGACGGCCGTGCCAGGGAATAGATCAAGCCGATGTTCAGAAATGGGTCTCGTCGTTGGGTGAGGAAATACAGACGGCCGGCCTGCTTTGAAAACAGTTTGATCCCAGGAAGTAGCCCTGTCCCTGAAATTATTCCGTTACTCTTACAAGTCAAGCACATTGCCCGGTAAACGGATACGTACGTTAGCACGTTAGCATTCCCAGTAAATAGACGCATCTCATCAATTAGGCCCCAAAGACCGTGTTAAGAAAAACATGAATTTGACACATTAAAAATAAAAATGACTATTTTTGCTTTCCTAAAGAAAAAAAAGAAGCAAATATGACCTGATTTGTCAATGAAAAGATCCAAAAGTTTAAATATATGATGATATCTCATCTTTTGTTCATCACAAAGAACAAAAGGGAAAAAAGGAAAAAAAACGGTAAATATTCAAATGTGAAAGTTTTTCTTTTTTTTCTTACATTGAGTATACTAACCCAACCCAATGACAACTCTATAAAGTGATTTAGTTATTAAGTCATTCACTGCCTTCTTACGGTGCTAAAATATGCTTAATTTAAGAGGATTCGTAAAAATCAAGCGATCCTCCGATCGGCCATTTTTTTTCTACCCGGCTGGGTTTCGATCGTGGCCTTTTTTTCTTTTTTTTTTGCTGCGAGGCGTCAATCTGCCGCTCCACTTTCCCGTTGGCGAGCGGGCGCGTTTGTCAGAAGACGAGACGACAGGGAAAAAAAAGACGGTCGTAGAAGAAGGGGATTCTCTCTTCTTTTCCTGACAGATTGAGGCCTTTTTTTGTGTGGATGGGAAGCGGCCCTGGCTGCAACGTTTCCAATCCCGCATCAATCATTCATATTCCTGCCTCTTCCCGCCACTATAAAAGCCCCTTTGATGGATTGTTTCATTGTCACGTGTCAAAACAAAGACTTCTTCAGAACAAAAGTTTCTCTTGGCGCTCGCACACTTTCCACTTACGCCATAAAAGAGTCATTCTCAAGTCGGGACGTGGCTGGGTCTAAATACTGGAGCGCACTTAGTAGTACTAGTGCACTTCCCAGCACTCAGTCAATGTATCAGCCGCCAGGATGTGTCTACTTCCTGGTCCAACATTAAATGATTCTTAGAGCTGTCTTTATTCGGATGCTGATTTCTGGTTCCGACCGATCCAGCAAATAGTTGAACCAACGGGGGTTGTGCTGAAACGAGAAGCACTTGATGGCAATCCACTGATTGCACTTGTAGGACACCAGATTGGTTAAAAAAAGGTGTCTTCTTTAAGGGTTGGAACGAAAGCCTGCACCCACTGTGGACCACATTGGAATAGTTCGCCCAACCCGGGTCTATCTTCTGCCAAATGACCATTTACTCGGCCAAAAGTGGGTATAAATACTGGCAAAAGGACGTGACTATTTGCTGGAACACAAGCAGCACGCTGGGCTGGGTTTATACACTGGATCGCATAGATGTGTCCTTATCAAAAGACTCCTACAGATGTGTTTATTAATGTCAGGGTATTTTTATAATTTAGGGACTATGTTTGGATTGGATAGATAACTAGTGGATCCAAGATGGCGGCACGCACGGGTGCAGTGGCTCTTTGCTTAATAGTTTGGTGTTTTGTTTTCACGCATTTGATTTGATTTGATTGAATCACAGGGGCGGGTCTATTGACTGGCCAGTGCATATGTCAATTTGTTGATTTGTGAGTGTGTGTTTGTGTGTTTTGATTGGGGCACGGGCCAAGAGGCGTCTATTTACCGCGTCGCTTAAATCCGAGGATTGATGGAATGGCGGCCTGGTGGCTATTTACTGGAGCGCGGGCCTCGTGGATCTCCGTCACGTGATCGGGGAAAGAATGGCGGAACCGTGACGATGAAGCGATCCAGCTGGAAAGCGAGGCTGGATTTTGCCAAGTGCGTCGACGCTTTCTGCGCCGGTCGCCGTGGCAACTGCCAGGAGAAGCGGCCGGCGTGACCGTTATCGGCGTGAACGGCGTGCCGGGGGCGCCGGGGCTTTTACTCGGGAAGATTGAACTCTGTGAAAGAATGTCAAAGAATGACTGTCTCGGCTTCAAGTCGGAACTTCTATTGTACCCCGAACTTGTTAAATACCTTAGCGTGCCCGCCATCTAAGCCATTTTTTTTTGTCTCTCGTTAATAGCAAGGTGCGGAGACGTCATGTCAGAATGAAGAAAAAGTGCCAGAAAACAAACATGGCCGCTTTCCTCGGGAGAGCGACGGAAAAAGACGAGATAGCCACTTTACGGTCCCCTCGTTCACCATGTTCATGCTATATCTTTGAACGCTGATACATGCTGCCCCCTTGTGGACACCGACGTCATTACAAATCAAAAAGCAGTTAAAAATTTAAATATATTCTAGATATTTCCTGTAGTATTATTTCTTTTTTTAAAGGTAAAGCTATTACTAATGAATTTATTAAGGGGAAAACTCAATAAAAAACGTCATTAAATATGCAATATAATGTAATTTGCACGTCATTACAGTAACTATGAGGAACTCGGGCGCCCTCTGCTGGCCAAAAAGAAAATTCTGGGGAAAAAGTCAATTCACTGTGATGATATCGACAAGGCGGAAGATGTCGATGGAAACTTTTGATTTTTGTTTGGCTAATACATGTTGAACTAAATCGAAATATCGAAGGTATGATTACGTCATTTTAAAAGAGACTCAGGTGAGCTTCATTACCTGATGTCGATGTTGTAGTCCTCCAGTGAGGTCCGGACAAAAGTTGTCCCATTGCTTGCGGACCAGGCGAGCCGTCAAATATCCGATTTCGTGGTGGCTCAAGAGAATTTTCCGATTTTAGGACGAGCGATGCGTCCAAAAATAAAGCTCCAAATGATCTCTAATGCTTTTCAAATAGTTGCTTTTTTGCATTCGAATAAAAGAAATGAAAAACAAGTATGACTGACGTTTTGGTTCTAACTAAGACACGGATAGAATACGTACAACTAATTAGAATGCACGTGTCGTTGAAAAGGAAGTGAGCACGCTACTTTCAAAATAATGGCCGTTTTGACAACGTGCAAGATGCACGTTCTTTTTATACCGCCGATCCGATACAATTTTATTGGCATAAAATAAAACTGAGTAGGGCAGGGGTGTCAGACTCGGGTTGGTTCGCGGGCCGCATTAACGTCAACTCGGTTTCATGTAGGCCGGACCATTTTAGATATAATATTTAGATTTTTTTTATAAATTAAAAGAACTGGATTAAAGCCCTGAATATTCAGTTTTTTATAGATATAAAACAATGTTTATTTGAGCTTTTTTTATATAAATTTTTAGATTTTACAAAATGATTTTTGAACTAAAAACACAGAAAAAATGGATTAAAAATTACAATTATGGATTTAAAAAGGGGGAAAAATCAGGAAATTTAATATACATCTATACTTTCCATTTTAATTTGATCCTAAAACACAAAGTCGCCACTCATGATTTACTTTCCCGGGCCGCACAAAATGAGGCGGCGGGCCAGATTTGGCCCCCGGGCCACCACTTTGACACCTGTGGAGTAGGGGAATTAGAGAAGACGTCAAGAAGGGATTTTCTTTAGACGCAAACACTTTTATTTTTTTGATTGAACGATGCAGAGCAACAGCAGGCTGGTCAGAGCATGGCTTTGTAGAGCGTCAGAGAGTGTCGCAGGAAGCGGTCGTGTTCCATGCACAGCAGCAGATCTCGCAGGACCACGCGAGTCGGGCGACGGAGCGTCTGTCGTGGCCCCGCCCCCGACGCCACCTGACACATACTTTTATCAACCTTTGACATTTTCTGTACAAAAATAGAATAATCCACCCGTGGCAAAAAGTTCGGAGAGACCTTTTCCTCCCATTAAATGGAAAAGGGTCTCCAAACTTTGTAGTGTCCAGAGGACATGGTCCACAACGTGTAATAAACGGTACCCGGACGTTTCGTCGAACGGACGTTTGGTCGCCGGATTCGCTCGCTCTCAAAATGATAATCATGAGAGAGAGTTTGTAATTGCATTGACAATGTAAAAGCATTAATATCTTAATATCGGATATCAAAATTATCAATAAGTTGTGTATTATTGGTGTGTGTGTACATGTTATTTGTTGCCGGATTCGCTCGCTCGCTCCCGGATTCGCTCGTATTGGCGTGTGTGTACATGTTTTTCAAACTACGGCCCGCGGGCCATATACGGCCCGTTAGGCTTTTTAATCCGGCCCACCAACGTTGTCCAAATTATAGTAAAAATCAATGAGCTCATTCATTTCCCTTTGCCCAGCAATACCCTCGTTTCCCCGATAGATGGCGCACTAGTCTAGACCTTTGTTGGAGTGTAACTTGGCGAACAACGTGCCGCTCATCACTCCCAATTTAAAGACTGCTTTCTTTCGTATAATAATATGTTCTTAATGTTGAAAGTAAATTTGAAAATCAATTTTCACCTTCAATTGTGTCTTTTTTCTTACATTTCAATCCCCAGGTTTGATAAATGACATTGCGTGTCCAAATGCCGTCCAATTTTAGCATCCATTCTGGCCCGCAAGTCAAAAAGTTTGCCCACCCCTGGTATAGACAAACTTGCCTCTTTTATACTATTATTGTCCCAAATTAAACACTATCAATAAGCTGCCATTGACGGCGGTAGACGTCCGATTCATGTCGACTGAGGTGCAGATGCTATTTCTGTTATTAGAGCTCCATCAAGTGGACATATAACGCAGCAGTCAACATGAATCGGACGTCTACCGCCGTCAATGGTAGCCGGACGTCCGAACCTTCATTTTCTCTATTTCTAACTGGGAGGACTTGCAATAGAGCAATATAGCAAATACTCTCTCTCATGATTATAATTTTGAGAGCGAGCGAGCGAATCCGGCGGCGACGAAACGTCCGCCCACGGTAATAAACAAGTGACCCAAGGTGGAATGGATGGGTGGGAATAAAAAGCAGTACTGACCGATCCCTGGGGCAGATCCAGCGCTCTCTTCTTCCTGGGCCCGATGGCCGCCAACGCCGTCAGGTTGGCTTGTCGGTGCATGGTTTGCGCTTCTTCCATTTGTTGCATCTTAAAATGGCGGGACGGCCGGTAAGACGGAAATAAGATGGCGAGCCAACCCGAATCGGGGCTCACCTCTTTGGCCCGCTGCTTCATCTGCTGCAGCAGCGGATCCTCGGCGTGGGAGCGACTCTGGCGGTCAACAAGAAGAAAGAAAGGACGTGAGTGGGCTGTGTTTGGACGGTACTCATACGATTCGCCGAAAGACGTTTGGCCGACGGACAGTTCGCCGAACGGACGTTTCGTCGAAGCGCTCGCCCCGCCCCCGGATCGTGTGTGTGTACATGTTTTTCAACCTCGGCCCGCGAGCCATATACGGCCCATTATAGTTAACATTCATTTAGGAATGACAAGGGTATGTACTACCCCCGCTGGACATATTTCTAAATACAAGTACGTACTACACTACAATGTGCTGCCAATTTTTTATATTTGTTATTTTATCCTTGCGTTTAAAGTAGTAGCCATTTGGAGATCACGCAATGCAATTGATGTCTGACACTGAGAAAAAACAACACTAGAAGACTTAGGTGAAATTCTAAGTGCTTTGGACAGACTAGAGGAACACACTTTTACTTCTTGTTTAATTTTAAATAATTTCCCATTATTTTAGGAAATATATATTCCAAATGATTCGCTGAGAACCTTCATTCAAAGATTAATCTCAACGTTTTCTATGCTAGTGTAAATTTTCTGGAGTAGGATTTCTGGATTTACAATTTCATGACAGTAGTACTTACTGTTACTACTACTTTATTTTCTCCATTTCTTCTGTCACGTACTGTTCTGCGTGATCTCCAAATGGCTACCACTTTAAACGTAAGGATAAAATAAAAAATACCAAAAATTGCCAGCACATTGTAGTGTAGTACGTACTTGTATTTAGAAATAGGTCCAGCGGGGGGCAGTACATGCCCTTGTTATTCCTAAATGAATGTTATCTGTAACGGGCCGTATATGGCCCACGGGCCCAGGTTGAAAAACATGTACACACACGATCCAGGGGTGGGGCGAGCGTTTCGGCGAAACGTCCGTTCGGCGAACTGTCCGTCGGCCAGACGTCTTTCGGCAAATCGTCGGGTCACGGTTTTGACGCCCGGCGTGGAGACGTACCCTGACCAAGCGCATGAGGCGCTCCCTCTCCTCCTCATCTCTCTTCTTCTTCTTGTAGGCCTCCACGCCCTCCAGGAAACGCAGCTGCGAGCGGGCGTCGTTGGCCCGTTCGTGCTGACAGTCCTCCTGCGGGCGAGGGAAGCCGGCGCTAACACCTCGCTTTAAACGCCGTCCTATTACGCCATCCCATCATCTCATTGCAAATCCTCGTCCAGGTGAAAAGGCGAGAGCACCTTGGGAGTGACCTTGCGGTGCTCGGCCGCCACGCTCAGCGTCTCCAGGAGGCCGCGGAGGAACTCCTGCGTGGCGTGCGACACCAGGGCCACGGCCTCGGGGACCACCTCCGTCACCCCCAGGGGCCGGCCGGCGCGCAGGATGCGGCCCAGCGCGGGGCCGGCCGACAGGAAGGACTGGTCCTGGCACGAGCGCACCACCGAGCCCACCGCGCTCGTCAGGCCGTGGGCGTTCTCCTCGGGCAGGTTGACGCCCGCCATGCACGGCACGTCGTTGATGTCGTCGTCCTCCCTGTCGACGGGGCGGGGAGAGGGATCGGCGACGGCGACGGACGGAGGCGTCCGGTCCCGTCGACGGCGGATTCTCACTTGTACGAGGACGAAGAAATCCTGTTGGCCGGTGGGATGGAACGCGGACGATCTTGAGAAAAAGGTTGATTGATGGTGAATCCTCCTAATAATTAAAAATAATAATAATAGGGGAGGGGCAGAAATATTACAACAAAAAAAGAAAAAAGAGACGAGGTCTTTAGAAGGCAAGGAATGGTTTACCTATTATTTTTTTCCCCATCTGCACCACCGGTGTGGCTTTAGGGTTGGTGACGGAGGTCAGAATTGGGGACCGGCCCGACACGCCGGCATTGGCGCCACCGCCAACGCCACCGCCAACGCCACCGCTTGCCTGTCAAATAGATCAGCACTACAGTGGCCCAGAAGCGTGAGGTCAAGTGTGCACTATAAGGATCAATGTTGGTTTATCCGTGTGTGAATTGACCTTTAGCGCAGCTCATTTAGTGGATACATAACTCCTAACCACTACTAGTACTACTACAGCTCCATATAATCACTACATAACTATTAACCACTACTGCTACACCACCATCTAGTGCATAGGTGTCAAAGTGGCGGCCCGGGGGCCAAATCTAGCCCGCAGCCTCATTTTGTGTGGCCCGGGAAAGTCAATGATGAGTGCCGACTTTCTGTTTTAGGATCAAATTCAAATGAAGAGTATACATGTATATTCAATTTCCTGATTTTCCCCCTTTTAAATCGATAATTGCGATTTTTTTAAATCCAGATTTTGTTTTTAGTTCAAAAATCATTTTGTAAAATCTAAAAACATAAAAAAAGCTAAAATAAACATTGTTTTAGATCTATAAAAAAACAAATATTCAGGGCTTTTAATCCATTTATAAAAACAAAAATCAAAATATGATATCTAAAATGGTCCGACCCACGTGAAATCGAGTTGACGTTAACGCGGCCCGCCAACCAACCCGAGTCTGACACCCTTGATCTAATGGATGTATTACACAATCCCCTACTACTACAGTTCCAACTAATTGATACATAACACAACTCCTAACCACTACTTCTACAGCTCCATCTAGTGGATGTATATAACACAACCCCCTACTACTACTACTACTACTACTACTACTACTACTACTACACCTCTTCATCCAGTGCAACTTGTATAGGAAACCAAATTAATACGGTAAAAGGAAAATACGGTACTTGAGGAAGGGGTTTCGGCCCCGAACTGGACTTGTTGGCGGCAGGGCCGGAGGAAGAGGAGCCGCACGCCTGCTGAATGAAGACTTGAGGGTCCGCCGTCAGACGGCGCACCGCCGGTAGACTTTTCTGAAGGAGACGTCAAAAGATATATATATGTAAAGGGACGGAACGGGCGTGGCGATGCCGACGCCGTCAAACCTTGAGGAAGGGGACCAAGCAGGGCTGCGGCGTGGACTTGAGCTCCTGGTAGAGCGCCTCGGTGAACCCCTCGGCCTCCAGCTCGCCTTCCTGCGGGCGTAAGGCCGGCGGTCAGCGATGGAAATTCCCCCCCCCACCCAGGGGTCCTGACGACGGAGGCCCACCAGCAGACTCCTGACCAGACCCCGCACGTTGTTGGCCATGTGGGGCGACCTGGAGTCGCTGGACGCCAGCTTCATCAGCGTCACCAGGAAGTTCTTGCACTTTTTCACACTTTCCAGCGTCTCCTGCGCCCAAACGCAAATAAGCCAGCGCTTTGATTTGGCTCCGGTTTACAGAAATTAAATCTACATCTAGAAAAAGTCATTTTAAAAAAGTATGCGAAGGGGAAAAGTTAAAAAAAAAGAACTCAAACAAATTAAAATGGGTCAAAATATCTAAAGCAATGCATCCTAAAATCAAGATATGAAAGAAATATTGACAAAAATGGCTTAAAATGACAACAGCAAAAAATACTTCAGTTAAATAATTTATATAAAAAAATCAAAATAAACCCAATAAGTACGATCTGAAATTAACATTAGCCTAAATATATTAAACAGAAATAACATAACTGAGCTGAGTGTTAAGACCTACCGTATGCATGCATGTACATTTATGTGTATGTGCTAAGCAACACGCTTATTTATTTATATATTTATTCATGTAGTATTTATTTATTAACTTACTTATTACCCATCTATTTATGTCTAAAATGTCTTTTACTGTGTCTGTATTCTCACCCTCTTGCTACTGTGACAACGAAATTTCCCGAATACGGGATGAATAAAGTTATCCAATCCAATCCAATATCAGATTCAAAGACTATGTGATATGCTGAAATAAAAGGAGAGTAAAAATATACAGATAAAAAAAAAAAAAAATGGCGGTCTACTTCGTAATCAACTCGTTTCGATTGGACGTCTAGCGTCCATAATGAGGACGCCGCACGTACCTGACTGTACACAGGTTGAGGCTCTTTTCTCGTTTCCACGGCAACCGGCTCAACCGGAGCTCGCGTTTCCGTGGCCGGCGCGCGGGTCGGAGGAGCGCCGGCTTTAGGAGTCATGGCCATCACCTGACAAAAAAAACGTTCCAATAAATACAAATAAAAAGAATAAATTGGCCACCATTTTTCCCCACCTTGACCGTGGCCGTTTTCTGATTGGGCGGCGGCTGAAGAGCGGGTGGAGCCACGGTCACGGTCCCGACCTTCTCGTTGGTCTGCCTCGGCGCCGTCGACGCCTGACGTTCGGGGCGCGGGTCACATTTCGGCCCGGCGCGATGGAGCGAGAGCGTACGTACCGGGGGCGCCGGGGTCGTGACGAGTCTGCCGACCTGCTGAGCTTGAGCCAAAGCCTGCTGGGTCATCAGCATCAATTGACCCCTCTCGCTGCGAAGCAGCACCATTCCTGTCCGGGTGGAAAAAAAAACGCTTTTGAGACACTGTGTCATTCCAGACAATGGGGAAATGTCCCAAAACTTATGACCATTGGGTGGATAAAAGGGGGAAAACATTAATAACTTGGAGAGATTAAATGAAATTTGCAAAGCCTAATTATTAGTGACAATTAAAAAAAAAATGGAAATATAAAAGCATATTTTATCATTTACTTTTTATATTTTTCAATGTAAAAACACTTACGATGACAAAAATATCTTTACATTTTTGTTAATTTATTTAATTTGGCAGAGATCATAACTATTACTCATGTCTGAAACTCTCTTCATCTCATTAATATGAAATGAATTGAATGGAGAGTTAGTCATCTTGTGTACATTTTTAGACAACATTAAATACTGCCAAATAAATTATTTTTAACTGCACCACTTCGTTATAAAATGTAACGGACCTCCAATTATTCTCTTTACTGCACGACTTAGATAAATTAAATAAAAATGACCTCAAATTGCGCTTATCTGCATTTTTGACATATTTAAAACAAAAAAAGGCTAATTATTATGATTTTTTTTAAATGGCCAAAATATCATACATTTATTTATTTTTTCCTTTCCCCATTTAATTTTAATGGATATTCCCCGTTTTCCTGTATTGTTTTTCATTCATTCAAAATACAACACTTTAAAAAATAAATAAAAATAACTCACTCCGACGTCCATCAAAATGTTTTCAGTTCCAAGTGAATCAAATACCTGGCGGAATCTGAATATTGGTGAGCAGGGGCGTCACGGGCGGTCCGGTGGACCTGGGGACGGTTATCAACAGCGTCCTCCCCGGCGCCGAGGTGGCTTTAACGGTGGTGACCTGGCCCACGGTCGCTTTCGGCGCGTGGACGCCCGTCCCGACGGGGTTGGCCAACTTGGTCACCACCATGACGGCCGGGGCCGCCGCGGGAGGCGCCGGGGCCGCCACGGGAGGCGCCGGGGCCGCCGCGGGAGGCGCCGGGGCCGACGCGGGAGGCGCCGGGGCCGACGCGGGAGGCGCCGGGGCCGACGCGGGAGACGCCGCGGCGGAGACGGCTGGGCGGACGTCTCGGTTGGAAACGGCCGGAGAAGGAACCAACTTGGCCGCGACCTGTTGGAGCTTGACTTGAACGGCGGGGTCTCCTTCGCAACCCAGCGCCGTGGGGTCTTTATTGCTCGCCATGACTGCTTCTAAGTGGTTGAAAAATAGGGTTAGTCAAAAGAAATTGGAAAATACATGTTGAAAAATGGAACGCCGGTGCCACCGCAACAAAATAGCAAATGACGCATTGCGTGTTAGTCCAGCTAGTGGTCAAAAAGTATAACTTATTACTCATTTTCTACCAAGGAAGTGAATCAGAAATGCACTAATTAATGCCAAAACCTGTGAAAAAAAAAAAAAAAAAATCTATACTCTATACCAGGGGTAGGGAACCTATGGCTCGGGAGCCATATGTGGCTCTTCTGATGGGTTCATGTGGCTCTTCGCTAACTTGTGAGGTAAAATATGTATTTAAACCGCTGGTGACAGAGCCGAGTCCCGAATGCACCAATAGGAGCGTCACGTCGGGACTATGGCGCTGACACTAACTTCAATCATCTTTTTCTTTTCATTAAACTTTTCTGCATGCATATTTTCATTGATTAGCATCTAAGTAACAGTGTTGTGAAAAGAATTGTACTTTAAAAGTGGTAAAATGACCCCTAAAAGAAAAATCACATCTAATTTTCACATTTTTACTCTTAAATTCAGAGTATGTCTCTCAAGGAATAAAATTTGAAAATAGAAATTGTTTATGGCTCTCTATGTCAAAAAGTTCCCGACCCCTGCTCTATACTATATAAAAGGTTTAAAAAAACGATTAAGCAAAAACAGCTTAAACAAATGAAATAATTTATAAAAAAATAGATTTTTAGGATAAAATTTTATGAAAATGAATTCAAAATATAAATTGGACTATTTTTAAAAAGAAATATATACTAGTTATTATTATTTTCTCTCGTTTCAATTCAAGGCATCCAAAAACGGGGTTACAATGATCTTGATCAGTACCAGAACACAACTCGTATATGCAGTTTTTTGGCAATTACAAAAAGAATAGATTTTTAGGATAACATTTTATGAAAATGAATTCAAAATTTGAGTTGGACTATTTTTAAAAAGAAACATATATTAGTTATTATTTTTTTTTTCTCTCTTTTCAATTCAGGGCATCCAAAAACGGGGTTACAATAATCTTAGTCAGCACCAGAACACAACTCGTATATGCTGTTTTTAGGCAGTTAAAACGTTTTAAGGTGCCTTTTGACTTAAACATTTACATAACAGGTGCAGCTTAATTAAAAAAAAACAAAAATAAAGCCAGTCAACTTACTTTCCCGCTTAAACTAATTTGGACTGTACCAATAACGTTAGCTAGCACACACACACACACACACACACACCGCTATGCTATTAACAGGCGCGTTGAAATACTTGATATTTAACTCGATTATCAAAGTTAAAAGTCTATATCAACATCACTGGCCAGATTTTTTAAACACGTTCGCTTACGTCGGACAAGGCAAAATTCAAAGAATGAGCAACTTTGAAATGTAAGCTAACAATTCCAATTTAACTAAATCACGAGACCTTGAATGACACGAGTTATTCGGCTAGGTCACGCAAAAGTCCAAAGTCACATTGGCATTTAATACAAGAATAGAATTAAAGTGAGTTACCAACGCAGTTCGCCGAGTGTTTCAGAAGGACCGAACCGCCGAACCGAACCCTATTATGTTAATAATGGACTCTCCAGGTGACGTGATTTCACCTTCCCGCCACCCACCGGTGTTGCCTTCAGGGCGCAAAGGACGAACACGGGATGCGTTGAAGGCTGCTTACATGCTTTCACAAAAGAATACATAGATTTCTATGTGACTTTAAGTAACCTACGCAATTCTCGAGGTGACGTGAAGGCATCACGCGGTACTTTTTTGAACGGCGATGCATTCAGGTTCACAGTGCAATCAACTCACGTCTTTTGATTTAATGAGAATTGAATTGAAACAACACAAATTGAGACTAAAGTTGAAATGTTTTAATCATGAAATAATTACATCAAAAACTTTAAAACCTTGAAACACTGAAATAAAAGAATGGAAACAAAACTGTCATTTTTGTTGTCTCAAAGACAAATGCTAAAATAATGACATTGATTTTTAGTAAAGTATAGTTTGATCTAATTTGCTACTCCTGGCGTTGAATAATATTATTTTAATTCTTTCAAAAAGGATATAAATTGAGTGACATCCAAGCACCCTGTGGTCAATCTTGAATAATATAACATAACAAAAGGGAATCTGATGCTAAAAACAACAACAATACTAACAAATTCTTATTAAAATGTATTTATACGTGACTCACAGTTATACGATTATACAGATTCGCCTGCCATTGACGATGACGAACATCCACACCCTTTGAAATCCCAATCTAAACTGATTGGACGCCCATTGCCGTCAATGAGAGGGAATATTTACGCAAAATAATGAAGGACAACATTGTGCACGCCTAATAATGGTCAAAAGGAGCAAAAAAAGCCTGAAATGGCATCAAAAGAAGCATAAATGACCAGATGAACTAGTTCATTGCTATTGACGACCACATACATCAAATTTATTTCGACTCAAAAGGCTGCCGTCCAATCTGTTTAGACTGGGAGGCCCGGCTTGAAGCCCTCCCAATCCACATGAACTGCACATCAATGGCATCCAAACAGTTCAAATTGATTGGATGTTTATTGCCGTGCCATGACGTGACTAGAACTCAACCATATGAATATTGACAGAAAATGGAAATTTCAGTTCTTTTTTTATTCATTTTGAGAAAGAAAATGACATTTTGATTCTTGTATTCTTATTTCTCAACCATTTAATTTTTTCCAGCTGTGCTTTTAGCCAAAAGTAGTCTTAGCGAAAAGAGCCTTTAAAATGGCCGCCCTGAAAGCAAGCGCAAAGCTAGCTCCTCATCCTCCGCCAGCGAGAGTCCTGCAGGTTCCTCCTCCTCCTCCTCTTCCTCCTGCCACCTGGCCTTCTTCTTCTTCTTCTTCGGTGGTGGCTCCTCCTCCTCCTCGTCCTCATCTTCCTCTTCATCCTCAGCACCGCCTCGTTCCCGGCGACATCTGTCCGGATCGGGCAGCGTGTCGGGGTCGAACTCTTCGTGCCCGCCGTCAGCGAGGTACGCCACCACCTCCTCTCCCTCCTCGTCCTCCTCGTCCTCCTCCTCCTCGTTGTCGCCGCGGTTGCGCTTGCTAGCTTCCCTCCTCTCCGCTTTAGCCTTAAGCCTCTTCTCACGATGTTTGGCCTTCACCTTGCGGGTGTACTCGGGCTTGTCGAACTCCTGGTCCTCCTTCTTCATCCGCTCCTTGGCTTTGTCCACGTCGATACCCGACGCCTCCCGGTCCTCCTCGTCGTCGTCGTGGTCTCCCACGTCCGTGGCCAGCCTCTGCGTGGGAGGCCACACCTGCACGGCATCGCCGTCATCCGTGAAAGTGGTTTTGGTGTTGACTTTCAAGTTCCTCCTGATGATCTTCTTGGCCTCCGCAAACCGGCTGACTTTTTTCTCCTTTTTCTTGCCCACTTCCGTCGCCGGGCCTGTCAAGACAACAAATTCTAGTGGGTTAGTATATATAGTATTTATTGCAATGGCAATAAAAAAAAAGATTGCCAAAATGTGATGTTATTGTCTGTTTTTTTTTAACCAATTGAACCAATGTGACATCGTATTCTAATAAACCAGCCATTCAAATGCAATAAATTCAGAATTGTAACACTCAAATTATGTTTAAAATGATAATGCACATTTTATAATAAGCTAATTGAAAGCTATTTGAGGATTAATTTTGAAATAGGTGAAAATACGATATCGATTTTGTTTGTTTTTGTTTGATTGGATTCAAAATGACGGGCGTCCTATTCTGCACGTTTGAAGCAAAATTCATTCATTTTCTGGATTGTTTATCATCACAAGGGTCGCGGGGGGTGCCGGAGCCGATCCCAGTCATCTACGGGCACCAGGCGGGGAACACCCTGAATCAAGGGTGTCAGACTCGGGTTAGTTCGCGGGCCGCGTTAACGTCAACTCGATTCCATGTGGGACGGACCATTTTAGATTTAATATTTAGATATTTTTTTTATAAATGGATTAAAAGCCCTGAATATTTGTTTTTTTATAGATCTAAAACAATGTATATTTTAGCTTTTTTTTATTATATATTTTTAGATTTTACAAAATGATTTTTGAACTAAAAACAGAAAAAATTGATTAAAAAATGGCTATTATTGATTTAAAAGGGGGAAAATCAGGAAATTTAATATACATCTATACTTTAAATTGATTAAAAGAACTGGATCAAAAGTCCTGAATATTCCATTTTTTATAGATGTAAAAAAAAATGTTTATTTGAGCTTTTTTTTCTTAGTAAGGGAAAATCTCTTAATCATTATGTTCCATATTGAAGTGGAAAATAGAAGATATTTTTTATATTTTTAGATTTGACAAAAGGATTTTTGAACTAAAAACACAGAAAAAAGGATTAAAAAATGACAATGATTGATTTCAAAGGGGGAAAATCAGGACATTTAATATACATCTCTACTCTTCATTTGAATTTGATCCTAAAACAGAAAGTCGCCACTCATCATTTACTTCCTCGGGCCGCACAAAAAGATGCGGCGGGCCAGATTTAGCCCCCGGGCCGCCACTTTGACACATGTGCCCTGAATCAAACAATCAATCCCTCGTAGCTAGGAACGTGTTAGCATCCAACATGCATGTTTTGGGGGGAAACCAGATTACCCGGAGAAAACCCACACCAGTCCAGTGAGAAGATGCAAACTCCACCCGACCCGGGATCGAACCGACGACAGACTTACCCTCCTCCGCCTGGGTCTCCGCCGGTTTCTCCACGGCAAAGACATCTTTTCGTTTGAGGGTGAGGAAGTCCAAATCTTCCTGGTCGTCGTCTGCGGCGAACGCTCCGCTCGGGCCGCCGTCGTCGTCGTCGTTGTCATCGTCGTCATCATCATCATCGTCGTGGGAGCCGCCGGCTTCCTCGGCGGCGGTCTTCTCGGGCGCCGCCTCGGCCCGGTTGAGGAATCGCACCCGCGGCGGCGCCGCCAGGCCCAGCGAGCGAGCGTACTGGCGCAGAGGCAGCTTGGAGACGTCGAAGACGTCCTTGTTCTTCATGAGGTGGACGGAGCGCAGGTAGGAGACGAAGCAGCGCTGGGCGCGCTCCTTCTGCTCCTGCTCCTGAGCCAGGAAGGACTCCAACTTCTGCTGAACGTTCTGGAGCTTCTCCGAATTCACCTGCAGGGGGAGACGGAGGCTCGTTTTGGACGGATGGGGCTGCTAGCTATAGCTATAGCTAGCTCACTGGATGCAAAGTCTTATCTTGGAAATTTATTTTTATTTCTTTTGCAGGGAATCCAAGACTATTTCAAAAAATTTAAAAAAGAAAAATACATAAATGGAGATTTTTTTTAAAGAAACGAAATTTTATCATTCCAGTTCATTTGCCGTTTTAAAATTGGATTGACTTAAATTAGATTTGGATAATATTCACTGTTTGTTCCTTTGTGTTCTGTTATACATTTTAAAATTATGTTTTGGAAAAGCAAGAATTATATTCATTTTTTTTATTAAATGTAAATTAAAAAATAGGGGATTATCTGGAGTTTTTAAAATGAATATTATATTTTACCTCAAGGACAGCCTTTATTAATTAAGTGAAAAAAAACTACAATTTTATAATTAAAAAATAGACGATATATTTACTTTGTTGATTTTTTTCATTAAAAAAGAACTAGGAACATTTTAAAAATATGAAAAATAAGAGAATACATATATATGAAGCATAGCATTTTTTTCCTTTTCCATTGGAAATTCATCACTACCTTTTATATTTATAAATATTTAGATCTACCTATCTAGTTTTTTTTCAATCAATTGAATACAAATCTAGCAGTTTTTTTACCAATTATAAAAGATGTCTAGCTCATTTTTTACCACTGTAAAAGATATCTAGCAGTTTTGTTTACCAATTGTAAAAGATGTCTAGCTTATTTTTTTACCAATTGTAAAAAACAACTAGCGGTTTTTTACCAATTGTAAAAGATGTTTAGCTCATTTTTTACCACTGTAAAAGATATCTAGTAGTTTTTTACCAATTGTACAAGGTGTTTAGCTCATTTTTTACCACTGTAAAAGATATCTAGTACGTATTTTTTTTACCAATTGTAAAAGATGTCTAGCTCATTTTTTACCACTGTAAAAGATATCTAGCAGTTTTTCACCAATTGTAAAAAAGTTTTCTAGCACAAACAGGGGTCAAACATTGGCTGCCACTCAGCATAAAAACTCATAAATTAATTTGAAGAGCGCCTCTCCGAACAGGAAGGGGAGGCGACCTTTTCGGCTCGGCGACTCACCTGGATCTTGCGGACGGGCACCTTCTTGTCCTTGAGCCGGGCGACCATGCCCTCCTCCTCGGAGGGCAGCAGCAGGAGGAGCGCCTCGCCGTTCTCCTTGTACCTGGCGGCGCGGCCCACCCTGTGGATGTAGGTGTCGGCGTCCTCGGGGCAGTCGTACTGCAGCACCCAGTTGACGGCCGGGAAGTCCAAGCCGCGGGCCGCCACGTCGGTGGCGAACAGGGCGCCGCATCTCTTGCGCAGGAAGTCCTCGTAGACCTCCACCCGCTTCATCTGGTGCTGCTTGCCGTGCAGCGCCAGCACGGGCAGGCCCGGGCGCAGGCGGCAGAAGATGCGAAACAGGAACTGCACCTCCTAGACAACCCCCCATAAAAACCACACACAAAACAGGAAGCTCTCATTAAAAAAATGAGCCAAATTGAGCTTTGAATGATCACAAAAATTAGCATTCTAGGAGGAAAACATGCTCGTTTAATGTAACTCACTGGCTAGGAGGGGCAAATATTCTTTTTAAATTTTTTTGAACTGAAAGGGGAACAGGAAGTCACCCAAAAATGCCCCAAAATGGACAGGAAGTGACCCCAAATCAAAAGGAAGTGAGGCAGCGATGCCTGAAAATCGAGTGCGACTCATTCGGATAATATATCCACTTTTTGAAATCTCATATTGTATTTTCACACTTTAGGTCAAGGGTGTCAGACTCGGGTTGGTTGGCGGGCCGCTTTAACGTCCACTCGATTTCACGTGGGCCATTTTAGATATAATATTTAGATGTTTTTTTTTATAAATGGATTAAAAGAACTGGAATAAAATCCCTGAATATTCAGTTTTTTATAGATCTAAAACAATGTTTATTTGAGCTTTTGTTTTAAAATATATTTTTAGATTTTACAAAATGATTTTTGAACTAAAAACACAGAAAAAAATGATTAAAAAATGACAATTATTGATTTAAAAGGGGGAAATGAGGAAATGTAATATTCATCTATACTCTTCATTTGAATTTGATCCTACTTTAACGTCAACTTGATTTCACGTGTGGCGGACCATTTTAGATATAATATTTAGATATTTTTATAAATGGATTAAAAGAACTGGATTAAAAGCCCTGAATATTCATTTTTTATAGATCTAATACAATGTTTATTTGAGCTTTTTTAAAATATATTTTTAGATTTTACAAAATGATTTTTGAACTAAAAACACAGAAAAAAATGACAATTAATGATTTAAAAGGGGGAAAATCAGGAAATTTAACATACATCTATAATCTTCATTTCAATTTGATCCTAAAACAGAAAGTCAGCACTCATCATTGACTATCCCGGGCCACACAAAATGAGGCGGCGGGCCAGATTTGGCTCCCGGGCCGCAACTTTGACAACGTGCTTTAGGTTGAGATTAAAACGATTATTAGATTGAATGTTAAATATAATAGAAATAATGGCTGCCGTTGACAACGTTTATGTTAAAAGCGACCCGGCGGACGAAGGCTTAGCGCGTCGGGCTAACAGTTCCGGGGTCGTACCAGGTCGGTCCTCCCTCTGTGGAGTTAGCATGTTCTCCCCGGGCCTACGTGGGTTTTCTCCGGGTACTCCGCTTTCCTCCCACATTCCAAAAACGTGCCCGCTAGGCTAATCGTACGCTCTCCGGTCCCTAGCTACGAACGATCGGTCGTCCTCCGTCGCCGTTGTACAATCCCCTACCTTGCAACAGGCGAAGAAGACCAGGATCTTCTTCTTGATGTGACTCCGAATGAAGGAGAAGAGCATGTCCACCTTCTGTTGGAGCGGGCACACCACGTAGCTCTGCTCCAGCGTGGCCGGGGTGCTGAAGCGCGCTTTCTCGTGCACCCACACGTACTCGGGGTCCTTGAGACTGAGGCGCGCCAGGTCCTTGATCGACTTGGTCTGCGTGGCCGAGAAGAGCAGCGTCTGGCGGCCGGCCGGCAGGTTCTCCAGGATGGCGTCCAGCGTGGGGGCGAAGCCCATGTCCAGGATGCGGTCGGCCTCGTCCAGCACCAGAAGCTGCAGGTCGGAGGCGTGGAAGTGGGCAGTCTCGTCCATGTGCTGCAGCAGCCGGCCCGGGGTGCACACCACCACGTTGGTGCGGTGGATGAGCGCCGATTCGTTCTTCAGTTCCTTGCCGCCGATGACCAGCCCGGCCGAGAAGTCGTGCTTGCGTCCCACCTTGCGGAGCAGCTCGAAGGTCTGGTAGGCCAGCTCGCGGGTGGGCGAGATGATCAAGGCGCCCAGGCCGTCCGCCGAGCTCCACTGCTGGCGGTAGAGGATCTCCAGCAGCGGGATCAAGAAGGCTAAGGTCTTACCCGACCCGGTCTTGGCGGCTCCCAGAACGTCTTTGCCCCGCAGGGCCACGCCGATGGTCTGCTTCTGGATCTCCGTGGGCTGCCGGTACTGGCAATACTGCAGGCCCAGCAGGGTTTTCTTGGACAGGGGGAAGTCGGAGAACCTGACCACTTCCTCGCTCTTGATGTCGTCGTACCTGCTCACCAGCCGCTCGATATTCTCGCGCTCGACCTGCCAAACGGGCTTATTCACGCCGCGCTCACGCTTCACGCGAGCTTTCTTTAAATTGTATCTCTTCTTCCATTTTTCGAACTCTTTGACGGGATCTGATTTTTCCGCCATGTCCGCGGCTTCAGATGATCGTTCAAACTTGGAAAACAGCACTAAAATCCGAAACTAAACAACAAGTTCCGGTGGCCTTACGAGCAGATCAGCGTGGCGTATACGACGCGATGTGATGGCGTCATCAGTGAGCGCAGCAAAACAAGTCTTCTTCGTTTTGGCCTCTTCAACTTCGCTAATACATTAGCGCCACCCCCAACTCGCTCTACTTTCCGATTTAAATTTTCAAATAAGATATTATTTAGTGCCCTGCACCATTTTAGTAAAAACAATATTAAAAAAATAAAATTAAATAAAACATTCCACGCCAATAATTTGATAGAAACGGTGGCTCCTCAGCTGCCACGCCAAACCACACGGTGGCGACCGTGAGTTCGCCCGTTCTATTATTGAATGCAAAGAAGACACGTCCAAAGACCTGCCTCTCCTCCACGACAAGCAAGGAGCAAGTTTGTCCCCCAAAACAAGTTCCAATTTGCTCTTTTAAGGACCGGCAACACCCCTGTAGTCCTTATGCGACGCACGGCATGACAGAAAGACAGGACAATGAGGTCAGTACACCGTAATAAAAGCTCTGACGCAGGGAAAAAGGCGCAGTGTTTTGGACTTCCCATTCGCGACGAGCAAAACACGAGCAATTGTTGGTTTTCGTGTCTAACTAAACTAAATTAACTCCCCGTTTTGTGACACCTTCAACTTAAACAATTGTTTGAACAACATAACTAAACTTTTGCCCGGCAATTACGGTGGACCGCTGTACTGTTTTTAGTTTTAGTCATGTTTGTTGTGCTACTTGATGTTGTCCCCTTCATTTAAATACAATTAGTATAGTCCAGTTAAAAATTGGCGCGAAAATATGGTGACTGCTGTGCTGTTCTTAGTTCGCGTCATGTTTGTTGTGCTACTTGATGTTGTCCCCCTCATTTAAATGCAATTAGTACAGTCCAGTTAACAGTTGGCGCGAAAATATGGTGACCACACGTCATTACGTCATTATAATGACAATTTAGTACGGTGTACTGCTAGTTGAAAGTCAAAATCTTACTTTGTTAATTCATTTTTATTCCAATACATCTTTTTTTTCTATTGTCTCATCTATTGGTATTTAGGAAAAGGGTTAGGAAAAGGTGGCTTTATCTGTTAAATTTATTTTCCTCTTAAAGGAAGGACAAAACAGTAAATGGCTTAATTTTTTTTAGCCCTGTAAGTTCCATCAAAACGACACATTTTTTATTTAAAGACCATTTAACCAGGAAAAATAATAACTTTAAGTCGAGCCATAAAATATGTTGCGGTATAGAAGCGAGTTTGATAGCGATATGATTGAGTAAATATTAGAAAAGTAATCAAATATTTTTTTAACACAACCTGGGTCAACTCATTTGGAGTCCTAATCAAGTATCTCGGTAAAGTATTAAGTTAAAAAAAAACATTCCTGTGTAAGTATTTTTTTTTCCATAACTCGGGAATGATCACATTTGCCCCATGCTATATTAGCATTACTCATTCATTAGTCATTTGATTAGCATTGGCTAAGCTAATGACATGTCTTCCAGGTGGAAGAGGCCCAGCACATCTACCTTCTGATGAAGGAGGAGTACCGCATCTCCAGGAACGTGCGTCTGGCCTGGTTCCTCGGCAAACTCAAACAAGTCATCCGCCCGGCGTCGCCGACCGAGCTGGCGAGTCTCTCGCCCTTTCCCGTCGTCCGTGCCCCCCACCCGTGCTGACCTCTCGACCCCTTCCCCGCCGCGTCTCCAGCTCAATTCTGCCAACGAGCTGGACTTGCTGAGCGTTCTGGTGAAAGGACGGCCGCCGGACGCCGCCGCCCGGCCCGCCGCGCTGATGCCGTCCACTCGCGCCACCTTCCTGGCGCGGCGCTATCGCTTCATCATCGAGTTGGACCTCAGCCCTTCCACGGGGATCGTGGTGAGCGCATCCTTCGCTTCGTTTTAGTCTTTTTTTGGGAGGCGGAGCTCGCTAACCGCGCTTATCAGGACGACAGCACGGGGGAGATGATCTTCGACGAGGTTTTCCACGCCTTGTCCAGATGTCTGGCCGGGCTGGCGCAACCCTTCAAGGTCCCGGGAACGGAGCGGCTCTTCACGCCCAAGATCTTCGTCACCATCTTGGTCTACTCCTCCATTCTGGGCCTCACGTCGCATCAGGTTCCGTCCATTCGGGCCCCGACGCCGAGGGGATCGTGTGCGGTCGATTGGTCGCCGGTCTTTTGGTCGCCGTCTTTTGGTCGCCAGTCTAACCAAGGTAAAACAGCACGGTCTACGCATCAATAAAAGCCAACAATGGCCATGAGCAGTTTCACTGAGCCGACGTGTGAGTGTATAAGAGTTTGTATGTACATGCGTTGTCCCTTTAAGAAGCGACGTCAGTCAGGGTCTTAACAAGTTCTCCAACAAAAAACAATAAAAGTCCGGGAAATTTGGAGCTTTTCTTTAGCCTAATAATTACTAGGGCATTAAGTATGACTAAATAGTCATTCTCAGTTTGTATTTAGGGAATTTGAGCAACCATTTCAATGGTAATTATCACTTACCTTCTGGGCGACCAAAAGACCGGCGACCAATCGACCGTGTACCGAGCGGATCGGGACGTCGCTAAACTGGAGCGGTCGGGTCTACGCAGGTCTTGGTGCAGGGTTGTCAGCTGGACCGGACGGATCTGGGCCACTTCCTGCACCACATCTACCAGCAGCTCAAAGCCGTGGAGAGCAGCATTGCCGATGTTCTCAATCAGCGCCATCAAAGTGTGAGTTCCAAATAAAATACGGTCATAGCATATCCTAAGCAGGAAGTGATTGTCGCCTGGATTTTGACCTCCAGAGCTCCTCGGCCGAGTGCGGTCTTCACGGCAACGGCGTGGAGGAGCAGCCCGCCAAGAGACGGAACATCTCGGTGGTGTCCCCCGACGTGGGACTGGTCAGCATGGTGCGTCAGGGCATCCTGGCCCTGCAGCTGCTGCCTCCCAACTCCAGCGCCGGTAGGTCAAAGCGTCGGATCTCGGACGACCGGAGCTCACCACCGCCATGACGCCCTCACAGGCATCATCATCGTGACCGACGGCGTGATGAGCGTCCCGGATGTGGTGGTGTGCGAAACGCTCCTCAACCAGCTGAGGAGCGCCACCATCACGTGCTCCTTTGTGCAGGTGACACAGTCGTTTTGTTTTTTTGGGAAATATGTCAGGTCAAACCTCATTTAATTTATGTCATTTTCAAATCAAAAAAGGAAATAGAAATGAAAATATTTTATTTTCATTTAAAATATATTTTGTAGAAATATAATTCGTTTTTTTAATAAAAAAAATGATATTAAAATAACTAAATAAGGTGAAAACCTCATTTAATTTATGTCATTTTCAAATCAAAAATGGAAATGAAAATAGTTAAATGTTCTATTTTCATTTAAAATATATTTTGTGGTATGTAGTTAGTTTTTTAATGAAAAAATGTTATTAAAATAAATAACTAAATGAGGTGAAAACCTCTTAATTTGTCATTTTCAAATCAAAAATGGAAATGAAAATAGTTAAATGTTCTATATTTATTTAAAATATATTTTGTAGTAATAGTCTTGTTATTTTTTAAATGAAAAAAAATAATATTAAAATAAATAACTAAATAAAGTGAGGATATTCAATTTTCCATCATTTTAAATATTTTTTTCATGTTTAAAAGTCTTATAAAAACGCTTGACTGTTTTCTTTTTTCCCCATAAACAAAGTCAATTTAAATAATTAAAAAAGAATTACTAAATGTATAGAATACCTAAATGTAATAAAGTGAGAATATTAGGCGTGCCTTATTTCCTTTAATACATTTAATTTTTAAAAGTAATAAAAAGACAGTTGGGTGTTTATTTTTGAATAATAATAATAAAAACCTCCAATACAATTAATACAAAAGAAGCTACATAAAGAGATCTCCAATCACGCTCTTGATATTTCCCCCCCGACGTCCCGCCCCCTTTAGGTGGGCGGTCCTTACTCGTACGACTGCAGCTTCGGCTACATCCCCAACGTGGAGCTGATGAAGTTCATCTCGGTGGCCACCTTCGGCTCCTACCTGGCCAGCTGTCCCGCCAGCCAACCGGACGGCCAGCCGGACGGCCAGGACATGAACGCCTACCACCAGGCCTTCCTCACCTACTCCTTCCTCAAGACCCCCGAGGCCATCGACTCGGGCTTCTCCGGCGGTCAGTCGGCGCCGCCATTCTGTGTAACCTCCTCTTTTGTGTTTGAATACGGAGTCACGCCCTCAATGTTTTTGCAGCGTCCCAGCACAAACTGTTCAACGAGCACCTGGTGTCGGCGAGCAGTAACCCGGCGCTGGCCGTGCGTAGGAAGAAGCACGCCGAGAAGGACGTGCACGCTCACTTGGTCAGCGTGGTCTCCGTTCGACTCAGGGAGGGCTACACCGTCCGGGAGATCGCCCTCACCAAAGGTACGCATGGAACAAGGGTGTCAGACTCGGGTTGGTTCGCGGGCCGCTTTAACGTCAACTTGATTTCAAGTGGGTCGGACCATTTTAGATAGAATATTTAGATTTTTTTTATATATAAATGGATAGAAAGAACTGGATTAAAACCCCTGAATATTCCGGTTTTCATAGATCTAAAACAATGTTTATTTTAGCTTTTTTATATATATATTTTTAGATTTTACAAAATGATTTTTGAACTAAAAACACAGAAAAAATGGATTAAAATATTACAATTATGGATTAAAATCCCTGAATATTCAATTTTTTTATAGATCTAAAACAATGTTTATATGATCTTTTTTAAATATATTTTTAGATTTTACAAAATGATTTTTGAACTAAAAACACAGAAAAAATGGATTAAAAAATGACAATTATTGATTTAAAAGGGAAAATCAGGAAATTTAACCATTTTAGATATAATATTTAGATTTTTTTTAAATAAATGGATTAAAAGAAGTGGATTAAAAGCCCAGAATATACTGTTTTTTATACATCTAAAACAATGTTTTTTTGAGCTTTTTTTAATATATATTTTTAGATTTTACAAAATAATTTTTGAACTAAAAACACAGAAAAAAATGGATTAAAAAATGACAATGATTGATTTAAAAGGGGGAAAATCAGGAAATTTAATATACATCTATACTCTTCATTATAAATTGATCCTAAAACAGAAAGTTGGCACTAATGATTTACTTTCCCGGGCCACACTAAATGATGCGGCGGGCCAGATTTGGCCCCCGGGCCGCCACTTTGACACTTGTCGCTTATAACATGGTTGTTAGCAAACAAAATGTTTAAAAAAAATCTAATCTGTTGCGCAGCACAAAACAAGTTTTCGAACAATTGACGTTAAAATATTTGTTTCTCATAAATATACCCAGTGAAAAAGTGGTTAGCACTTTTGCATCCCACTTCTGGGGTCGAGGGTTCGATCCCAGGCGGGTCCTCACTGTGTGTAGTTTGCGTGTTCTTGCGTTGGATTTTTTTTCGGGTACTCCGGTTTCCTCCCGCACCTCCAAAACACACATGCTAGGCTAATTGTAAGCTAATTTGTCCCTGGCAATGAATGATTGGTTGAAGGATTGACAGCTGGATTGCCCGTCTTTCAGGTGGCAGCCAGCTGGAGGTGAAACTGGTGCTCCTGTGGAAGCACAACATGCACATCGAGTACGTGGCGTCGGCCCCGTGGCCCCTGGACCCGGGAAAGCGCGTCACCCGGGTGGAGGTGACCATGGAGGGCAGCTACGACATCCTGCACGACATCAGCTGCACGCAGAGGAAGCCCATCACCAGCCCCTACCGCACCTCGGTCATCCGCCGATTCTGGAACACGCTGCAGAGGTTAGCGGCGGCGGTCGGTGCCGACGTCCGCCCCATTTGACCACCGCCCCCTCTTTTCCAGCATCAACCAGACGGACCAGATGCTGGTCCACCTCCAGTCCTTCAACTCGCTCCCGGAGAACTACAACATCCCGGAGAGCACCAAGAACGGAGTCCCGCTCTTCTACATCCCGCCCGGATCCAGCACCCCGGTGAGTCTCGGCTCAGCGAGCGCCCGCTCCCGCCGCAGCACGAGTGCCGACGGCGCGCTCCCTTTTTTTTGGCGGCGCCCAGGTTCTGTCACTACAGCACGGCGCCTCCAAGGACTCGTCGCAGTCTCAGTTCGCCTCCTACTGGAAGCCCATCCTCTCCATGGACGCCAACTTTTGGCAGCGCTGGCTGCACATGCACCGCATCGCCGTCATCCTCGAACACGACGTGTACGTGAGTGGGGGTGCCGCGCTTTCGCGTCGGGGTTTCTCCACGGCCGTCGGCGTTCCATACGTTCTTTTTTTCCAAGATAAATCATTCAAATGAACACGCCTCGCCGTTCCGACCGAGGTTGAGGGTTTAATACAATATGTGTCAAAGTGGCGGCCCAGGGGCCAAATCTGGCCCGCTGCATCATTTTGTGTGGCCCGGGAAAGTCAATCATGAGTGCCCACTTTCTGATTTAGGATCAAATTCAAAATAAGAGTATAGATGTATATTAAATTTCCTGATTTTCCCCCTTTTAAATCAATAATTGTAATTTTTTAATCATTTTTTTTCTGTTTTTAGTTCAAAAATCATTTTGTAAAAGCCCAAAAAATTGTTTTATAATAATAACAGAAATATATTCATATTAATATATTTAAAAAATATATAAATACTAAATTACATAAAATGTATAAATATATTTATGAATATAAATAGTTGAACCGTTAATGTCAAAATCCTCACTGTCACCCTCTAAAGCACATGTGTCAAAGTGGCGGCCCGGGGGCCAAATCTGTCCCGTCGCATCATTTAGTGTGGCCCGGTAAAGTAAATGATGAGTGCCGACTTTCTGTTTTAGGATCAAATTAAAATGATAGATATAGATGTATATTGTATTTCTTCATTTTCCCCCTTTTAAATCAATAATTGCAATTTTTTGAAACCATTTTTCTTTGTCTTTTTAGTTCAAAAATCTTTTTGTAAAATATAAAAATATATAAAAATATTTTCTGTTTTCCACTTTAATATGGAACATAATTTTTAAAAAAAGGTATCCTTTTGAAATGAAAAACAAATGATTAAATACATGATTTTCCCTGACTAAGAAAAAAAGCTCAAATAAACATTGTTTTAGATCTATAAAAAATGGAATATTCAGGGCTTTTAATCCAGTTCTTTTAATCCATGTATAAAAAAAAAAATCTAAATATTCTATCTAAAATGGTCCTGCCCACATGAAATCGAGTTGACGTTAACGCGGCCCACGAACCAACCCGAGTCTGACACCCCTGCTTTAATATATGTTGTCTAGGTTTTGCGTGGTTAGCATATCCGCGTATCGGTGATTGGACGTCTGTTTTTCCGTCGGCAGGCCGGTGCCGAAGCACGTCCACGCGGCGGGCAACAACGGGCGCTACAGCACCGTCCAGTGTCGCATCTCGCATTCGGCGCTGACCTCGCTGCTGAGGGACTGGAGCAGCTTCGTGCTGGTGGAGGGATACTCTTACGTCAAACTCATATACAGGTGGGCATCTGTATTTTATGGACTATAAGATTCATCTTTTTCCAGAGTTTGACTGGGCCTGCGACTTAAGGTTTTTTTTTAGGCTTTAGCTATCTGTAAAAGGCAGGGTTGGGCAAACTTTTCGGCCCGGGGGCCACATTGACTTTAAAAATTTGACAGACGGGCCGGGTCAGCACAAGATACGATACATATAAAAAACTGCATCCGTTAACAGTACATATGAAACATAAACAGAAAAAAATGACATGACACCAGCTGTCAATTTTTCCCAAATCACTAAACCGACGGCAGAATTGCTCATGCAGGTCATCCAATGATTTCCTGTATTTTTCCACATGCGGGGGCCTCTTTTAACGCAACCAGTGTGGGGAAATGAGCAAATGACTTGTCTGATATTTGCTTGAAAAATAAAAACAGCTTGGTTTTGAAGGCAGAAGGTTTGCTTGCATTTCATGAGGCTAAATTGTCTTTTTGGCGCCGTGCCCACCCCCCACAGTTCTTCGGAGCAGCCCCCCACCTCCTTCTACCTGGTTCGCCTCATCTCCAAGGCTCCCTGCATGGTCCTGCGGCTGGGCTTCCCCATCGGGACGCCGGCGCACGTCCGAAACCAGGTGGGAAGCTCCCCCTGGTCCGGACACGGACGGCCCCGACGTCCCACTCATCCACCGTTCCCCCCACCTCCTCAGATCGTGGACGAGCTCCGGCAGCGGATCCTCCAGCTGCGTTTCCCGCACCGCGTTCAGAGCAAAGAAGCCACGCCCAAAACCAAGAGGAAGGCCTCGGCGGGGGCGCCGGCCGCTCAGCCCTCGCCGTCCAAGTCCCCCGCTCTCTCCGCCCCCAAGCCGGCGCTGTCGGACCGGCCGTGCGTGGTGATCCTCAACAAGCCCTTGGAGAAGCTCCTCATCAGGTTAGGTCGGCGCTCGGGGGGGAAAAAGGCGGGGCCACCGGGCCGCCGCTCATTTCCTCGTCCGTCCCGCAGGTACGACAAGCTGCCCCTGGACTTCCGGAGCCCCTTCGCCGTCGGCGCGGGGAGCCCGGCTTCCTCGCGGCCCTCCGGAGGCGGGGCGCCCCTCAACGTGGCGGCCAATCGCGCCGCCTCGTCCACGCTGGCCTCGCTGTCCCGATACTTCCTGCACCGCCGCTGGGTCTGGGCGCCGCAGAGCGGAGGCGGGCCCGCCGTGGCCACGCAGGCCGTCGCCAACATCCTGGCCGTGCTGTCCGAGTGAGTGGACGGCGCCGTCGTTAAAAGATTGGATTTTAAAAATGTATTTGTCCACATTTTGAAAGTTTTTAAAGTCCCAAATGACTAAAACTACTTACCGTATTTTCACGACTATAAGGCGCACCGCATTATAAGGCGCACCCTCAATGAATGAAACATTTTAATTTTTTTCCCATATATAAAGCACACTGGATTATAAGGCGCCCTGTCTATTTTGGAGAAAATGTAAGACTATTAAGTGCGCCTTAAAGTCGTGAAAATACGGTAATTTTTTTTTGTGGGGGGTTTAAGTACTCCAAAACAGTTTCCCCACTTATCACCGCAAATTGGCGCCACTTAGTTAAAAGTACATTTTTACCTGCAATCATTTTTTTCAATGTTAAAAAAATTGAAGGTCATTAAAGGCACAGTAATAGTAAATATTCTATTTTATATTTTACATTTTTATTCAAAATTAAAAACACTATAAATAATGGCTTTGTTGTTTAATAATGTTTTATTTTGACATTATTTTAAATTCTATAGAAAGCTGAAAATCTGATTTTAATGAACTTTTATTTATTTTTAATTATTAGAAGGGAAATCCAGCCAATGTTCTCTTTTTTATCAAGAAGCCCAAAAATCTAATAATTTTATTATGTTTGTGTTTTGAAGGATCCGCTTGTCGGAGGGTTTTCATTTTGCCGCCAGCGGAGAGGGCATCGTCAACATGGTCGTCGAGCTTCCCATGAAGGTAAAAAAAAAATCGAATCAAATCAAATGTCACCAAATAGGCCGCATTTGAAGTTTAGCCGCGTTTCGAATGAGCTAACGCAAGGGTGTCAACCTCGAGTCGGTTGAATTGAAATTATTGATTCAAAAAGGGGAAAATTAGGAAATATAATATACACCTATAGTCATTGGAATTTGATCCTAAAACAGAAAGCCGGCATTCATGATATACTTTCTCGGGCCACATAAAATGATGCGGCGGGCCAGATTTGGCCCCCTGGCCACCGCTTTGACACCTGTGCGCTAACGTCAAATGACTAAAACAACAGGGAACGTCACCCGACTGGGAGCGAGAGAACCACTCGTGCCTGGTGCAGTACATCCTCTTCCCGCCTCACGCAACCTCCACCAAGGACAGGTATCCCCGAAAAACCCCACCGCACCCCCAGACCCTCTCTTTCTCGAGCTCAACCCGTCGGACCCCCGACAGCTTCTCCACGGACGACGACAACGACGCCGACGTGGAGGCGGCGGACGCCGAAACGGAACTCCAACTGGTGACCGAGTGCTGGGTGGAGCCTCAGAGCGGCGCCGTCGCCGACCAATCGGAGCAGCGGCGACACCTGCGGGGGCTCGGCTACCAGGAAGTGCCTTGGGCCGTGAGTTCCTTGGCATCTAAAGCTCGTGGTCCGGTTTGTCGGCCATCTTGGGACAGGACAAATATGGAGAGTCAAAGTCAACGGAGCGTGTCCTTTGAATTTTTACTATAGATTGTTCTTTTCTCATTGACGGCGGTAATCATTTGACCCATTTTGTACGGTCCAAATTGATTGGACGTCCACGTATGTCAATGGCACTGAAACGTGAGCATGAAATATTTCTGTCAAAGGCTGCGAATGAATACATTAATGCATGGACTGAATGGTCACCTTTCAATGAATGATCGCTGGCATCCCATTGGCTTCATTTGAATCTTCTGTCCAACAAAATGGCCGACAGTTAGCGACGCCGACCCTTTTCTATTTTTGCAAGCGCTTCTGGCTTTCCCCGAAAGTTGAGATGGATTTTTCTCTGTCCCTCCCACTCAGATCTTCCCCAGAGATTTAACCTGCGTGTCCACCCTGATGACGTTCGAATACCTGAGTCAGCTGTGTCAAAACAAGGAGCAAACGTACCACGTTCCCCCCGACCACCGACACGTCACGGGTGAGCCCGTAGTACAAGGGTGTCAAACTCGGGTTGGTTCGCGGGCCACATTAACGTCAACTCCATTTCATGTGGGCCGGACCATTTAGATCTAATATCTAGATGTTTCTATTTTTTTTAAATTGGATTAAAAGAACTGGATCAAAAGCCCTAAATAGTCTGTTTTTATAGATATCTTATTAATGTAAAATGTCTTTTAATCATGTTTTTTTTATTTCAAATGGAAACAAAAAACAATTTTTAAAGTGGAAAACGGAAAATATTTGTATATTTATTTTTAGATTTTACAAAATGATTTTTGAACTAAAAACACAAAAGAAAAAATATTGGATTAAAAAAATTCAATTATTGATTTTAAATAGGGGAAAATCAGGAAATATAATATACATCTATACTCTTCATTTGAATTTGATCCTAAAACAGAAAGTTGGCACTCATGATTGACTTTCCCGGGCCGCACAAAATGATGCAGTGGGCCAGATTTGGCCCCTGGGCCGCCACTTTGACACCTGTGCCGTAGTATCTAAAATATCTCCTTCGCTCGATTTTGGCCACGGTCGTTCTTATCGCTGGTGCTTTCAGGAGACGCTTCTTCTTCTGCCTCGGAGGAGAACATTCACATGGTGCCTTTCCAGTTTGATCTCATCCAGCTTCTGCCCAAATGCCAGCAGGTGGAGCTATTCTTCCTCACCTTCAGCACAGGTAGCCGCCCATTCTCCATCCCCCTGACTACCTACCACTTCATTGATAGGCCCCTAACCTTTAAGAAAATGTACTAAAAAATATTTTAAAATTACCTAAATAGTACAACCTTTTTCCATGTAAAAATAAATCTGAAAAAAAGGCTTAACAGATACAAAAAGAAATGAGTTGTAGTTACTCTTTAGTGCAAGGGTGTCAGACTCGGGTTGGTTCCCGGGCCTTATTAACATTAACTTGATTTCACGTGGGCCGGACCATTTTAGATATAATATTTAGATTTTTTTTTATATAAATGGATTAAAAGAACTGGATCAAAGGCCCTGAATATTCCGTTTTTTATAGATCTAAAACAAAGTTTATTTGAGCTTTTTTTCTTAGTCAGGGAAAATCATGTATTTAATCATTTGTTTTTCATTTCAAAAGGAAACCATTTTTTTAAAATTATGTTCCATATTAGTGTGGAAAACTGAAAATATTTTTCATATATTTTTATATTTTACAAAAAGATTTTTGAACTAAAAAGACAAAGAAAAAAATGGTTTCAACAAATTGCAATTATTGATTTAAAAGGGGGAAAATAAGGAAATATAATATACATCTATATCTATCATTTTAATTTGATCCTAAAACAGAAAGTCGCCACTCATCATTGACTTTCCCGGGCCACACAAAATGATGCAGCGGGCCACTTTTGGCCCGCGGGCCGCCACTTTGACACCTGTGCTTTAGAGGGTGACAATGAGGATTTTGACGTCAACGGTTCAAATATTTATATTCATAAATATATTTATACATTTAAGTGATTTAATACTTCTAATTTATTTTTTTAAATATACTAATAATATTAATATATTTTCTTTTATTATTTAAATGATTTATTTTGGAATACTTGCAGCCCTAAAGATGTGGTAAATTTCCTCCATCTTCCAGAGGCGGAGCGCCAGGAGCACCCGGGTGGCCCGTCCCTGCCCAACGAGCTGCTCCTGGGCCTCTTCCACGGCAGCCTGGAGCAAGAGCTGAGCGACCGCGAGATCCCCGTGGCGGGCGAGGACCACGCCGCCTTCGCGCGCCACGTCCTGGGGCGCCGGCGCGACGGCCACGCTGATCCCTTCCCTCCGCCCGTCATCATAGGTGAGGAGGGGCAACCTTACGCCAATCCCGTCTATCTCCTAACGTTCTTCATTTTTGAATTTTTTTCTTCCCCCCCCTAGCGGAAGAATTTATTAGGCTTCCGGATAGACCGGAAGCCACGTCCTCCTTTCAATTCGCCGCCTGCGGTAATGAGATGACCGAATCCACCGGCACTTTGCAGGTAACTCTGAGAAATGTTTACCGTCCAAAAAAAAGAGACTATTGTTGCTACTAAAATCTGGCTGTAAAGCAAGGGTGTCAGACTTGGGTGGGTTCGCGGGCCGCTTTAACGTTAACTTGATTTCACGTGGGCCGGACCATTTTAGATAGAATATTTAGAATTTTTTTTTTAAAATGGATTAAAGGAACTGGATTAAAAGCCCTGAATTTTCCGTTTTTTATAGATCTAAAACAATGTTTATTTTAGCTTTTTATATATATTTTTTTAGATTTTACTAAATGATTTTTGAACTAAAAACACAGAAAAAATGGATTAAAAAATGAAAAATATTGATTTAAAAGGGGGAAAATCAGGAAATTGAATATACATCATTACTCTTCATTTGAATTTGATCCTAAAACAGAAAGTCGGCACTCATGATTGACTTTCCCGGGCCACACAAAATGATGTGGCGGGCCAGATTTGGCCCCCGGGCCGCCACTTTGACACATGTGCTGTAAACCGTCGGAAAGAACGCTAACAAAAGTTAACGTGAGCCATGTCGGACAACAAAGAAATTCAAGAACGATAGCAAAACAGAACAATTCCCTTTCCCTGCGCTCACATTTTCTTTTTGTAAACTTTGCAAACCTGCTTCAGGGCGGCCATGTTGGCAGGGGCAGGGGCTACCTTCCCATCAAAGTCAGGGCATTAATATCGAAATCAAATCATAACAAGCTTAGTAGTCAACCCATTTTTCAAAAATTATTCTATCAATATCCAATCTTCTGCTGTTCACTCAATTGACGGCACTGGGCGTCCAAGCCATTTGAAGTGGGAGGTTGGCAGCGAATGAACCAATGTTGATAACGAGCATTCGTTGTCCCCCACCCTCCTGCTTCAAATAGATTCCACGTCTGTTCATTCATTTTCGGAACCGCGTATCATCGCAAGGGTCGCGGAGGGTGCCGGAGCCTATCCGGGGACACCTTTTTTTTTTACCCTGCCTATGCCAACGATGTCATTTTGTCCTACCGGCGCCGCACCGCTGGAAGTTTTGATCGGTACGTTTTGACCGTCAGAGTTTGGCCGAGGTGGCGTCGGACGAGCCTTGGCCTTGGGCCTGGCCGGCGGGGCGGAGCGCCCCGTGTCCCCGGTGGCGCTGCTACGCCAAGCGAGCGGGCTCCCAGCAGATCCTGCTTACCTTCCTGCCCGCCACCTTCGCAGGTGCCGCCACATTTTTGGGGAGAAAACGCCGTAAGTTTGAGCCCGCGCACGACCTGCATTTTATTTTGACTCCGCAGACATCCAGATGCTGATGAGCTCGGGGGCGGAGCCTCTGAGCCGGTTCAGCACGCAGGAGGACGACACCTTGACGCCGTCCGGATCGGCCGGGCCTCCCGACGTCCCCACGTCGGACGGCTGGGAGAGCACGCGGCCGGGCACGCCCGATTCCGGTCAGAAAAAAAGGGGGGGGGTTGTTTACTAAATTTCTATTAACAACTGCCCAGGTCAGACAGGATTTTCATTTTTTTTTTTTCAATAAAAAAAGAAAAATGGGTTTACTAAATTTCTATCAACAACTGCCCAGGTCAGACAGGATTTTCATTTTAAAAATGGGTTTACTAAATTTTTATCAACAACTGCCCAGGTCAGACAGGATTTTCATTTTTTTTTCCCAATAAAAAAAGAAAAATGGGTTTACTAAATTTCTATCAACAACTGCCCAGGTTAGACAGGATTTTCATGTTTTTTTTTTTTCAATTTAAAAAAATGGGTTTACTAAATTTCTATCAACAACTGCCCAGGTCAGACAGGATTTTCATAAAAAAAAAAAAAAAAAGAGAAAATATTTATGGTAAATTCTTTTAAAAAGATAATTCAATTGAATATTTAAATTTTTAAAAAGCCTATTTTGTTCATTCCTTTTTTGTTTTTTCTCTATAAAAAATGTAAAAATGAAAACTGTTTTTTAAATATCAGATAAATCTTACCATTCATTAATTTTAATTTAATTTATATTCCCCTCTTTTTAATTTCATACTCCTATCTTAAACATACCTATTTTACAAATTTTTATTTTTTTAATGATATTCAATTCAATTCAATTTATTGGCGAAAGAAAAGCACAAGGCTAAGGGCCATGTAACGAAGATACAAGAAGTGTGTAAACCAAAAAAATGTGGTGTTGTTTCTAACAAGTGATTTCATTGTTGTGTTAAAAATAACTTGAGCCTACCACTTGTTGTATGGACCTCCCAAGCCATCTCTAAATCAAAATTGTCGCCTTGCAGATTTGGGCGAAAAGGCGGAGCCGCAGCGGTCCGACGCGCACGGCGCCGGGGACCTCCTGGGCCGCCGCCTCTCCCCGCAGAACGCCGGCACGCACCTCAAGTGTCCCGTCTACGTGTACAACTGCAGCCTGGAGCTGCTGAAGCAGCAACTGGTCCACCCCAACCCCCCCGCCGCCCCCAATCGTCAACCCAGGGACATCTTCTTCAGGTGTGTCAACAGAGATTAATTGTAAAAATACAAGAAAAAATGGGGAAATCTTAAATTAAAAAAAATAGTCGTTTAAAAAAACAAAACTATTATTGGACCTCTATTGCTGTCAATGGCAGATGAAATTGGTCGGAAACTACATTTTAAAAAAAATACATTGGAAAATAATGAAAACTAACATTTTGAAGTCACCAAACGAAAGAGACTTTGAGTTTGATTTTTTTAAATAAGGGACAGCACATATTAACGAACATATTTCTATTCCTGTTAATGAAAAAATATATTAAAATATCTAAGATTGTAGCCGAGGGCTAATTTGTAGGTTGAAGATAAAAGCATTGAATTCATCTAAACCAAGGGTGTCAGACTCGGGTTGGTTCCCGCGCCGCGTTAACGTCAACTCCATTTCATGTGGGCCGGACCATTTTAGATATAATATTTAGTTTTTTTTTTTAATTAATGGATTAAAAGAACTGGATTAAAATCACTGGATATTCCGTTTTTTTTTATAGATCTAAAACAATGTTTATTTGAGCTTTTTATATATATTTTTAGATTTTACAAAATTATTTTTGAACTAAAAACACAGAAAAAAATGAATTCAAAATGACATTTTTTATTTATTTTTAATTTTTATTCATCGTGTATTCGGGAAATTTCGTTGTCACAGTAGCAAGAGGGTGAGGATGCAGAAATAGGAAAGGCATTTTAGATATAAATAGATAGGTAATAAGTAAGTTAATAAATAAATATATAAATAAATAAGCATGTCTCTGAAGTGTGTATATATATATATATATAAATATATATATATATATATATATATATATATATATATATATATATATATATATATATATATATATATATATATATATATATATATATATATATATATATATATACTATATATATATATTATATAGTATATATACTATATATTTATATATATACTATATATATATATTATATAGTATATATACTATATATTTATATATATATATATATATATATTATATAGTATATATACTATATATATATATATATATATACTATATAATTATTGATTTAAAAGGGGGGGAATCAGGACATGTAATATACATCTATACTCTTTTACTCAATGATTGATTTAAAAGGGGGAAAATCCGGAAATGTAATATACATCTATACTCTTCATTTGAATTTGATCCTAAAACAAAGTCGGCACTCATGATTGACTTTCCCGGGCCACACAAAATGAGGCGGCGGGCCAGATTTGGCCCCCAGGCCGCCACTTAGACACATGTGATCTAAACGGTCACGCCCCCGTCCCGACAGATCGCCGTCTCACGACCGCGTCGGCGGCCCGTCGTCACCTTGGACCGAGCTCCTGGCGCAGCCTCACAAGCACAAGGAGCTGGCCCACTACTGCGCCCTGCTGCAGGAGCACTACCAGCAGAGCTTCGCCAGAGGTAAAGCGTCACAAACCGTGTTTTTTTTTTAGATGTTTTTGGGTCCTCGTCATGTTGCCTTGAGCTAGAATGAACTAGAACTAGAACCCGCCTTCACTGGGCCCTCCCATTCCCCCCCCCCAGCCGTCTACGGGAGCCTCCAGCAGTCGCTGGCCGTGGACTCCCACGACGTCCTGATGGCCACGGACTACTGCGAGGAGTCCCTGCAGGAGATCGACATCACCGCCTTCCTCAAGACTCTGTGCGGCCACCTCCGGACCTCCGGGGCGAGCGGTGGCGGCGGCCTCGTCGGGAGCCCCGCCGCCGCCTTCACCGTGGGCGACCCCGAGGAGGACCGGGCCGACGCCGTGACCACCCTGTCCAGGTAGGAGCACCCCAGCGAGCGTAGAAATCGCATGCTTTACCTCAGGGGTGGCCAAGTTCGGTCCTGGAGAGCCAGCCGCTATCCGGTCTCTGGTCTGTTTTCCATATCTCCTTCCACCAATGTTAGGTTTAAACACCAGACATTTGTATCACCAATCTGAAAGAAGGAAAACACAGAGAATTGAGTTAATTTTATTTGCAATGAGAGGGTCGGGGACTGCTCGGTCGCAATCCTCCGACACACTCTGAGGATGTCTCCTCTCGCCTTGTCTCTTATTGTGTTTCGGGAGTCCCCAAGTTACAGGAAGTTTCAAGCTGATCAAAGGAAAGAGGGGGTTATCTCCCAGTTACAAAAGGGTCTTTGTTGCATGACCACATGTTCTTTCAAGGTAACACTTTACATTCTCTTTCCCCTTCTCCCGTAATCTTCACACGATAGTTCAAACAGGCGCCTGACCCCTGGAGCAGTTCCTCTTTGTTGAATAAGGTGAAACTTCCTCCAGGCCTCAGGACACCCTAAATTATATGAGCAAGCATTTTCACACTCTAAACCAGAAGCAGGATAACTTATTTACAATAATTCCAACAACCAACACACCTGAATCAAATCATCTGGATCGGTATCAAGCTTGCTGATGAGTTGATCATTTGATTCAGGTAGGTAGAGGAGGGAAACAGACTGGATAGGGGCTCTCCAGGAACGGACTTGGCCACCCCTGCTTTACCTCATTCGTGACAGAAATCAGGAGATGTTTACCGTCTGTCCATTTTTGACAAATTTAAGCCTAATCTATATAGTAGTTGTCTACGTGGTTACAATGCTAGAGTCTTTTTTTTTTTCTGTATGGAATCCAGTTTTGAGCAGGGAGACGCCAGACGAGAGGAATCCCCGGGACGGCCGCCCTCGGCGTCGGCGTTCCCCCTGGACCGGCTCCCAACTCATCCCGCCTGCGACGTGGGGCCCCAAGTGCGGGAAATCATCCAGGTGAAGGTGGCGCCGCCGGTCCACCACGTCCGTTCCTTTGCGTCTCTTGACGCTTGGGCCTCCGCAGGAAAAGTTCACGGGAATCGTCTTGCAGTATTTCAAGCCCGTGCCTTCCAATCCGCACTACTTCTTCTACTGCCCGCCGTCTTGCAAGACCGAGGTGAGGAAGTCTGCGTCTAGAGCAAGGGTGTCAGACTCGGTCGGGTTGGTTCGCGGGCCGCTTTAACGTCAACTCCATTTCACGTGGGCCGCCGGACCATTTTAGATAGAATATTTAGATTTTTGTTTTTTTAATTGGATTATAAGAACTGAATCAAAAGCCCTGAATATTCCGTTTTTATAGATCTAAAACAATGTTTATTTGAGCTTTTTATATTAATATTTTTAGATTTTACAAAATGATTTTTGAACTAAAAACACAGAAAAAATGGATTAAAATATTACAATTATGGATTAAAAGAAGTGGATTAAAATCCCTGAATATTCAATTTTTTATAGATCTAAAACAATGTTTATTTTAGCTTTTTTATATATTTTTAGATTTTACAAAATGATTTTTGAACTAAAAACAGAAAAAATGGATTAAAATATTACAATTATGGATTAAAACCCCTGAATATTCAATTTTTTATAGATCTAAAACAATGTTTATTTGAGCTTTTTTAAATATATGTTTAGATTTTACAAAATGATTTTTGAACTAAAAACACAAAAAAATGACAATGATTGATTTAAAAGGGAAAATCAGGAAATTTAACCATTTTAGATCTAATATTTTGATATTTTTTAATCAATGGATTAAAAGAACTGGATTAAAAGCCCTGAATATTCCGTTTTTTATAGATCTAAAACAATGTTTATTTGAGCTTTTTAAAATATATTTTTAGATTTTACAAAATGATTTTTGAACTAAAAACACAGGAAAAAATCGATTAAAAATGACAATGATTGATTTAAAAGGGGGAAAATCAGGAAATGTAATATACATCTCTACTCTTCATTTGAATTTGATCCTAAAACAGAAAGTCGGCACTCATCATTGACTTTCCCGGGCCACACAAAATGAGGTGGAGGGGGCCAGATTTGGCCCCCGGACCGCCACTTTGACACGTGGTCTAGAGATAAAACATCCATTTGAAGCTTTCCTCTTCAAATGCCGGCCTTCCACAGGAGGACTCGGAGCCGGGCGAGACGGAGGCGAGGCCCGGCGAGCACCCGACGTGGGAGGCCGAGCGAGCCGCCGAGGATGGTGAGACCACCACTGCCGCCGCCGCCGCCGGACCTCCCGGGTGGCGTGTGACGGCTTCTCCCGGCAGACACCTCGTCCAACGGCTGCGTCGCCACGGAGAGCGACACCGACCTGGTGGTGGAATACGAGGAGCGGCCCACCGGCGGAAGCGGCCAGGGCGAGGGGCGCTCGCGCTCCGACTCGGACCGGGACTCCTTCAGCATCCTGGACGAAGGCGACTCCCTGTTGGAGGCCCCGCCGATGGACCTGCCGCCCCTCTTCCTGCACGTCACCTGCTCGCTGAGCGGCAAGAGCTGCCACGGATCCACGCCCGTCCGCACCTTGCCCACCTGTCTCGGTACTCGGTCTTTTGGTCGCCCGGAAGATTATTGATAACTACCATTTAAATCGTTGCTCAAATTCCCTAAATACAAACTGCCAATGACTATTTAGTCATACTTAATGCCCTAGTAATTATTAGGCTAAAGAAAAGCTCCAAATTTCCCCGACTTATATTGTTACTTGCTAAGACCCTGACAGACGTCGCTTCTTAAAGGGACAGCGCATGTACATACAAACTCTTCTACACTCACACGTGGGCTCAGTGAAACGGCTCATGGCCATTGTTGGCTTTTATTAATGCGTAGACCGTGTTGTTTTACCTTGTTTTGTCGCCAGTCTTTTGGTCGCCCGTTGTCGCGGTCGGGGCGACCAAAAGACCGGCGACAAAACAAGGTAAAACAACTTTTGGTCGCCGGTCTTTTGGTCGCCCATTGTCGCGGTCGGGGCGACCAAAAGACCGGCGACCAAAAGACGGCGACCAAAAGACCGGCGACTAAACGACCGCACACGCCTGTCTCGGTCAGTAAGGCCACACTCGTCGATCCGTCAAACCAAAATCCATCGGGTGTCGACGGAACGGTGGCCGGCGACCAAATGCGTCAAACGTCTAACCAGAGTACGGGTTTGATAAAGGACGGCAACTTCCTCAGGTCAGCTGGTCTCCTGCCTGGAGGAGGGCGGGGCTTCGGAGCGGCTGGACCCCAACGAGCTGTCCGTCACGCTGGACGTCTTGGTGTTGACGCTCCCCCCGGAGACGGAAGCGGCCGCCGACTTCCACCACGACAGGTACGCGTCGGAGAGCAGCGCCTCCCTCAACCGTTCGCCGGGGCAGCCGTCGTCGTACCGCTCGGACGAGGAGCTGTCGGCCGCCTTGGAGGGACTGGAAGGGGACCACTCCCACGCGTGAGTCAAAACCGGATCTCTTTGGGTTTTTTTTTTTAGGGCTGGATCCCTTGCGGGTTGGGATTTGAGCTCACGGGTGCTTTTTGTGGCCCCTCAGGGTTGGCGGCGAACCTCTGTCCAAGCTGCCGCTCCCTCACAAGATGGCCGTCCTGGCCACCGTGGACGAAGTAAGTGGACAAGTCACGTTTCAGTAGTCCGACTTTAAGATCAGAATTCTGAGATTAACATCCCAATCTTGGCCACCTTTTTTTTTTTTCTTCTGGTGGCCCAAATCGCAGAATTATTCTCAGAATTCCGACTTCTAAAATCAAAATTCTGGGTACAAAGACTAAATGAGGCTGCCATTTTTTTCAGTGGCCTTAATCATAAATCTTGCCCTCCTCTTTCTGTAGCCCTCATCTTCAAATTCTCATTTCAGTATCAGAATTTAAACTGAATTCTGGGAACAAAGTCAGAAATCTGACCTATGTTTAAAAGCACGGAAAACTACGATCGAACAAAAAAAAACTGACATCAAAATCTGCCTTTTCCAAAATGTCCGCCATCTCCTTCCTCCCTCTCGTTCAGATCCGCTGGCTCCTGGAGGACGAGATCGTGTCGGCGCTGCGTCGGGGCCGCTCCGTGGGGCTCCCCGCGCTCCTCACGGTGGCGCAGCACGTGGTCCGCTCGGCCGGACGCCCGCACTGTCGCGGCGAGGACGTCCCGTTGCAGTTCGTCTTCAGACCCGAGCAGTCGCTGGGCAAGTTCAAGGAGGCGAGTCGCTCCCCTCGCCCGTCGATATCCGCCCCTATCTCTAACTCGAATTTGCCCGGTACTCGGACGATTCGCCGAAAGACGTTTGGCCGACGGACAGTTCGCCGAACGGACGTTTCGCCGAACGGACGTTTCGCCGAACGGACGTTTCGCCGAACGGACGTTTCGCCGAAACGCTCGCCCCACCCCTGGATCGTGTGTGTACATGTGTTTCAACCTGGGCCCGCGGGCCATATACGGCCCGTTACAGATGACATTCATTTAGGAAAAACAAGGGCATGGACATATTTCTAAATACAAGTACGTACTACTGTGCTGCCAATTTTTGATATTTTTTATTTTATCCTTGCGTTTAAAGTAGTAGCCATTTGGAGATCACGCAGAACAGTAGGTGACAGAAGAAATAGAGAAAATAAAGTAGTAGTAACAGTAAGTACTACTGTCATGAAATTGTAAATCCAGAAATCCTACTCCAGAAAATTTACACCAGCATAGAAAACGTTGAGATTAATCTTTGAATGAAGGTTCTCAGCAAATCATTTGGAATATATATATCCTAAAATAATGGGAAATGATTTCAAATGAAACTAGAAGTCAAAGTGTTTTCCATGGCATTTTCAGGTATTGTTCTCTAAGCCCTCTAGTCTGTCCAAAGCACTTAGAATTTCACATAAGTCTTCTAGTGTTGTTGTTTTTCTCGGTGTCAGACATCAATCCCCAGCTTTGATAAATTACATTGCGTGTCCAAATGGCTATTACTTTAAACGCAAGGATAAAATAAAAAATGTAAAAAATTGCCAGCACATTGTAGTATGTATGTACTTGTATTTAGAAATATGTCCAGCGGGGGGCAGTACATGCCCTTGTTATTCCTAAATGAATGTTATCTGTAACGGGCCGTATATGGCCCGTGGGCCGAGGTTGAAAAACATGTACACACAGCGCAGGGCGAGCGCGCGAATCCCGTTTCGGCGAAACGTCCGTTCGGCGAACCGTCCGTCGGCGAAACATCTTTTGGCGAATCGTCCAGTCACGATTTGCCCCAATTTAGGAGTTCCGCCGCACGGCGCTGCCCGGCTACGTTCTCAACGCCGAGCGGGACGGCTTCTTTTACGTGTCGCTGAGCCGGCTGCACCGGCGTGTGGCGCGCGTGGCCGACAGCGTGTCGGAAAGCGGCAACGAACGGGAAGACTTGGGAGCCGAGGCCGCGTTCGACGACGCCTGCGGGACCGACGGCGAGCGGGCGCCGGCCTCGGCGGGCCTCCCGCTCTCGGGCGACGTGGCCTCGCCGGCCGACAGCTCGTCTTGCGTCAGCCTGGCCGAGTCGGTGCCGTCCGCGTCTCACAGTGAGTCATTTTTTGGATCTTGAGAAAGGCTGGCGCCGGAAGGGTTAACTCGGGGGTCGGCAAAGCCAAATCTGGAAAGAGCCATATTGGATCCAACTAACAAATACGATGGTACCTCTACTTACAAAATGAATTGCCGCCACAACATTTTGTAACTTGAATTTTTTTACAAAGGGAATTGCTTCCACATGTTTTGTAACTTGAATTTGAAAAGTAGAGCAGTTCTTAGATTCTCCCCCAACAAACGACTAACTAAACCCTTTAAAAAGGATCAGTGTCCCCATTTTGTATAAAAGATGTGAGAAACACCCAAAAATGAGAGAAATTGACTTGCTAATAGTTATTTGGTTGGGTTGATTGATTTTCAATGGTGTGTGATTTAAAAAAAGAAATGTATATTCATTTTTAAGCGGAATCATTTCAAATAATATGTTCAAATATCCATTTATTTAATTAACTGGTTCACTACCATGATCCAATTGGACATCTATCGCCCTTCCCTGTCCGCCAGCCCTCCTCTAACGGATTTGCCCAAACTATGTCGTTTTGGTCAATGCGGTCGTTACAGGCATCGGCAAGCTGCGACCAAGTCGAGTGCAGAGCTTCGTCTCCAGCCAAGGAAGTTTGGATTCCGACACGCGAGGTGAGCGCCGGCCCAACAACCTACCGCGTGCGTGGCTCACTTCGGACCCGGCCTAACTCCTCCCCCTCGCGCCTCTCGCCCCAAAGGATACGACGGCGACGGGAGCGACTCGGAGTGCGAGAGCCCCGTGGTCCAGGACGAGCAGGACGGCCGGAGCCCGCCCGTGCCCGACTTCTGGCTCTTGGCCCAGATCCTCCAGGACCGAGTCAAGGTCTACTCGCACTGCCGCTGGGAGCGCAAGCGCCCCGGCCCGGTCGCCGGGGACTCGGGACCCTCCCCCGGCGAGGAAACGGAGCGGGACCACGGGGAGGTGCGGCAGAAGCTGCCCGAATGTTTAGAGCTGCATCAGACGCTGGTCAGGAAAATTGGCGAGCTGTGTCGCAGAGTCAACCAGGTGCTCCTCCTACTTTAACAAACACACTTTTTCTCCATCTTTGTGTGCGTGTACTGTATTTTTGGATCTAAGAAGTCACACTTAAGTAAAAGAGTCGCATTAGCCATATAATGCAAAATGAATGGGGAAAAGTGGCATTTTTAAGAAACCGCTTTTTTAAAGAACAAACATAATACATTCGAACAACAGACAAAATTGGCATGTAACATATCCAGTTTTTGGATAACTAACCTAAAAAAAACAATTATTGGCGGTCAGAGTGAACAAAGTAGGATTTATTGAAGTTGCACTTGAGTAGAAGAGGCAAAACTATGAAAAAAAGTGTGTGCGTGTGTGTATATATTCAAAATGATAAATATTAAAAACTAATTCGCATATGTAAACCTTAAATTCAGAGGGTACATCCAAATTTAGGCGCATTTGGTCTCTTATTCTTGTGGCCGTGTTCCTATTATTTTTCCGCAACACAACACAACCTGTAAAATTGACCCGGTTGTGGTTTGCGCCCGGGTGTTAGCACATGCTGCTGCAGGATCTCCACGACAGCCACGTGTGCAACTCCCTGCTGGTGGCCGAGAGTGAGGAGGACATCTGGAAGGGCGAGTCGGCGTACAGGCAGCGGCGCAACACCTCGGACGGTCTGCCCACGCGTCGAAAAAAAACTCAAATCAGACGGACCAAAGCGAGCGTCCTCCTCGCTCATCGTACTTTTTTTTTCTTTTTCTTTTCCCCAGACTACCACGCCGAGGAGAGCTACCCGTCTCGTGATTACCTGGCCGCCGCCATGCACTTCATCCCGGGCCACTTTGCCTGCGACGTGGCGTGCAGCACCGTCATCCACATCCACCCCAGGCTCAAGATGGGACCCAACATGGGCGTGTCCAGAGGTGAAATCAGCACCAAGCGGACATTTGCAATTTGAACCTGGTTATTGGAATTGAAAAAATACATTTGACACACAAAGTTAACATATTTACTGCCTATAAACCTCCCCCGCGTACAATACGCACCCTTAAGATGGCCTTTAAATGGTTGAATTTGACAATTTCTCACGTATAAGCCACCCCCGATTCCCCATTTTCACCTCCATATTCCTGATTTTAATAGGGAGTACAAATGTGTTACTTTGAAGGGAAAATCTTAAGATTAAAAATCATCACACGTGAGATACTGTATGAATCCAAAGCACATTGTTAGGGTCAATTAATTCATCCATTAATGGTTGTTTTCCTACTGCAAAACTGAAAATAACCAACAAATAGTCATTGTTTCTTTGCCGACATTGACTGGTGAAAAAGTATAGCCAGTCTTGTGCGCATATAAGCCGTACCCTTGATTCAGTCATCATTTTTCGAGTTACAAATATGGCTTATATGCGAGAAAATACTGTAGTTGCCCATCGCATATCCCATGGTCCCCCATTTCAAGGGCTCCCTTCAAGATGGAAAATTCCGGCCCTTGAAACTAGTCTAACCTGGCAACCCAAAATTCGGCGGTTCCTCAAAAACGTCTCAAGAAGCCCGACCAAAGCCTGCCATTTTGTTTCAAGGCACCATCCGACTCACTTCTACGGATATAAACGTGTCTATCTGCTGAAAACTCTTCTGCTCCCCTCCTTTTATTTTAGCCATCCAGGCTTTACGCTCCGTCCTCAACTCCTTCTGCGTGGTCAACAGAAAGAACATGTTCGTCTACCAGGAGCGCACCACCAAATCCGTCTTCTACCTCAGGTTGGCGTTCTTCCGCTTCCAAACTTCCGGGCTTTTTCAAAATGTTTACTTGAAGGCCCCGCCCCTTTCTCAGGCTCTACGAGACGTCTCTCTCGGGCAAATACTCGGACGCCGACGGCGGCGGCGGAGGCGGAGGCGGCGGCGGATTCCCGGCCACGCGCTCGCTGGGCCTGGCCAGGAGTCAGGAGCCGCTCTTTTCCGAGGATCTCGTGGTAAATGCGTGCAAAACCGGCGTCAAACGTGCGTCCGTCTTTTTCAAAGCATCTTTACATTGTCCACAAGTTGTTCAGAGATATTTTTGACTTTATTTAAAATGTTTTTTTTTGTAAATTTGACATTTTAGATAGTATAGTGCAGGGAGGGAACCTATGCCTCAGGAGCCACATGTGGCTCTTTTGATGGGTGCATCTGGCTCTTTGCTAACCTGTGAGCTAAAATATGGAAATTGCTGGTGACAGAACTGAGATATTACATCTAGAACTGCTTTTATCTTCATTTTTTTGCAGTAGACTCTTCTGGAATGCATCCTCTCATTGATTAGCAACAGCATAAGAATCTTTTAAAAAAGATTCATTTTTTTTTCCCACTTTAAAAGTGGTGAAATGACTCAAATAAAAGACACCCATTTACATGTATTTTGACTTTTAAATTTGTAGTATGGCTCACAAGGAATGACATTGGAAAATATGAATTATTTGTGGCTCTCTTCGTCAAAAAGGTTCCCGACCCCTGGTATAGTGGATAGTATTGTTATTTTTATTCAATGTTATTCATTCATTATTTTTCTTTAAATGTTCAATCAAAAGAGGAAAACTTTTTGGGTTTAAAAATCTAAATTGTAAAGGGTTGCTCTCTTATTTTCTGTGAAATATTTTTAGTCATCATGTTGGTTTTTTGCACCGCCCCCCCCCCCCCCCCCCCAAAAAGGGTCATTTTTGAAAAATTGATTTCTTCAAAAATAATTTAAAATATCCAACAGGAAAAAAAATGTAAAGAATTGTTCTTTCTTTTTGATTCTTATTTTTATTTACATGTATTTCCCCCTAAAAAAGGGTGATTTTTGAAAAATTGATTTCTTCAAAAATAATTTAAAATATCCAACAGGAAAAAAAATGTAAAGAATTGTTCTTTTTTTTAATTCTTATTTTTATTTACATGTATTTCCCCCTAAAAAAGGGTGATTTTTGAAAAATTGATTTCTTCAAAAATAATTTAAAATATCCAACAGGAAAAAAAATTTAAAGAATTGTTCTTTTTTTTTAATTCTTATTTTTATTGACATGTATTTGTCTTATAATTTCAGCCTTGGAAATAATAACAAGTGAATTTAACGGGTTGCCATTGACGGCGCTAGCGGTCCCACCCAATTAACAACGATTGGCCCCCCTCCCAGTCAAACTAGATTGGACGTCTATCCTGGTCACCAAACGTTTTTTTTCTTCTTCTCCATAGGGTTCCAGGTCCTCTTTGGAGGGCTCTCGTCCGGCGAGCCAGGCAGACAAGCACATCCTTCTGCTCGTGCACGGCGTGGACCGAGCAGGTAGCGCCCGTCGTCATCGTCCGTCACCCCCCTACCCGCCGCTGATCCCCGTCGCTCGGCAGGCCCCGAGATCACGGACGAGCTGGTGAAGGTCCTGCGCAAGCGTCTGGACGAAACCACCCTGGACATCATCACCGTCATGCTGGTCAGGAACTGCAAGCTGACGCCGGCCGACGTGGAGGTAAGCGGCCGATGGCGGCCGACGGCGGCCGACGGCGGCCGACGGCGGCCGACGGCCCTCGGGTCGGCTTCTCCCCGGCCTCCGTCCGACGCCATTTCAGTTCATCCAGCCGTCGGGGTCGGCGTCCAGCCGGGCCGTGACCTTGGGGCTCCCCGCCTCGTGTCGCCCGTGGGCCGTCTGGCACTACCTCCGGCAGAACCTGCTGATTTTCCTGCACGTGCCCAAGTACACGGACAGCAACACGGCGCACCACTTCAAGGTATCATTTCTCTCTCGAATCAAATCTAGCAAATATAGCACGTGTCAAAGGGGCGGCTCGGGGGGCAAATCTGGCCCGCCGCATCATTTTGTGTGGCCCGGGAAAGTCGATCATGAGTGCCGACTTTCTGTTTTAGGATCAAATTAAAATGATTATAGATGATGTATATTAAATTTCTAGCGTAAATATATATATATATATATATAAAGCTCAAATAAACATTGTTTTAGATCTATAAAAAACGGAATATTCAGGGCTTTTAATCCACTTCTTTTAATCCATTTATAAAAAAAAATCTAAATATGATATCTAAAATGATTTAATTTCCTGAGTTTTCCCCTTTTAAATCAATAATTGTAATTTTTTAATCAATTTTTCCCGTGTTTTTAGTTCAAAAATCATTTTGTAAAATCTAAAAAAATATATATAAAAAAAGCTAAAATAAACATTGTTTTAGATCTATAAAAAACGGAATATTCAGGGCTTTTAATCCAGTTCTTTTAATCCATTTATCTAAAAAAAAATCTAAATATGATATCTAAAATGGTCCAGCCCACGTGAAATCGATTTGACATTAAAGCGGCCCGCGAACCAACTCGAGTCTGACACCCTTGAAATATAGAAATTAACTCTACATAGAAACGGTTCAATAAAAGTGAGTCCTGTTTTGAAAAATATAAGGAATCTTCACTTTTGACCAAACAACCGTATTTTCTGGCATATTAGCCGCCTCCGCGTATAAGCCGTAGCCTTAAAATGGTTGAATTTGACAAAGTCACGTGACCACTACAACTAGGAAGTGTGTCCATAGTCTTTTCCCGTGTATCAAAACCAATCATTCTCTTCATCCCGCGCTCGACGCCAGCACTGCTTTCATTCCAACGCCGACGCCGCGGACGGCGACATCTACCTCTACAACAAGCCCGGAGGGCAGGGGACGGGAGGCAAAGGTAAGTCTCATTTTTCCGGCTAAACCAACGCCGCCGCCTTGAACCAATAACTGGCCCCCCGCAGGAATCGCTTGCATCACGCTGACCTTCCTGGATCCGTCGGGGCGGCCCTTTCAGGCCGATGCCCGCGACAGGCAAAGCGACCATTGCGCCGGCCCACTGCGCCCTCAAGACTTTGAGCGCCTGACCGCCGTGCTGCGGCTCGACTCCCAAAGCCACGGTGAGTGGACTGCTGTCGGAACTAATCCATCTACATTCAATAACTTCGAATTAGAGGAAGCGCACGGAGTCACATACCTGTCAACTTGTACGTTTTATACGTTTTTTTACCATTTCAAATCATGTACGCCGTACACCGACTTTTGTACGGGGATTTTTTATTTTTTTTTAAATCGCCAATATTTATGAAAACCGATCTCAACAAGACCGTTTTGGCTAAAATCCAGATAGTCTCGTAGGCTGGTAGCCAACAACGCTACTGTCATCGATGGTTACTATTGTCACGGTATACCAGCAAAAATGATCCTCAATCGTATGTATTTTTTTTAGCGCTGCGTACGGCAATATCGATAAAGGATGACATGCGCATGCGTAGATTTACATAGAGTAAATATCGTGGAAATTCATACAGAATACAGAAAGACAATGGGAACAGACACTCTTACTTCTTTATTACAGATGAAATTGAACTGTGACAACTGTTGCTCACAAGTGAGAGACCCTCATTAGAGCAGATAAAGTCTGCTAAATCGTGCACATTGGCTTACAATAGGAAGCACTGAAGGCACAGTTTATTGCATTGTAAACTTTTTAAATTGAATAAAAGACTTTGTATGCAAATTACCTTAGTTATTTCTATGACACTGTCTGGTTACCGCGAGTAAACGTGCGTCGTACGGTGTTTGTAAGGTTTTTGGGGGGTTTGTAAGGGGAATCATAATCATTTATAAGGGCAGTTATCGGCAGAGGTTGACAGGTATGGAGTCAGCCGTGATGAGTTTGAACTAGCTTCAGCTGAAGGAGGGAGTCAGAGTAGCCAGCGCCAGTAGATGTACTAACCTCCAGCCTGACCAGTTTGAATCCCCGCCTGCCCCCAACAGATCCACCAATTTTATTGACAAAGGTCATTTGACATAGATACAAACTTTAGGCGGGAAAATGTGAACCAAGAAATGGGCGTGTCATGGTAGATGACGCGCCCCTTTCTCATCGTGTGCGGTCGATTGGTCACCGGTCTTTTGGTCACCGGTCTTTTGGTAGCGGTCTTTAGGTCGCCCGGAAGTTTGGTCGTCGTCTTTTGGGTCGCCGGTCTTTTTTGTCGCCTGTCTAACTCAAAGTATACTAATACTTTTATTTGTTTGATAAAAATGACCATCTAATCTAAAGTATTTCAACATTGCAAGTTCCCCAGAGAGAATGAAGGTAGGTTCGTTCATTGGACTGCTTCAATAAAAACACCATCTGCTATTTAATAAATTGACACTAGATGGCAGTAGCCGATCAGGCGACCAAAGACAGGCGACAAAAAAGACCGGCGACCCAAAAGACGACGACCAAACTTCCGGGCGACCTAAAGACCGCTACCAAAAGACCGGTGACCAAAAAGACCGGCGACCAATCGACCGCGTACCTTTCTCATAGGCGTCACGGACGGAAATTTCCGCTGGGCCGTGCAAAATTCTATTCTAGTGACTACACGAAATAAACCAATTGACTAACAAAAAGCATAAGAATACATTCCATACTCCACAACTGCCATCGTCGGCGTTCGATCCCCGCCATCGTTTCATGGAAAAGCCAACTGCCCCGCTCTACTCCATTCGCCTTTCAATGAATGTAACGCCATTTTTACTTTTTTTTTTTTTATAGAAACGGCGGCGCCGCTGGTGCGCTTCGACGTGTGGGAGCAAGGCAACGTCAGCCCGGCGCAGCTGGCCGACAAGCTGCAGGGGGCGCTGCGCCACGCCCTGTGCGACGCGCTCACAGAGCTGTCGCTGCTCCCGCACCCGCTCTGCCCGCCCTACGCCGGCAAGGATGGCGGCGCCCAGGGTACCGCGGTCAAAACCCCGCCCCCCCCCGTCGTCGCCCGTCCTCATCGACTCTCTTGGTTTTCAGGCACGCCGGAGGCCAGGGAGGCGGCCAAGGACGCCCCGCGTCAGCGGAGCGGCTCCCGGGTTTTCCGAAGCGGCCCTTCGCCCGTCCACGCGTCGCAGGCCGCCGCCGACTCCGCCGCGCCCGCGGGGAAGAGCACGGTGCGCCGCAGCTTCTGGGACATTTTGGTACGTCGCTACGGGCAAAGCGGGACCATGTGGCTGATACAGTGGTACCTCGACATATGATCTTAATCTGTTCCAGAACTGAGATTGTATGTCAAGCTTTTCGTAACTCAAGTGAACGTTTCCCATTGAAATGAATTGAAAACAAATGAATTGGTTCCAAAAAACACCAAAAACAGGATATTGGAACGGAAAAAATGTTTGATTTCTTCTAATTCGCCATCTATTAACAAAGTAACACAAACCTAGTGGTTTAATAATAATAAAATGTGTTTAATAGAACTAAAATTAGATGGATTTCTACAATGATAAACAGCCTCTCATATCATGGCCACCTGGCTTTCTCGCATCTCGAAAATTTTCTCGTATCTAGGGCGAATTATTCGATCAAAATTTACATCGTATCTCGAGCATCTCGTAGGTAGAGCTGCTCGTAGGTCGTCCGAGTTACTCGGTGAAATTTGCGCCCGCAGAGCAAAGCCGAGCCGTCGGACCCGAGCGGCCCCAAAACCACGGACGACATCGTGCCCGAGCGAGGCGAGGAGGGCCGGGCGGCGCGCCGCCGCCACAAGACGGAGAGCGTCAAGCAGCAGTGGTCGCAGGAGCGGCCCGGCGGCGAGACGGAGCGGACCAACAGGTGTCCACGCGTCACCTGTGGGCTGGTTAATCCCCCAAACCAGCTCCATGGCACCCCCTATCGTCTTTTTTAAAGAAAGCTCCGACTAAAAGGATGAATTTTCAGTTTCAGGAAGCCGGCGTGGCAGCTGGAGGAGGGCGACGTGGGCGTTCTGCATCCCGTCTACCGCCACGTGTGCCTGCCATGGTTGGCTTTCATGGCCCAGCTGGGTACGTCTCCCCCACCCCCGCCGTCATCGTGGGTATCGCCCGTTACCGGACGCTCGCTCCTTTTTTGGCAGGCTGCCCGTCCATCCAGCAGTGCTCGGCCGAAGCGGCGTCCCACTTCCTGCTGCCGTCCGTCCTGGCCGAGCTGGTCCACCTGGTGGCGTCGCTGGCCGCCGACACCGCCGTCAAGGTCTTCGTCAACGCCGGGTGGGTGGGCTTTCGCTCCCGAGAAAAATCGCACGCACTATGAAACGACGGTCGACGGAATGGCCGAGTTCCGAGGCTTGAAAACAAAAATGAGCGTTGCTAATTTGTTTCTTTTGTCGCCGTAGTTGCCCCGCATCCGGAGACACTTTTGTTCCGTGGGCCGGCGCACAGAACCCGGCGCCCGGTCCCGCCGCTTCCCGCAGCTTCGTCGTCATCGGCAGGAACTTCCAGCAGTGGCGCTGTAGCGCCGAGCAAGGTGATCGGTCGCCCGTCCTCTCGCCCGAACGCCCGAGACTTATTAACGTGGGTGACCTTGCGCCTTTAGCCGCCGCCGCCGAAACTTCGGAGGAGGAAAGCGCCACGCCTCTCGGATTCACGCGTAAGTGGGACTTGTTCATCCGCTGCCATCTTACGGCGCCGTTGACGGTGAGAGACGTCCGATCCGTTTGGAGACGGCTTGCTGAAGTGTTTCAAAACCTTTGGCTGCGGGTGTTAACTGTGGTGCGCCAAAATAGGCAAATAACGGAATTTTGAATGAACACATTTACTGCATTTTTGCAACTAAAAGACTTTCTCAAAGTGCGCCATCTAGTGGATACATAACACGACCCCTCCACTATTACCGTATTTTCACGACTATTCGGCGCATCGTATTTTTAGCCGCAATGTCAATAACGAGTGCTATTTCTGTATTTTACACACACAAAGGACGCACCGTTTTTAAAGACGCAGCCAGGCATGGCATGTATATATATTATATATGGATGAATAGCGAACCGTAATAGCCCTGACTACGGAAGCAGCCCCAGACGCTATTTCCGGTGCGCAGTGACTGCTGGGATATATAGTCCTTTTGTCAATACACCCAGGTTGATGGCTGTGAAAACTTTGCAATAATAGTATCAATATACTACAACGGCCAACACAATAATTTGGTGCTCCATCCACCAAATGCACGCTAAAAACACGTTTTTAAAAAGGCAACGGAAGCAAAAGTGAGTTGGGTTGTACTTTATTTCGCCATTTTACAATGTACTCGCGTCATCATCATCCACAAAACCATCAAAGTCCTCATTTTCTGTGTTCGAATTGAACAATTGTCTAAATGAGTCCTCGAAAACGCCGAGTTTTATACGTTCGTCCAGGCGGCCACAATCCATTCGCAAATAGTAGCTAGCTAGTAGCTAGCGTAACTAGCCCGGCGCTGCCTGCCACCCTTCGTCAAGCTGTGCTGATGTCAATGTATACAGGCCACAATCCATTGGGTGTATTGACAAAAGAACTCTATATCCCAGCAGTCACTGCGCAGTACTTTATCTACGGGAAAATAGTAGAGTCGGGGGCTGCTTGCCGTAGTTGTCCTATCGACTGATTTATTTGATTTTTATCGTGATAACAATTTTAGTATTGGTCCATATATAAAGCGCACTGGATTATAAGGCGCCCTGTCTATTTTGGAGAACATTTAAGACTTTTATGTGCGCCTTATAGTCGTGAAAATACGGTACTACTACTTCTACCATTGTCTTTTATAATAATATGAAACCAATTTTAAAATAGGCCATTCATTGCAGGTGCGCCTTATAGTGCGAAGAATACGGTACATGAAAATGACATTGGGGAGTGAATAATTTAATTTAATTCATCAGAATTATTCGTAAATACGCAATACGTACTGGGAAAAAAGGGGAAGGGCGATTCTAATTTGTGGGATGAACGTGGGCTCTCTGACCGCCAGCTCACAAAGGCCTGCAGCGCTTCGAGGAGCCGCCTCCGCCGTCGCCGTCGCCGTCGCCGCAGACGGGCGCCGTTGACTCCTCCCTCAACGCCGGCCCGTGGGCGTCCGCTCCCCGCCAGAGGTTCCTCTTCATCCGCGTGCTGGACAAAAAGGTGATTGGCGGAAAAGACGCCGGGCTTTCTTTGCCCCCGACGATGTATGACCTCCTCCCCACCGCGCGCCCCCCTGCAGGTGACGCTGTACAGCTACAACTGGTCGGCGGACGCGGGCGCGGCGCTGAACGGCGAGCTGCTGCGTCTGGTGCGCTGGCAGAACGCCCGGGCCCACGTCCTGCACTGCCTGCTGAGCCAGAAGATGGGCCTCTTCCACCACCACTGCTTCTCCGACGCGCCGCTGCACCGCGAGCGGGTGAGCCACATCTGCCGCCGGGAAGGGGGGCGGGCGCTCCCGCGGCGCCCGTGACAGACGAAGGCCGACGGGGGGAAATTTTCCGCCGCTCTGACTAGGACCCCAACCCTACTGAGCTCGTTAGTGACGCGGCGGTGAAGGCCGGCGTTCTTTGCGCTCGCCGCTTGGCCACGGGGAGTGCGAGGGGGGGTGCTTGACTGCGAGATGCCGCTCCAGTAATCATCTTTGTGCTCGCGCTTCATTTTCTTCTTCAAAATGGCAGTCGCCGTCTTAATATTTCCGCTTACGTTTATGTTACGATCGCGGTTAAGACCAGATCATCGAAAAATTGTAAAGTAGGGTCACCCCTATTATTTAAATCAAGGCTGGCAGACTCGGGTTGGTTCGTGGGCCGCTTTAACGTCAACTCGATTTGATGTGGACCGGACCATTTTAGATATAATATTTTGATTTTTTTTTTAATAAATGGATTAAAAGAACTGGATTAAAAGCCCTGAATATTCCGTTTTTTTATAGATCTAAAACAATGTTTATTTGAGCTTTTTTTTAATATATTTTTAGATTCTACAAAATGATTTTTGAACTAAAAACACAGAAAAAATGGATTAAAAATGTGCAATGATTGATTTAAAAGGGGGAATATCAGGAAATGTAATATACATCTATACTCTTCATTTGAATTTGATTCTAAAACAGAAAGTCAGCACTCATGATTGACTTTCCCGGGCCGCACAAAATGATGCGGCCTGGGGGCCAGATTTGGCCCCCAGGCCGCCACTTTGACACTTGTAATTTAAATAATAGCAGAAAGAAATCGTGAAGAAGTGAATTCACGATAAGTGAGGTGACAATAATCGAGGGAAGACTGTATGACTAATGTTTTCGGACTCATTAAACCAGGACTAGCATTAAACCATTGACCATATCCAAACCGTTCACCATTGACCATATCCATTGTGTCTGGCTTTTTCCCCAGGACGCCAACCCCTTCCTGGGCGCGTCGGCGGAACCCGACACGCTGTTGCGCAGCGCCGTCCCGCCGCCGGCGGCCAGCAAGGAGCAGGGGCGGCTGGCGTCGGGGGGCCGCAGCCTGGCGCCACTTCACTTCCCCTCCGAGCTGCTGCCCTTCGACGAGGCGCTCCGGGACGTGGGCGCCGTGGCCGTCGGGACGCCATCCGACGGGGACGCCGTGGCCCGCCACGGAGGACGCTTGCTGGAGATCAAGGCGGCCGAGAGAAGAGGTGGGCGCCGGCGGCCGGCCGGGTGGAAAGCAGGTCTCATTGGTGTTTTTGTTGGCTTGTGCAGAGCTGGAGAAGCAGATGAAGATCGAGAACCTGTTCGTGACGTGGCAGCAACGTTCGGCGCAGTCCAACATGCCCATCGCGGTGCGTCCCAAAGTTGTTACCGCTTTTTAACTTGAAAATGAATGGAAATATTGGTGTTCAGAAAGAGGAAAAAGGCAGACACTTTTGACCTATTTTGAGCGTTTTCGGGTTGTGTACGCTGGGGTACTCGGACGTTTGGTCGCCCGGAAGGTTATTGATAATTACCATTTAAAATGGTTGCTCAAATTCCCTAAATACAAAGTGCCAATGACTATTTAGTCATACTTCATGCCCTAGTCATTATTAGGCTAAAGAAAAGCTCCAAATTTGCCGGACTTTGATTGTTTTTTGTTGGAGAACTTGTTAAGACCCCGACTGAACTGACGTCGCTTCTTAAAGGGACAGCAACGCATGTACATACAAACTCTAATACAGTCACACGTCTAATACAGTGAAACTGCTCATGGCCATTGTTGGCTTTTATTGATACGTAGACCGTGTTCTTTTACCTTGTTTTGGCGCCGGACTTTTGGTCGCCGGACCTTTGGTCGCCGGTTGTTTGGGTCCGGGCGACCAAACGTCCGGTCACGGTTCACTGGCGCTAACTGGGCGTCGGCCAACCGTCTTCCCATGGCTTTAGCTGGCCGACCTGGAGACCCTGAAGCAGTCGTCCCGTCTGGTGCATTACTGCGCCACGCCGCTGCTCTTCGACCCGCTCTTCCGCAAGCAGATCCAGTACGAGCCGGCCGCCCAGCCGCCCGCCAAGGTACCGCCACCGCCACCGCCGCACGCTCGAGGAATCGGCTCAGGACCGATCCGCTGACTCGCGTCCCCGTCAGAAACGCCACCGTTCGGACGAGTCGACGGCCTCGGGGCCCGGGCGAGACCGCAGCCACAGCGGCGACTCGGGCGACTCGGCGCCGGCCGGTCGGCCCAAGGAGGACGCCTGGCTGGCGGACATCTCGGCCGCCTTCCTGCAGCACTACCTGCAGTACCTGCAGAGCATGGGCTTCATCCCGGTGCAGGTGCGACCGCAGTCGCCCGCTCGCAGGTGGGTGCGGACGGACGGACGGGTGGGCCGGGCTGAGCCCGGCCGAAGACCCTGACCTCGCCTCCCTTCCTCCCTTTCGTCAGCATCGCCCGGGCCAGAGCCGCCATGTTGAACTCCATGTCGTCGGAGGGCAGGATGTCCTTCTCCTACGTCAAGCAGAAGAGCGAAGACAGCCCCAAGGTAGAGCGCCCGTTAGCCCGTTAGCGCCCGTTAGCGCCCGTAGGCCTCCAATTTAGCTCGACGCTCATCGACGAACGACATTGACGGCGCCGGGCGTCCCGTCCGTTTTGAATGGGAGGGGCCGATGAAACTCGGCCCCTCCCATTCAAAATCAGACAGTCGTCTCCGTGTCTAAAATCATTTTAATTGTTGGAATGAACTCATTTAGACATCTAACATGGCTTTTTAGTGGTGAAATTCATTTCAATTGAGCTGTTTCAAATCTTAACATATGAAATATTTACTCTGAGAAAATAGCCAGTATTTAGCATACTTCTTTTATTATATTTGTAATTGAATAGGCGGAGCCATGGCAGAGATTCTTTTGCGACCTTTGACCTCCACATGTAATCCCCTTCCGTTTCTTCCGCCGAACACGTCCCGCTTTATTCCTTGACTGATTTTTGCGCTCAAATGGGCTCCGTGACCTTTGACCTCAGAATACCAAACCTTTTTCCTCCATTTCACGCTTGACAATCCTTTATCCGTTTCCGTTCTTGAGTCATTTTGAATGCAAACCTACCCGTGACCTTTGACTTGATGACCTTCAAATTGTAATCCTCTTCCTCTTCTGTTTGATGCACACCCGAGAATATATATATTTTTCCAAATATGCATTTTCTTCTAACCCCACAAAAACATGGATTCAAAATTTGCCACGTTTTCTGTTATTTTATTCCCACCCACAGCGATTGTTTAACACACAGGTGTCAAAGTGGCGGCCCGGGGGCCAAATCTGGCCCGCCGCATCATTTTGTGCGGCCCGAGAAAGTCAATGACGAGTGGCGACTTTCTGTTTTAAAATCAAATTAAAATGATGAGTATAGATGTATATTACATTTCCTGAATTTCCCCCTTTTAAATCAATATTTTTCATTTTTTAATCCATTTTTTCTGTGTTTTTAGTTCAAAAATCATTTTGTAAACTCTAAAAAAAAAAGCTAAAATAAACATTGTTTTATAATAATAACAGAAATATTCATATTATTAATATATTTTAAAAAGAAATTATAAATATTAAATCACATAAAATGTATAAATATATTTATGAATATAAATATTTGAACCGTTGACGTCAAAATCCTCATTTTTTAATCCATTTTTTCTGTGTTTTTTAGTTCAAAAATCCTTTTGTAAAATCTATAAATATATATACAAAAGCTAAAATAAACATGTTTTAAATCTATTTAAAAAACGGAATGTTCAGGGCTTTTAATCCATTTATATAAAAAAATCTAAATATTATATCTAAAATGGTCCGGCCCACATCAAATCAGGTAGACGTTAATGCGTGCCTCGAACCAACCCGAGTCTGACAGTCTTAACACGTTTCATTCCCCGCAGACGGCCGTCTCCGCCGCCGCCAGCACGTACTACCTGCAGAGGGCGCTGCCGGGCGGGATCGTGCTGATGGAGCTGGCTTTTCAGGGCTGCTACTTCTGCGTCAAGCAGTACGCGCTGGAGTGTTCGCGCATCCCCATGGGCCAATCGGTCAACTCGCAGGTACGCCTCGCCCCGCCCACAAAATGGCGGCGCCCATCCTCGATGGACAGCCGGCGGGCTTCCTTTCCACGTCACCGTTAACTCCATATTTCCCCCCCCCCCCTCGTGTGATCACGTCGCTTCTCGGGCGGTCGGGTGCTTTAACGGGTCTCTCCACCAGGGCGGCCTCCTCAGCAAAGCTCGCTGTAAGCCCTTCGTCGGGGACCCCGACTACGCGGTACGTCCGGCGCGCTTGCGGCGGGGGGCGGGACCGACCGATCTCCCTTGACCGCCCGCCCGCCCGCCGCTCCTCTGCTCGCCGCCGTTAGTTTATTTTTTCCCCCCTTTGCGGCCGGCCGTCGGCGGAATCCGACCGCGCCGACGCCCGGAATGAGGGCGAGGCGGCGCCGCCCCATTTCCCGGCTGCTTCGGCCCCGCCCCCGGATGGGCCGGCCTTTTCTCCCGCTTGGACTTTTGCCTCCCTTTTTTTCCGCTCTCGCATGTCCGCTGCGCTTTCTTTGACTTTGAGGGGGTCAATCGTAAGAGGACCAAACGTGGACCACTTCCTGTCACGTCTCCTAGCAACGAGAGCCCCGACCGACGTCACTTTCTTAAGTTAGCCGGCATTGTAAACATTGTAAACTGGACCACAGAACCGACCCGCACTGCTCTGATACAAGTAGCCGTATTTGAGACACTATTCCTGGGTAAACATGAACCCAGAAGCTTCCTGGACCACTTCTTTTACATCAAATAGTCTATAATGCATGTATACCCACATATGAGACACTATTCCTGGGTAAAATACCCCTCCAGAACCGACATGGCCCGGTTACAATACTACCACTCTTTGTAACAAAAGTACCCGTGTTTATGACATTATTCCTGGCCAAACTTCACCCCAGAACCGACCTGGACATCTTATTTTGGTACACGGTCGATTGGTCGCCGGTCTTTTGGTCGCCCAGAAGGTTAATGATAATTACCATTTAAATGGTTGCTCAAATTCCCTAAATACAAACTGCCAATGACTATTTGAGTCCTACTTAATGCCCTAGTCATTATTAGGCTAAAGAAAAGCTCCAAATTTCCCGGACTTTGATTGTTTTTTGTTGGAGAACTTGTTAAGACCCTGACTGACGTCGCTTCTTAAAGGGACAACGCATACCCATTGTCAACGACACTAGAATCCACTCAAAACGGATTAGACCACAGGTGTTAAAGTGGCGTGCCGGGGGCCAAATCTGGCCCGCCACCTCATTTTGTGCGGCCCGAGGAAGTCAATGATGAGTGCCGACTTTCTGTTTTAGGATGAAATTCAAATGAAGAGTATAGATGTATATTACATTTCCTGATTTTCCCCTTTTAAATCAATCATTGTCATTTTTTAATCCATTTTTTCTGTGTTTTTAGTTCAAAAATCATTTTGTAAAATCTAAAAATATATTTTAAAAAAGCTAAAACTTTGTTTTCGATCTATAAAAAAACGCAATATTCAGGGCTTTTAATCCAGTTCTTTTAATCCATTTATAATTTAAAAAAATCTTGATATGATTTCTAAAATGGTCCGGCCCACGTGAAATCAAGTTGACGTTAAAGCGGCCTGAGTCTGACACCCTTGGATTAGACGTTGACGAGCGATAGCCGTGCGATGATCTCGTTTAAATCCGGAGCACAAGGATGATGGGACGCCAACACCATGATTTTTTTTTCTTTTAATTCCAACAACGCCGCATCAATTGGAACGATTCCCCCCCCACACACCAGCTTGATCTGCTACCTACCTACCTACCTAGCTACGTGGCAGCCTCCCACCATGCTTTCGCTGCCTCCACGCCGCGGACGCCCGACCCGGGGGGGAACCGCCGCCACTGACTATCGTTTGTCTCGCCGCAGCTGTCCATGCTGTTCACGGAAGAGTGCGACAAGGTCCGCGACCTGATGCACGTGCACTCCTTCAGCTACGACTTCCACCTGCGGGTGGTCCACCAATACCTGCTGGGCTCGCACGCCACGCTACGCCAGGGCTACCAGCTGTCCCACTTCCTGCGGGACTTTGTGGCGCGCCACCCCGACGTCCCCAAGTTCGGACGCAACCACGTCTTCCGAGGTGGGCCGGCCGGCCGTCCCCGCTTTTAACGGCGAGGACGCCCCGGCTGAACGTGCGTCCGCAGGGTGTTGGTCCGCCTCCACGGGGATGATCACGGCCCACCAGCTCTACAACTACATGACGGACCACGCCGGCGCCTACGGGATGAAGCCCCTGCGCCTATCCAAGGCGGCGGGGGCCCCCGACGGGAAGAAGACCACGCCGGACCTCCATGAGTACGCGCTGGTGGCCCTGTGGAACAGGCGAGTGGACGCTCGTGTTACACCCTACATTTGATCTTGACACACAAGGGGGAAATAATCAGAACAGTGAGATGTTGTTATTTCTTCAATCCAACTTTTACTGTAATCAATTAACACAAAAACCCATAACATACAATTGCACCCATATATATACATTATCAACACGTTAGAACCCAAAACATAATGTACAATTACACCTATATATATATTAGCGACACTTTAGAACCCAAAACCCAATGCACACACACACTCGTTCAACACACGGTCATAACTTGTTATATCTTTTCCTTTTACAACTTCTAGTAGTCCTACTATTATTCAACAGGGCAAACAATGCAATATCAATAATATAACATCCTTTCTATGACCGTTATAGACACTCTCCAGGATAAAGTAGCGTGCTAAATGCTATTCCATGTGCGTGACCCGAGTGAGACTCTCACATTCACGCCCGTAATTCAAAAGTAAATAAACATTAATAACCATTATCTCTTTTGTCACACGCTAAACAGTGTATATTACAAACCCCAAACTCAACCAGCCTTTACAACAAACAGCATACCTTGACACACAGGGAGAAATAATCAGAACAGTGAGATGTTGTTATTTCTTCAATCCAACTTTTACTGTAATGATTCAACACATCTCCCATGCAAGCTCAAGCTATTTGCTAAGACATCAATAATCGAATACCGATCTTCTTTAACATGCCCCACACTTGCCATGTGGATCCAAGGATCAACAATCGAACACCGATACACCCATTCAATCCAAACTCGTTATACCTTCCTTACATGCAATCGTTAATAAATCAAACACTCTAGCATGTCACACTAATAAATCAAACACTAACATGTCACACTGGCGGTCGGCGGTGTGTTGACCGACCTTTGGCGCTCAAACTTTTTCCCTCTTCTCTCTCTCCTCGCCCCAGCTCGGGTTCCTACAAGGACCCGGAGGGTCTCCACCACCGCGACGACTTTGACGTGTCGCTGGTGGTGTGTCACGACGCCGCGCCCTTCGAGGAGCAGTCCGAGAGGGAGCGACACCTGCTCAGGTGAGCGACGCTGGCTATTAGCGAGTAGCCGACGGCTGGTCCGCCCCGCCCGCCTTCCAATCTTTTAAGTTCAGTTAGATTTGGGGTCGTCTCCCAAATTTCCACATCGGGAGGGTTGTCAAACGTAACACTAACCTTACCCAATCAAATGCTTTCATTTTGTTTTAAACGGCCACCCAGTAACCTCAAAATGCGTCAAACCTGACAGGGAATACACCCAAATCAGCAAAAAGTGAGCGATGACTTGAAAGTACCTTAAAAATGCTGCGAAATCAACTCATTGTCGTCCAACGCGCTCGCTTAAAATGGCCGTGGACGCTCATCTTTGTTTGGACTGGGAATTGGGCATCCTGCGCCGTCAACGGCGGACAGTCAGTGAATTTTTTGGGGGGTCTGGTCCGCACAAGATCTACAGCCAAACTGAATTTGGCCTAGACCAAGGGTGTCAGACTCAGGTTGGTTCGTGGGCCGCGTTAACGTCAACTCCATTTCACGTGGGCCGGACCATTTTAGATATAATATTTTGCTTTTTTTGCTTTTTAATAAATGGATTAAAAGCCCTGAATATTCCATTTTTTATAGATCTAAAACAATGTTTATTTTAGCTTTTTATATATATATATATATATATATATATATATATATATATATATTTTTAGATTTTACAAAATGATTTTTGAACTAAAAACACAGAAAAAAAGGATTAAAAAATGACAATGATTGATTTAAAAGGGGGAAAATCAGGAAATTTAACCATTTTAGATATATTTAGATATTTTTTCATAAATGGATTAAAAGAACTGGATTAAAAGCCCTGAATATTCCGTTTTTTTATAGATCTAAAACAATATTTATTTTAGCTTTTTTAAAATATATTTTTAGATTTTCCCAAATGATTTTTGAGCTAAAAACACAGAAAAAAATGGATTAAAAAACGACAATGATTGATTTAAAAGGGGGAAAATCAGGAAATGTAATATACATCTATACTCTTCATTTGAATTTGATCCTAAAACAGAAAGTCGCCACTCATCATTGACTTTCCCGGGCCGCACAAAATAATGCGGTAGGCCAGATTTGGCCCCCAGGCCGCCACTTTGACACCTGTGCACTAGACCGTCCCCCTAGTGGCAGTAAAGCATCTTTGCCTTCCGTCTAAAATGGGCCACTCGTTCTTTGTGAACCGTACGTAACACATTTCTTGACGATTTCCCGTCACGCAGACTCCGCTTCTACGTGATCACCACCAGCCAGCGCGAGCTCTTCCCCCGCCTGACGGCCGACATGCGGCGCCTGGAGAAACTCCGGCGGGCGGCCGGCGCCGGGAGCCCCCCCGGGGACGGCGAGGAGCCCGGCGGCGAGCTCCGGCCCTCGTACGGCGGCGGCGGCGGCGGGCCGCTCTACCCGTCCTTCCCGCCGCTGGGCCGCGAGGTGGGCGCGGCCCGCCGGCGGATCGGCGCCGGCGTGGAGGAGGCGGCGCGCCACTGCCGGCGAGACAACCTGTGGAGGAGGCTGTTCCACGGCGAGCACCTGGCCACGGACAAGCTCAAGATGGCCAAGCTGACCTTCGGCGAGCTGGAGGAGCTGCTGGACGCCGTCCAGAGTCGCTCAGTGGGGGACGTGGACCCGCAGTTGGTGAGTAGCGGGTCACAAACAATAAATACAGAGATTCAAACTAAACTTGAGCCAAAAAAAGTCCAAAATGAACATTTCACCAATCCTTTTTGGACCCAACTAAGCAATGGTGGCTGGCTGTATTTCCACTCCCGTCCACTAGTTGGCAGCGGCTGCTCAAAGGAGTGTGCTGATGATTACTTTATTTCCAAAATTGCAATGTCGGTCTTAAAGCGCCGTATCAGAATGGAGTTTACTAGCATCGTTTTTTTTTCTTCCGAAAAAAAAGTCCAATTTAGGCAAAAGTGGGTGTCTTTTTATTTTTATTTATTTATTTTTAGGACTGCTTCCTGAACATGAGCACGGCCTGGTACCAGAGTCTCATCAAAGTCCTGCTGGGACGCTTCCCTCAAAGTTGCCGCCATTTCGACGAAGGTGGCGTCCAGTACCTGGTGAGCTAGGCGTCCGACGCACTCGTCGGCCCCGCCCCCTCTCTCTCTCTCTCTCTCTCTCTCCTCACTCTTTGCGTTCCAGGCCGTCCTCAACCAGAAGTTTGCCGACTGCTTCGTTTTGGTCTTCCTGGACTCCCAAGCCGGCAAAACGGTGAGCCGAGCGGTCCCGGACCGGGTGCTCCCCCCGACCGATCCTCGTGTGCGGTCGATTGGTCACCGGTCTTTTGGTCGCCGGTCTTTTGGTCGCCGGTCTTTTGGTCGCCGGTCTTTTGGTCGCCGATCTTTTGGTCGCCGTTTTTTTTTGGTCACCCGGTAGGTTATTGATAATTACCATTGAAATGGTTGCTCAAATTCCCTAAATACAAACTGCAAATTATTATTCAGTCATACTTAATGCCTTAGTAATTATTAGGCTAAAGAAAAGCTCAAAATTTCCCAGACTTGTATTGTTTTTTTGTTGGAGAACTTGTTAAGACCCCGACTGACTGACGTCGCTTCTTAAAGGGACAGCGCATGTACATACATACAAACTCTTCTTCTACACTCACATGTCGGCTCAGTGAAAAGACCGGCGACCAAAAGACTGGCGACCAAAAGACCGCGACCAAAAGACAGACGACCAAAAGACCGGCGACAAAACAAGTGTACGGTGTACACATGAATAAAAGCCAACAATGGCCATGAGCAGTTTCACTGAGCCTACGTGTGAGTGTAGAAGAGTTTGTATGTACATGCGTTGCTGTCCCTTTAAGAAGCGACGTCAGTTCAGTCAGGGTCTTAACAAGTTCTCCAACAAAAAACAATCAAAGTCCGGGAAAATTGGAGCTTTTCTTTAGCCTAATAATGACTAGGGCATGAAGTAGGACTAAATAGTCATTGGCAGTTTGTATTTAGGGAATTTGAGCAACCATTTCAATGGTCATTATCAATAACCTTCCGGGCGACCAAAAGACTGGCGACCAAAAGACTGGCGACCAATCGACCGGCGACCAATCGACCGTGTACCACCGATCCTTCACCCTTTCGCGCCCTTTTATCCTTCCAGAGCCTGAAGGTGGTTTTGCGAGAAGCCCTGCCCCCCGACGGCGCCGGCCCGCCACCCCAACTGGTCTCCATGTACCACCACCTGGAGTCCGTCATCAACGTGGCCTGCTACAACCTGTGGAGCGGACTCTTGTGACCCAAAAGCCCAAAGTTCCGGACGGAGGGACGCTAAAATTCCCCTTGGGCCTCGCTGGATTGGCTTTTTTCTGCCAAGAAACTTTTTTTTTGGACCAGCGGCGAGGTTCGAAAGGGAGACGAGTCCATCCGTGGTCTCCGCCTTCGCCACCGCTAAGGTCTTCTCCTCGCCGGCCATCCCTCGTCGCGTCACGTTCGGACTCTGCCGGGATTTCCATCCGTGCTCGTTAGCATTTCACTGCCCAAAAGTGCCTTCCCGCCTTTTTTTTTTCTTTTTTTTTAACGGACTTTACGAGTCACGTTGACGATGGACACGCCCCTTTTTGTTGAGCGAGGACGCCAAATCACATCTGTGAGCTTCAGGATGTCAAAGGCCGGAGGAAAGTCTTCTAAAAGATGGGGAAACACCATCTTTTCACTTCAACTTCTGCCTAAGCAGTCAAATTCAAAGCGTGGGCAAATTGAAAGGTGGATTTCTGAACTTCATCTCCCCTTCTCGGCACATTGGAGCTCACGAAATGGCTTTCCCGACCTTTGACCTCATCACGGCAGAATTTCTTCACCTCTTAAATGGACCTTCCAAACATCTGCAATAATTCTTCAGCGAATGCTTCTGTTTCAGTGCCATTGACGTCCAATCCGTTTGGACCGGGAGAGGAAAACCAACATATTTATGGACTCACATATCCAAGCACACTCACGTGAATACAAAAAAAAGACAATAAACCAGACGGCAAATATCAGCTGGAGCCACGTTTTATTCCCACATTGACGCTTTTCTTGAAAAATCAACCTACGTCAAGTTAGAATTTTTTTTAAAAAATGGACTCCATTCAATCAAGAAAAATCCAAGACGGGCAAATATGTCGTCACTGGTCGCTCGGCGTCCGGTATTCTCCAAGCCAGCCTAAACCTTCTGCCGTCTTTCCTGGAGGAGAAAGCGGGGGCGCCGTGAGTGGCGTGGACCGAAAACTCAAGCGGGAGGGACGATTCGCCAAAAGACGTTTCGCCAAAAGACGTTTCGCCGAAACGGGATTCGCGGGCTCGCCCCGCCCCCGGATCGTGTGTGTACATGTTTTTCAACCTGGGCCCGCGGGCCATATACGGCCCATCACAGATAACATTCATTTAGGAATAACAAGGGCATGTACTGCCCCCCGCTGGACATATTTCTAAATACAAGTACGTACTACAATGTGCTGCCATTTTTTGATATTTTTTATTTTATCCTTGCGTTTAAAATAGTAGCCATTTGGAGATCGCGCAGAACAGTAGGTGACAGAATAAATAGAGAAAATAAAGTAGTAGTAACAGTAAGTACTACTGTCATGAAATTGTAAATCCAGAAATCCGACTCCAGAAAATTTACACCAGCATAGAAAACGTTGAGATTAATCTTTGAATGAAGGTTCTCAGCAAATCATTTGGAATATATATTTCCTAAAATAGTGGGAAATGATTTAAAATTAGTGTGTTCCATGTCATTTTCAGGTATTGTTCTCTAAGCCCTCTAGTCTGTCCAAGGTACTCAGAATTTCACATAAGTCTTCCAGTGTTGTTTTTTTATCAGTGTCAGATATCAATCCCCAGCTTTGATCAATTACATTGCGCGATCTCCAAATGGCTATTACTTTAAACGCAAGGATAAAATAAAAAATATCAAAAATTGCCAGCACATTGTAGTACGTACTTGTATTTAGAAATATGTCCAGCGGGGGGCAGTACATGCCCTTGTTATTCCTAAATGAATGTTATCTGTAACGGGTCAAATATGGCCCGTGGGCCGAGGTTGAAAAACATGTACACCCACGATCCGGGGGCGGGGCGAGCGCTTCGGCGAACTGTCCGTCGGCCAAACGTCTTTCGGCAAATCGTCCGGTCACGAAGCGGGAGGGTGGGCTCGGGGACGCCGCTCACCTCGCGGCTTGTACTCGCATCCCACGTAGCCGCGGTAGCCCAGACGCTCCAGCGTGGACAGGACGTAACGGTAGTTGATCTCGCCGTCGCTGTCCGGTTCGTCCCGCCGGGGAACCTGGGCCACCTGGACGTGACCTGACCCACAAAATTGGACGTCTATTTCCGCCAATGAGCGACAAAGGTCATCCTTTTTGAGAACGCGGCTCACCCAACAGCGGCAGATATCGCTGCATATTTTGCGTCAAGTTTCCGTCCATAATTTGCCAGTGGAAAACATCCTGCAAAGGATAATATTGAACATATTACTAAACTGTGGGTACTGTGGATAGAGTTTTCCACCCCGAGCCTGGAAAAAAAAATTCAAATACGTCTTAAAATAGAAAAAAAGTGAACCATTTGCAGTTTGATGTTCTCCTTGGCCACTTTTTTCAAGATGTCCGCGGCTACGTGGAAAGAAAACAAATGGAAAAAGATGGGTCAGGGTACAGCTTGCTTGTAACACGTACGACCTTTGACCTTTCATATTTACCGTGGTGAGGCGATGACAGGAAGTAGCGAGGGTCGGTCAGCCGCGTGTTGATGGGCTCGATCAGGCCGCTCATTCCTTCCTGTCGTCCACGGGGAGTTTAGTCGCCGGCGGCGGTTCGGGGGGCGACGGAGGCTCACCTCGGCCAGCAGGTCGGCGGCGCGTCGCAGGTTGCGCACGAAGGCGGCCTCCATCTCGGCGAGCGTCGCGCCGTCGGCCGGGACGCGGCCGGCCATCACGTGGATCCTGGTGGGGAAAAAAATATGAAACTGTTGATTTTCCGGGATTTTTATTCATTTCTGTGACCCAAAAAAAGGTAACATTGGCTGTAAAGTCTCATCTAAATTATACTACATCAATGGATTTCATTAATTCGAGGGTTTGTAAGGAATTCGCCACCTAGGAATATTTGTCCCCCTCCATTTTTATGTTTTTTAAAGTACAATCATGGCTAAACAATTTAAATATACACTGGAAAATAGAGGTAGTATTGATCATTTTTCCATGAACCTCACATCTGTCAGTGTAACTCCTTAATTTCAGTGTTAAAAATGCTCATAACGTTGGAAAATGGAGATTGTTTATTTCCGCAAACGCACCTTTTGCAATCAAGTATTCGCGCGTATCGGATGGCCAATCGCAGTCCGCCTTCAAAGTCCTCTTCTCTTCCGGGTAGCGCCGCCAATCCGAGTTCCCCAGCGGCGACGTCACCTGTGAACGCAACGCCGTGACGTCACCACGCCACTCAAGACCACCAGTCGTGTGCGTATCGGCGGCTCCGACCAGGGGGCGTGTTGAGGAGCACCACTTCCAGCCCAGCGTCGTCTTTGGCACGCCGGAGCTCCAGCGGGTCGGCGTCGTAGGGCCAGGCCGCCTCCACGGCCCGGAAGCCGGCCGCGGCGGCCGCCCGCATCCGCTGGGGGAAGTCCGGCAGCTCGGTGAAGAGCCAGCTGAGGTTGGCGCAGAACCGAAGCGCCGACATCGCTGCTTTGCATAGTTAGCCAAAGTTCGCCCGGATGTGACGTATGCGGAAATGCTGGGGGCGAGTGGAAAGCACGTCACGTGTCCCGCCGTGTTTGCTCCAGTTTAAACTTGCAAAAAGTCACCCGTGTTTCGTCAGCTTTTACAACAAAATATAAAGAAAAATATCATCTAATGGCCGTGCGCATGCGCGAGAATCGGCCATCTTGGCTAGCTAACTTTTGGGCATCAACAGACGAGTTTCAAAAATGTCCTTGTAAAATACCACAAGTGGCAATCATTCGACAAGAAATGTAAGTAAAAAAAGAAAGTTAAACAAAGTCAAAGAAACTGAAATTATGACAAAACAATTAATGAGCAAGTCGCAGGATTTGTTTTTGTAATTTCTATACATTCTACGCTATTGATGTTCTTTCGTTTTTTGCCCTCTTTTCCTCTGACTTTGAATTCTTTAGTGGTTTACGTGTTTTTAGATTTGTCTTTAAATACATGTTTAATGTATTCATTCGTAGTGAGGCCTCCTTATTTTTTGCAGCGCTTTTTTATATTTATACTTTGTTCCAAAATAGCTTGAGGCGGCCTTCGCGTTGGCGAGGAAGTCAATTAGCCAAGCGCGACGGCACCCGATGCCCCCTTGAGTGGAAATGCCCCCCTCCCCTCCCTAAACGCCCCTTTCTTCCCCTCTGGGTAACGCTAATTAGCGTGTCAACTGCCTTTCAGCGCCCCTTCTGGCTCACGCGAGTCATTACAGCGCCAAAGTCGCCGGCCAAGTTGGCCCCTTTCTGCCCGTTGGGTCACATTTGAAGGAATGCTTGGTGCCCAAGCCACGTCACTGTCCAATTTCCAAATACATATTCGCTTTTTGCACATACTCTGTGAACGTGACGACAGGGAAAATTGGAGAACCCCCCCCCCCCGCGAACATGCCGACTTGGGATCGAACCCAGAACGGTGAGCCTGACGTGCCAACCACTGATCCGCCGGGACGTTATAAATCAATTTCAAGTGAATGGAAGCGTTGTTGACCAATTGTTTTTTTCTTCCGGGGGGGGACGTGATTGTGCAGTGACCAGGACGCTTGGTGCCATCTGCCACTGGAAGTCCACCTTGAGACAAGCGGGCTAATATTAGCTTGCGTGCCCTTGGGGGGCGGAGCCATCTGTTGGCCTCTAACACATGGGAGGGGGGGCGGCTTGACCATAAGTTTGTACGACATTGCCGCGATGACAAAACATGCCATGTGTTAGCATCGCATGGCTAGTTTGTTTTTCAATTCATGCTGAAATATTTGCTCATTTCTCTTGACATTAACAGTCTGGACGTACTGGCTCCTCCCCCTTTCGTACCTGGTTGGTTCCTATCGGCAAGCAACCAACAGGTTGCGAGCAGCGTTTCTCACAAAAAAAAAATGCGTTAAACTCATTGGCTGCCATTTACAGAGCTTGACGTCCAATCTAATTTGACTGGAATGGGTGTCAATTTGCAGATTTTGACTGACTTCCTGTTCCTTTTGGCACATTCTTGGGTCACTTCCTGTTCCTTTTGGCACATTCTTGGGTCACTTCCTGTTCCTTTTGGCACATTCTTGGGTCACTTCCTGTTCCTTTTGGCACATTGTTGGGTCACTTCCTGTTCCCTTTGGCAGATTCTTGGGTCATTTCCTGTTCCTTTTGGCACATTCTTGGGTCACTTCCTGTTCCCTTTGGCACATTCTTGGGTCACTTCCTGTTCCTTTTGGCACATTCTTGGGTCACTTCCTGTTCATTTTAGGGCAATTCCAAGTGATTTTCTGCCGATTTTGAGTCACTTTTCCTTTAAGGCATTCCACTTCCTAAAATACTAAGATGATTTTTTAAAAATGATATTATTAAACTCATTGGCTGCCGGTGATGATGATAGACATTCAATCCACTTTTCCTCGGAGGTTCGAATGAACATTTGTAATTATTTTTCTTTTTATTTACAAGGATCAAGGAAAAAAGTGTAGCAGGTGTTTAACCGTAATCCATCAAAATACCCACGTTTCCTGAAGGCATCACGCTTTGGTAGGCTGTTCATAACAAGCTTCCGCGCCTTTCAGTCGAGGCCACGCCCCCCAAAGATTGCTACTAACAAAATCGGAATCCTCAAAAGTGGAGAAAAAAAGGACTTTTGGCGGTGCAAAAGATTTCAAAGCAGTAAAATTAGGTCTAGAAAAAGGTGAAAAAAGTTAATATTTGAACCAGAATATTTCAACTCTGTAACTAAAACAAATTTTATGTTTGACAAGGTTCAAGAAAAAACAATTAAACGCTCGCTTTTATTTTTAAGACGACAAGAGCATCTTCTCTCTTCGCGGCAAGAGACCTCGGCAAGAAACTCGTCGACCAATCAGCATCGCCTTACGCTCGCGCTGACTTTCCGGAAAGAGCCGAGCTCGCCCGAAGTGTCCCGAGCGAACCGCGCTGCTTTCTTTCCGGCGTTCCATCTTTTCTCATCTCTTCTTCTTCTTTAATTTTCCACCCTCTCCCTCTCCTTTCCTTCGACACGAGAACGGAGGACCGGAAAGGTTCCGAACCCTGACGGAAGAGCAGATTAATGGGACTTTTGGACCTTTTCCGCTGGATTGTAACACACCAGGACTAATTTGTGCATTTTTTAAATTTCTTTTTTGGTCGCTAGGAACTTTTCAAGGAGAACAACAGACCTCCACCGAAATGACAACTTGGTGAGTTTGCGCGTGCACGTTCACCTGCTTTGCTAAATACGTGTTGCTGTCCACATTTATTTATTTTTTAATCGTAAATATTATGACAAAATTTCAACTCTTAAAAGAGTTTTTCACCAGCACACGTCCAATCCTTTGGAATTTTCTTTCCCATTGAAAATAGGAAAAAATTCAAATGTTATTTCAAAATAGAAAAGGGAAAACGAATTATTTTTAAAATGGAAAAAACGCTGTATTTAAACCATTTCATGAATACATTTAATATTCTAAATATATTTTACGGCATCACTTAAAAAAATGATTCTGAACGAGATTTAAGAAGTGATTTTTTTTATTTTAAAATTAAAGAATAAATGATTTCCCCTTATTGTTTTCTGATTATAATAAATAAATAGTTAGATAAAAATAATATATATATATAATTTTTTGTTGTTGTTTTTGTTTAATTATTATTATTATTTTAATACATAAAATGAAACCCAAATGACAAAATAGTTGCTATTTAGTGGCTCTTCAACCTTAAAAAATGTGAAAATAATTGTGAGATTTAAATCTTTCAAATATTTTTATAAATAAAAACATACTGAATGATCTACTATCAACCATAAATTAAAAATAAAGATTTTCTTTATTTTTTTCAATTTCTAAAGACATTAATATGTAAAAAAAAAAAAAAAGAGAGAGATGCCATTAACTCATGAACAATTAATTAGTGACAGGGCGTGAATGCTCTTCTTTCAGTCCCATTGCCGTCAATTGGACGCCCATCCCCGTCAATGGCAGTGACAGTCCACTCCACACCTCGGAAGCGCACGCGTTTTTGGCTAACGCCACGCATTTTGTTACCCCGAAGCGCCCAACCGAGCGACAGATTGTCGGGGCTGGCGCGCCAGATTCGGCGGGAGGGACGCGCTCGAGTCCCGCCCGACCGCCCGCCTGTCAACCGTGATTCATCGCCAACGTTTGAGACCGCCACGGAAAAAAAGGCCCAAATAAAAACACGCTTACTTTAGCGGCAAATGAAGCAATCGTTGTTATAAATGTGGCAAATGTCTTTTTATTCGATTTTTGCAGGACAAAATGTGGCCATGGTACATGTGTCGTTTTCACCCCTGCCACCAGAGGGCGTTGTACCGTCCCAATTCAATAAAACTCAAAAAGGCCAAAATAAAAACACGCTTACTTTAGCGGCGAATGAAGCAACTCGTCGTTATAAATGTGACGAATGTCTTTTTATACGATTTTTGCAGGACAAAATGTGGCCATGGTAGATGTGTCATTTTCACCCCTGCCACCAGAGGGCGTTGCACCGTTCCAATTCAATAAAACTAAAAAAAATCAACACTTTCAAAACAAACCATTTCGACTCTGCTCTCATGAAACGATTCATTGAAGCCACAAAATTTTATTGGAAGCCCCGCCCCCTTCCCCAATGGGGGCCTGGGGGCGCGACGCTATCCATTTCAACCACACAAAGACTTTTTCCCCGCGAAAAGGCCAGCGTCTCGCCTTTCCGCCGACATGAATGACGGCTGAGAACATGAACTCGTACGGGGGCAAAGGTCACCTGACACAAAAGCGGGCGGGGCCGACCCACAGGGCGTGGCCAAACGAAAGTCGGCGCTCCGACGGGGAATTTCTCATCAAATTAACATGTTTTTTTTTAAAGAAAATGTTCAAAATGAAAAATTTTCGCCGCCATTGACGGTGATAGACGTCCATTTGTGCGATGTGCACTCATCCCTCTGAAGTGGACGTCCAATCCATTTCAACTGGGAGAAGAAATGTGCCTTCCGGCGGCGGCCTATTAGCGGCATTCCGAGGCTAATGGCGCTAATCCCGTCCCGCCTTTGTGCACTTCCTCTTTGACGTGTCACCTGATGCGCGCTCCTAATGAGGACCACATAGTGGGGCGCAAAATGTCGGCGAGACGGACGCCGACGCGCCACGGGGTTCCCGTTTCCATGCGCTAACGACAGGTCGCCGTGGGGCAGCTGTCCGCTCGGTCAGATCGTGCCGCTCTGACTCTTTCCGGAAGAAAACCTGTGCGCCGTTCCTTTTTGGGGGAAACTGGGCCCCGCAGTCAGCCATTTTGTTTCGAAGCAGACACGTTATGGGTTCAATTTTGGCCATTTCATTCCATTTGTTTGAAAATTCAGCCCCTGAAGTCTGTTTATACTACAAATATGAAACTTGGTGGACATGTCCGGGGTGGGAAGACCTACAAAAAAGTCTCAGGAAGCCATGACCAAAAAGGCACAGGAAGTCAGCCATGTTGGTTTGAAGCAGAGGTTTTGGTCTTTTTGGCGTTCCCTCCCCTTGTTCCCGAAACTCCGCCCCTGAAATCAGTTCGAATCATGAACTTAAAGAAAAAGATTGCAGTCTAAAGTTTACATTGAAAAGTTTTTGTCACAATTTGATTGGATCTCTCTCCGGACAGGCGTTTCCCGATGACGGCGTGACGTTTTCCAGTGGACGATGGCCGCGGGCCGACCCGGCGCCGTCACCCTGGCGGCGCTCTTGTTGTCGTGGTGGTCGTCGCCGTCCGTCGCCGACGGTGAGTACGAGCGAGCGTCCGCCCCCCGACCCCGAATGTTCGCCCTGACGGCGAGGGCCGGCCTCGCAGGCGTCCCGACCTTCGTCAAGTCGCCCCAGGACCAGACGGGCGTGGCGGGGGGCGTGGCCTCCTTCGTGTGCCAGGCCCAGGGAGAGCCCCGCCCACGCATCACTTGGATGAAGCAAGGCAAAAAAGTCAGCTCGCAGCGATTTGAGGTACGGAAAAGTTCACCCAAAAAAACGACTTCTATGAATGGTTAGCGCATCAAAGTTGTGGGGTCGCAGGTTCGATCCCAGCGTCTGGAGTTGGCACGTTCTCCCCGGGCCATATTTATTCCCTTTTTGAGAATTTCCAGTGGTGTGAAATGCATCCCGGTGCGAAAGTCGGTGTCTTTTTGTCCCCGCGGGGATTTGAAAGGAGATCCCGTGGCGTCGCATTCCACCACGTTTCCAAACAAACCAAAAGGAGAAGCTTTTTCCTTTGGCGGCCAACCATCCGCCATGTGGGAACTCCCCGTCTGGCCTCGCCCCCATCACCCCCGCAAACTTTCCTTGGGCGCAGGTGATGGATTTCCCCGACGGCTCGGGTTCCGTTTTGCGCATCCAGCCGCTGAGGACGCATCGGGACGAGGCCGTCTACGAGTGCGCCGCCGCCAACGTCCTGGGCCGGATCAACGCCAGCGCCAAACTCACCGTCCTGGAAGGTTTGTGTCACTTCCTGTTCCCTTAAGCGAAATTCCCGGGTCACTTCCTGTTCCCTTAAGTTCGATGAGTTCCTTATAAAAGTAAAAAAAAAATGGATATAGTATATATAATGTCAAGCAGAAGTGGCCGTTTGCGTGGTGACCTCGCTCAGGCGGGCGTGCAAACATGCGTGAAAACGTGCCCCGAGTGCGGGCACGTCCGTCCAGAAAACAGGTGCGCGCCCGGCGTTTATCCTCGGGGGCATTTTTTAGAGCGCCGAGATGGTCTCGGCATTTTCGCACCTGTCATGCCACTTCCTGGGAAACAGGCGGGCAAGTGGTTAGCGGGGCCGCCTCGCAGTTCTGGGCTCGCGGGTTCGATCCCAGGTGGCTTCCCACTCTGTGGAGTTGGCAACGGATTGGATGTCTCAGGAAGTCACTAAAATCAATATGGAAAAGACTTGTAATTGCCCTAAAATGAACAGGAAGTGACTTGGTATACTGTGTATGTATACTATGACAATACTATGTATAGTCGGAGCGAGCGTATGGATAACCTTTGGAGAATTGATGTTTTGGGCCCGAGCTAACCCCAGCTAGCCGCTAACTTGGCGTCTCCTTTTGTGTCAACCAAAACCAAAACCAAAACCAAACCACGGCCACAGAGGAGCAGATCCCTCACGGCTTCCCCAGCATCGACATGGGCCCTCAGCTCAAGGTGGTGGAGAAGACGCGCACGGCCACCATGTTGTGCGCCGCCAGCGGGAGCCCGGACCCCCTCATCTTCTGGCTCAAGGACTTCCTGCCCGTGGACGTGGAGAGCGCCGACGGACGCGTCAAGCAGTTGCGCTCGGGTGAGTCGCCAAAAGATGCTCACGCGGGATTGCTTATCACCGCCTCCAAAGACCGCCCCCCCTACCCGCCCTCTGGAGAGCTGCTGGTGGCCCCCCCGATCCGCAGGGGAGGGGCCACACAGCTTCCAGGGCCCCCCGTTGGTTATTTTCCAGATGGCTGGTTGACATCTGGATCGTAACCGAACCATGTGTCTCGCGATCACGTCATTGTAACGTTACAGAACCGGAAAGACGTCGAATATGCGTAAAGATGCTACTTTGTTAATTTTTTAAAAAAATTGACAGCCCGGTAACCAAAACATGCACGCTAGGCTAATCGTATGCTAAATCCCCCCCCCCCCAACAAAGTTATTATTTCAACAATAGGCAGCCTAGTGGCCAAAACATGCATGCTAGGCTAATTTCATGCTAAATTGCCCCCCAAAAATTGCTATTATTTTTAACAACGGACAATCCGCTGGCCAAAACATGCATGCTAGGCTAATTGTATGCTAGATTTTTGCCCCCTAACAAAGTTATTATTTCAACAATAGACAGCCTAGTGGCCAAAACATGCATGCTAGGCTGATTTCATGCTAAATTGCCCCCGAAAAAATTCTATTGTTTTTAACAGCGGACAATCCGGTGGCCAAAACATGCATGCTAGGCTAATTGTATGCTAGGCTAATTGTATGCGAGGCTAATTGTATGCTAGGCTAATTGTATGCTAGGCTAACTGTATGCTAGGCTAATTGTATGCTAGGCTAATTGTATGCTAAATTTTTGCCCCCCAACAAAGTTATTATTTCAACAATAGGCAACCTGGTGGCCAAAACAGGCATGCTAGGCTAATTGTATGCTAAATTGCAGTTAGTTGGGATAGCCTCCAACACCCCCTGCGACCCTTGTGAGCATAACTGAGGAAATGAGTGCCCCGTAAAGAAGGGATGATTGACCAAGACAAAACAAAAGTCGTTAATTGAGCGCATTTTTGGGGCTGGCCACTAGAGGGAAGCGGCCATCAATTACTCCCGTTGTCACCTAGAGAAGAAGAATAAAGAGTCTTGTTGTGTCCACTAATGGCAACTTCTTTCTGGTCTCGTTTGCATTTTCTTTACCTCGCCAGGTGGTACACCAATCAGAGGTAAGAATGCTAAAAAGGCTTAAAGAAAGCCCCACCCACTCAGTCCACATCACTCCACTCCAATCTCATCTTTCATCCTTCTGGTTCATGCTTCCCATCATGCATTTCACAAATTGTGTCATGTGTCAAAAGTGACACTTTGATGTTTCCCGCCTTGGCTCAAATGCTATTTTTTACAACATTTTTTAGAGCGTGGTTGCCAGGTAAGTGACGTGACAAAGGATAAAAAGTTTTAGTGACTTAGTGATTTGTTTACATATTTTTAATTGAAAGGAAATAAGAGTACAAACGGTGAAAACATGTTCTATATTTGTATTTTTCTGAAGTTAAAAAAGGTAGGAAAATTGTGTCAGTGTTGGCTTAAGTGAATTGTGGCTTCAAATAGTTGCCTTTTATTGGGAAAGCGGTGAGGTGACTTTTGACCCGCGTCCGCAGGCGCCCTCCAGATCGAGAACAGCGACGAGTCGGACCAGGGCAAATACGAGTGTGTGGCCGTCAACTCGGCGGGTAGCCGCTACTCGGCGCCGGCCAATCTCTACGTGCGAGGTGAGACGCCCGCTAGCTGGCTAACTGGCTAGCTTGAATAGAGAATGAAAGTAGCTTGCTAAATAACTGGCTAGCAATTCATTTTCGGAATTGCTAGCGAGTATCTAGCTAGCTAACTTGCTAGCAATTCATTTTCGGAATTGCTAGCTAGCGAGTAGCTAGCTAGCTAACTTGTTAGCAATTCATTTTCGGAATTGCTAACTTGTTAGCAATTCATTTTCGGAATTGCTAACTTGTTAGCAATTCATTTTCGGAATTGCTAACTTGCTAGCAATTCATTTTCGGAATTGCTAGCGCGTTAGCTAGCTCAGAAAATGAATTGCTAGCGAGTAGCTAGCTAACTTGCTAGCAGTACATTTTCTGAGTTAGCTAGCCAGCTAACTCGCTAGCAATTCATTTTCTGATACTACTTTCATTCTCTTTTCATTTCTCAAGTCTTCTTTGCTTTTTTCTGTCTCTTTTTTTGCTTTTTGGCGTCCATTTCTTGCTCTCTCTTTTTTTCTTTTGTGTTATTGTCAACAACTCCTGGTTTCTATGAGCCCGTGAGTGCCAAAAAAACCAAACAAAAGTATTGTACGTAATATTGTTTGTGTTTCCAAGCCTATTTTTGGCCTTTTTCACTCTGCTGTGTTCTTCCTTGTTTCCTTCCTTTCTTTCCTTTCGGCCCGTTTGTTGTCGCGTTCCCTCCCGTCCGTGGCATAAAACGCCACAGACCAGCGAGAAGGTTTGTTTCTTAACTCGTGCCGGACACGGAGGTGCGGCAGGGCGGACAGGAGTCGGCCAGCCCCTCCCACATTTCCCTCTCTATCTATGTCTATATCTATACATTTCTATGTCTATCTCTCCAAACCACCAATCACTGCTACTGGTTTGACTCATTCTGCTTGCCTAACCCTATTCATTCATTTTCTGAAGCGCTTATCCTCACAAGGTTCATGGGGGGTGCTGGAGCCTATGCCAGCTAACCAGGTGGAAGAAATTGTTTTCCAGCCAATCACAGGGCACAAAAAAACCAAACAACAAATCAAGGGACAATTTAGCATACAATTAGCCTAGCATGCATGTTTTGTAAATATGGGAGGAAACCGGAGTACCCGGAGAAAACCCACGCAAGCTCCACACGATGAGGGATCGAACCCTCGACCCCAGAATTGTGAGGCAGATGCACTAACCACTCACCCACCAATTAAATAAGGACACTTCCAATCCTGATTGGCTTCAGTTGTTTGCAAAATGTAGATTTTCTTCCAGATATTTTCATAGCAGAAATAAATCAATAAATTAAAAAATAATACTCATCATCATCTGTTGCATGTGTAGCTCCGCCCACCAGGACGTGCATGTCCGTCCCACTTTTCCTGTGTCCAGAGTTTTTCCTTCATTCTGCTTTGGCATGTCTAACCTGGCTAGGAGTGGGCGGGGCTAAACAGGGTTAGCCAATTGCATGGTGTTGACGCTAGCATGTGGCCAATTCACGGCCTGGCAGCTTGTTGCCGTTGACGACGATTTCCGTGTGAATCTGCTTCAAATGGATTGGACGTCTCTTGTACGCCAGAAATGGTCCAATTCAACCATTTTAAGGCCATTTTAGGGGTGCGGCTTATATGCGAGAAAATACACTAAATCAAAAGAATTCACTCAAAAATCTGATTTTTTTTTTCCCTTTTTTTATGGAATGATCTCATTTTTAATCTGGCGTAAATCATTCATCTCGTCGTGTTGACAAGATATTTCACAACAAATCTGTATCTCTCCCGATTTGATCTAACTCATCTCACTTTTAATCTCAAAACCGTTCTTTGGCAACGAATCTTGAGCGCTCCTGATTTAATCTCATTTTTAATCTCACCACCCGACTCCCGGAAATCATCTCTCTCGCCCGGCAGTTCGGCGGGTGCCGCCGCGTTTCTCCATCCCGCCGTCCCACCGCGAGGTGCTGCCGGGGGGCGCCGTCAACCTGACCTGCGTGGCGGTGGGGGCGCCCATGCCCCACGTCAAGTGGATGAGCGGGGAGGCCCAGCTCACCCCCGAGGACCGGGTGCCCGTGGGGCGCAACGTGCTGCAGCTGGCCGACGTCCGCCGCTCGGCCGACTACACCTGCGTGGCCGTCTCCTCGCTGGGCGTCATTCGGACCACCGCCCGGATCACCGTCAAAGGTGCCGCCGCCGCCGCCGATAATGGTCTCAAATTCCTTCCACCGCCTTTTCTCAACCTCAGCAGGGTCGTGGGGGGTGCTGGAGCCCATCCCAGCTAACTATAAGCACCAGGATTGGGACACCCTGAATCGGTGGACGGCCAATCGTAGCTCGTAACAAGTTAGCATCCAATTAGCTTAGCGTGCATGTATTGGGGATGTGGGAGGAAGCCGGAGTACCCGGAGAAAACCCACAGAAGCCTGGGGAAAACATGCAAACTCCACAGGGTGAGGACCAACCTGGGAATCGAACCATGTGCCGTCGGGCAAACTTTTCTAATTTTTTTTCTTCTTCCTCTCTTTAGGCTTTATCTTTAAATATGATTGTGATATTTTGGGAAAATTGCTTCTTTTTCCAAGCATTAAATGATAGAAAAAATAGTTTGGTATTGGGGACTATAACCAGTTTATATATTTTATTTTCATGTCATTTCCTGATCATTGGGTCATGAAGCATGTCACTTCCTGTTGATTTTGTGGACTTCCAAAGTCACTTCCTGTTGATTTTGTGGACTTCCAAGGTAACTTCCTGTTGATTTTGTGGACTTCCAAGGTCACTTCCTGTTGATTTTTGGACATTTTTAAGGTCACTTCCTGTTGATTTTTGGACATTTTTAAGGTCACTTCCTGTTGATTTTTGGACATTTTTAAGGTCACCTCCTGTTGATTTTTGGACATTTTTAAGGTCACTTCCTGTTGATTTTTGGACATTTTTAAGGTCACTTCCTGTTGATTTTTGGACATTTAAGGTCACTTCCTGTTGATTTTTGGACATTTAAGGTCACTTCCTGTTGATTTTTGGACATTTTTAAGGTCACCTCCTGTTGATTTTGGGACATTTGTAAGGTCACTTCCTGTTGATCTTGGGTCATTTCCCTTTGATTTCAATTTGATTCACTTTTAAGGACACTTCCTGTTACTGTTTGAGTATTTAAATGAACTTTGTTGTCATTTCCATTTTCTCTCGCCAGCCCCTCCCAAGCCCCCCACCTCCCTCACGGCGACCGAGACCACCGCCACCAGCGTCACGCTGTCGTGGGACTCGGACCCCTCCGAACCCGCCTCCTACTACGTGATCCAGTACCGGGCCCGGGCGTCGGAGGACGTCTTCCGGGAGGTGGACGGCGTGGCCACCACCCGCTACAGCGTCGGGGGTCTCGGCCCCTTCTCGGAGTACCTCTTCCGGGTGATGGCCGTCAACAACGTGGGGCGGGGCCCAGCGGGGCCAACCACCAGCGTCCGCACCGGCGAGCGGGCGCCCTCCTCGCCCCCGCTCCGTCTGCGGGCACGAGTCTCGGGTCCCGGCGAGGTGCTGGTCCAGTGGGAGCCCCCCGAGGAGCCCAACGGCCAAGTGCGGGGGTACCGGCTCTACTACAGCGCCGACCCCGAGGCGCCGCTGTCCGCCTGGGAGCGACGCGAGACGGCGGACGGAGCCAGCCTCGCCCTGGACGGACTCGAACCCGACGTCACCTACCGATTCAGGGTGCTGGCCTTCACCTCGGTGGGCGACGGACCCCCCTCGGACGTCCTGCTCGTCAAGACGCGGGAAGGAGGTGAGCGCCGCCGGCTAAAAATAATAATAAAAACAACAACTTAATCTTGTGAATGTGTATTTAAACCAAGTAAATCTGTCAAAAAATGTAGTCTAAAATTGCTAAAAAAAAAAATATATATATATATATATATTTTTGAATTGCTTTTTAATATTGATAGATTAATTTCACGACATTATGCATTCATCTTTTGAATTTTTTCCCATTGTTTGTTCCGTTCACCTCCGTTCTAACTGGATTGGACGTCTCTTGTCGTCAATGGCAACCAACAAGTTAATCTTGTGAATGTGTATTTAACTCAAGTAAATCTGTTATAATTGTAACATGCTTTTCTTTAATGGCATCACCAAAAATGTTGCTAGATGAATTGAGATGAATCCCAAAGAAATGGCAGCCAATCACCAGCGTCTTCACATCCCTGTAAATCCAATTTTCCAGTTCCCGCCCAGCCGTGCGATTTGGAGGCCGAAGCCGAGCTGGACTCTCGCATCATGCTGTCGTGGCGCTGGCCGGTCCAGAAGGTCCAGGATCACCAGGATCCCCAGGATCGCCAGGAGGTCCAGGAGCCGTTGCTGGGTTACCAGCTGCTCTACTGGGAGGCCAATCTTCCCCAAGAGAAGGTAGACGGACGCCGAACGCCGATCTCCGGGTTTCCAGAGCCACTTCACGGTCCGCCGCTCGCGCCGATCCGACAGCTCAGCGTCAACTTAGAGCCCAGCGCATCCTACGCCGTGGACGGTTTGAAGCCTGACACCGTCTACTTCTTCACTCTGGCCGCCAAGTCAGCGTCGGGCCTGGGGGTCTTCACCGCGCCCGTGGAGGGACGGACCGCCCGATCCAGTGAGTGCCGAGTTTCCTCTGCTTTCCTTCTCGAAGACGAGATGTTCATTCAGGTCGGTATTAGCTTAGCACAATGCTAACGTGACGACAATGGCCAACCGGACCAAAACAATCTTGTGGATTTGCGTTTGTTGCCGACTTGTCTTTGTTTGGAGGACCCCGATTTTAGCCAGCCTTGTTTTAATTTGTCAGTGCCGGAAGCCCCGCCCAGAAAGGTGGAGGCGGCGGCGGTCAACTCCACAGCGGTTCGGGTGAGCTGGAAGCCGCCGCTGTCAATCAAACACAACGGTCACGTCCGCGGCTACCAGATCGTCTACTCCAGGATGGAGAGAGGCCAGCCCCACGGGCGGCCCCTCGTGGCAGACGTCGCTCGCCCGGATGCCCAGGTAACCTGCCCGGTAACACGCTCATCACAAGCACCGGAAATATATTCAAATTCAAATTGACGACGGCAGACATTTTGCCACCGAGTACCAAAGTCGTTATCTATTTAATGTCTACAAATACAGCAATAAAATTCAAGATGGCCGCCCCAAACACTTTTTACCTTCATAACACAATGCACATTGATTTTACACCCCATAAATATATTATAAAGTTGAGTCTGGCACATTTTAGCAAAGTCAGTATCAATTACACTAAATGTCTGAAAGACCAACCATATGTATACATATCTATATGTATATTTCATGCAACACACTTATTTATTTATTTACTTATTTATTACCCTTTTATTTCTGTCTAAAATGTCTTTTTCTGTGTCTGTATTCTCACCCTCTCGCTACTGTAACAGTGAAATTTCCCAAATACGTGATGATTAAAGTAATCTAATCTAATCTAAATGTATAAAGATACAGCAACAAATTCAAAATGGCCGTCCCAAATCAGTTTTTACCTTTATAACTCAAATTGCATGGATTTTAAAGCCCATAAATATATTATAAAGTTGAGTATGAGATTGGGTGTGATACATTTTAGCCCAGAGTACCAAATTCACTATCGATTAGACGTCAAAATGGCCACCCCAAAACTGTTTTTACATCTCAAAATGCATTTCGCAAATGCTAGTTAGCGCCTCCGCTAGCATTTCTTAGCATTTTTGCAGCTTAGCGGCTGAAGAAGATGCCAAAACTCTCACTTGGAGAACTAAAAGCCGAACTAAAGTCAACATCGGGGAAAACGGCCTTTGACGTTAATCCGGGTGAACAAAACAAACGGGCGTTTGGAGGCCACCCGCGTAACGTTCCGCTCGGTCTCCGGCTAGCTGCCATCTTCCCGTGACCTCACCTGCTTGTTCTTTCAACACACCCGCATTTGCCGAGGCCCACAGCTATTTCACAAAAGACATTGTTTTGCAAACCCCTAAGTTTTCAGTGAACTTGGCTATATCGTGCTATAAACGTGACATTTCCACATTTTCCCAACAGGAAGCCATTTTGACGGGCCTGTTGCCTGAGACGAGCTACTCGCTAACGGTAGCGGCCTACACCGCCAAGGGGGACGGCGCCCAAAGCAAAGCTCGGCTGGTCACCACCACGGGGGCAGGTACGGCTTCACTCCATCTTCCTCCCACAATCCAAAAACGTGCATGCTAGGCTAATTGGATGCTAACATGTACCTAGCAATGAGCGATCAGTTGTTCGTCTCCTTGTGCCTTGCGATTGGCTAGCCACCAAATCAGGGTGTCCCCCTGCCTTGTCCCCAAAGTCAGCTGGGATGGGCTCCAGCACCCCCGCGAACCTTGTGAGGATAGCGGTTCAGAAAATGAATGAATGAACAAATAAATAACTGCACTTATAGCTATGATTTGTCTTTACTAACATGACATCTAATCTCCAAGATCAATTCACTACGGATGGATTGATCGGTTGATTGGTTGATTGATTGATGGATTGATCAGTTGATTGGTTGATTGATTGATGGATGGATTGATTAATTGATGGATTGATTGATGGATTGATTGATGGATTGATTGATGGATTGATTGATGGATTGATTGATTGATGGATGGATTGATGGATGGATTGATTAATTGATGGATTGATTGATGGATTGATTGATGGATTGATTGATGGATTGATTGATGGATTAATTGATGGATTGATTGCTGGATTGATTGATGGATTGATTGATGGATTGATTGATGGATTGATGGATGGATTGATTGATGGATTGATGGATTGATTGATGGATGGATTGATGGATGATTGATGGAATGATTGATGGGTTGATTGATTGAATGATGGATTGATTGATTGATGGATTGATTGATGGATGATGGGTTGATGGATTGATGGATTGATGGATTGATTGATGGATTGATTGAGGATTGATTGATGGATTGATTGATGGATTGATTCAGTCCCAGGCAAACCCAGCATGATGATCAGCACCACCACCAGCAACACGGCCCTGATCCAATGGCAGCCCCCCAAGGAGACGGCGGGCCAGCTGACGGGCTACCGCTTGCGCTACAAACGGGCTGAAGAGGACTCCTTCGCCGTGCGGGACTTTGGCCCCGCCCACGACCACTTCACCGTCACGGGCCTCCACAAGGGGGCGGCCTACGTCTTCCAGCTGCGGGCTCGCAACCTGGCGGGCCACGGCGCCGAGTGCGCCAAGGAGGTGTCAACCCCCGAGGACGCCCCCTCCGGGTACCCCCTCAACCTGAGCGCCACCAGCCTGAGCGCCACCTCGGCCCGGCTGGCCTGGGAGCCCCCGCCGCCGGAGCGCCGCAACGGCAGGATCGTGGAGTACGCCGTGGTCTACCGGGACATCGACGGGCGGGAGGAGGTGGCCCGCACCACCGCCCACACGCACCTAAGTCTGAGCGGGCTGCTACCTGACACCACCTACGACATCCGGGTGCGGGCCTTCACCGCCAAGGGCGGCGGCCCGCTCAGCCCCAGCATCCAGAGCAGGACCATGCCCGCCGCCGTGGCAGGTCAGTTCCAGTACTTTACTCCCGGACGTTCTCCACTTGGTTCCCATGGTATTTCTTGGCCTGGTTCATCTAGTTCCCACTTTGGTTCTTCGTCTGGTCCCCTTGGTTCCCACTTTGGTTCTTAGCCTAGTCCACCTAGTTCCCACTATGGTTCTTGGACCGCTCCACCCGGTTTCCAGGTTAGGGTTAAAAAAAGCTAATCATCTGTTTTCTTCCCGCAGCCTCGGCCCACAACTTCGTGGCCAAAACGGTGACCAAAACGTCGGCCCTGCTCACCTGGGAGGTCACCGACACCCTGGAATCCGACTCGCCTCTGGAGGTGGGCCGACGTCTGACCGCCGCCTTGGGCTAACGTCGCCCACCTCTTATCGAAGCCGCCACACCGTCCCCCGGGCAGATCGTCTTCGACCGACGGAGCGTGGAGACGCGACTCCGAGACGGGAGGAAGCTCGTCACGGGGCTCCAACCCGACACCGAGTACTCCTTCGTCTTGACGAACGGCGGCGGTCCACGCCAGACAATTACCCTGCACACCGCGCCGGACCTCCTCCCTGAAAAACCCTTGGAGATTCTTCTGGACGCGGAGGAGGACGGGAAAGTGGCGTTGCGGCTGCCCCGGGTGGCGCCGGGAAGCCCGGTCAGGTCGGCCATTTCCTGATTTTTCCGTCGGTGGCGCTAGCTTTTGTTGACGGTGCCGTCTCAGGTGGTTCTACGTGGTGGTGGTCCCGCTCACTCCAGCGTCCGTCCACTGGGAGAACCCGGATGACATGGATCTCCGTGAGGTGAGGGTCACCTATTACCGTCAATGCCAGTGTTGTACCCTGTATTTACGCTTGAAACACAGGGAGAAATCATCACAATAGTGATTGGTTGTTGCTTCTTCAATCCAACTTTGCTGGTATGAAGAAAATATCCCGTGTTGGTCAAGCTATTTGCATGATAATAATAATAATAATAATAATAATAATAATAATAATAATAATAATAATAATAATAATAATAGTAATAGTAGTAGTAGTAGTAATAGAAGTAGTAGTAGTAGTAGTAGTAGTAGTAGTAATAGTAGCAGTAGTAGTTGTAGTAGTTGTAGTAGTGGTAGTAGTTGTAGTAGTAGTAGTAATAGTAATAGTAGTAGTTGTAGTAGTAGTAGTAGTAGTAGTAGTTGTAGTAGTAGTAGTTGTAGTAGTAGTAGTTGTAGTAGTAGTTGTAGTAGTAGTAGTAGTTGTAGTAGTAGTAATAGTAATAGTAGTTGTAGTAGTAATAGTTGTACTAGTTGTTGTAGTAGTAGTAGTAATAGTAGTAGTAGTTGTAGTAATTGTAGTAGTAGTTGTAGTAGTTGTAGTAGTAGTTGTAGTAGTTGTAGTAGTAGTTGTAGTAGTAGTAATAGTAGTAGTAGTAGTTGTAGTAGTTGTAGTAGTCGTAGTTGTAGTAGTTGTAGTAGTAGTTGTAGTAGTAGTTGTAGTAGTAGTTGTAGTAGTAGTTGTAGTAGTAGTAGTAGTTGTAGTAGTTGTTGTAGTTGTTGTAATAGTTGTAGTAGTACTTGTAGTAGTAGTAGTAGTAGTAGTTGTAGTAGTTGTAGTAGTTGTAGTAGTAGTAGTAGTAGTAGTTGTAGTAGTTGTAGTAGTTGTAGTAGTAGTAGTAATAGTAATAATAATAAACAAAAGCCTAATTGTCATCAGATTGTCAGATTGTGACCAGGGTGGTATGGGTCCCCGATGATGTTCCTGTCTCTGCTGAGGTAACGAGGGCTGGCAATGTCTTCCAGTGAGGGAATAAGGCATCAATAATCGAATACCGATACACATCCCCAACATGCCATCGTTAATCAATTAAACACTTTAGCATGTCACGCCAGCGATTCCTTCCCGTCATGTGTGTTTTGTTTCCGTCAGCTGCTCGATGGCGAGGACGTCCGGCGCAGGAAGAGAAGGCAGACGGAGAGCGACTTCCCGCCTGCGTACGTGGCGGCCAAGCTGGCCTCGCTCCCCGACGTCTTCACCCTGGGCGACGGCCGCCAATACGCCGGCTTCCGTAACCGGGAGTTGCCGGGGACACGCCGTTGCCGCTGCTTCGTCCTGGCCGAGCTGGCGGACCGGCAGTGGGTGAGCGTCTCCGTCCGGTCTCCGTCCGTTCGTCGCCGTCCCGCCCGACATTGAGCGCCACCGCGTCGTTCCCGGCAGAGGACGCTAGCCAGCAGCCCCTTCTCGGACGCCGTCCCGGTCAACGGCGGCGGGGCGGCGCGCGTCTTTGAGGAAGCCGAGATGCTTTGGGTGACGGGACCCGTGCTGGCCGTCGTCCTCATCGTGGTCATCGTCATCGCCATCCTGCTCTTCAAAAGGTCGGTGGGGTCGCGCCGCCCCAAGGCGTCTTGGCATTAGCGTCTGACCTTTTGTTGACCTTTCAATTCTTTGTCTCTTTGCCGCCACGCAGTAAACAAGAACGGTGAGTCCACTCATTTTTCAAAATAAATCATCAAAGTCCTTCACAAACCCTCATTTGACACTAAAACACCAAATATGCCTTTTATTCTAACCCCGCAAAAACATGGATTCAGAATTTGCCACGTTTTCTGTTATTTTATCTTATTTTTTCCCACCCACGGCGATTGTTTAACACGTGTTAAAGTGGCGGCCCGGGGGCCAAATCTGGCCCGCCGCATCATTTTGTGCGGCCCGGGAAAGTCAATGATGAGTGCCGACTTTGTGTTTTAGGATCAAATTCAAATGAAGAGTATAGATGTATATTACATTTCCTGATTTTCCCCATTTTAAATGAATAATTGTCATTTTTTAATCCATTTTTTCTGTTTTTAGTTCAAAAATCATTTAGTAAAATCTAAAAATATATTTAAAAAAAAGTTAAAATAAACATTGTTTTAGATATATAAAAAACGGAATATTCAGGGCTTTTAATCCACTTCTTTTAATCCATTTATTTAAAAAAAATCTAAATATTATATTTAAAATGGTCCGGCCCACGTGAAATCAAGTTGACGTTAAAGCGGCCCGCCAACCAACCCGAGTCTGACACCCTTGATGTAGCCCACAGGTGTCAAAGTGGCGGCCCGGGGGCCAAATCTGGCCTGCCACATCATTTTGTGTGGCCCGAGAAAGTCAATGATGAGTGCCGACTTTGTGTTTTAGGATCAAATTCAAATGAAGAGTATAGATGTATATAAAATGTCCTGATTTTGCCCCTTTTAAATCAATCATTGTCAATTTTTAATCCATTTTTTCTGTGTTTTTAGTTCAAAAATCATTTTGTCAAATCTAAAAATATATAATAAAAAAAGCTAAAATAAACATTGTTTTAGATGTATAAAAACTCAATATTCAGGGCTTTTAATCCAGCTCTTTGAATCCATTTATTAAAAAAAATGTCAATATTCTATCTAAAATGGTCTGGCCCACATAAATTCAAGTTGACGTTAAAGCGGCCCGCAAACCAACCCGACCGAGTCTGACACCCTTGCACTAAAATATTCAATATGACTCCATTCAAAGAAATAAAATCTGATCCGATGCATACATCTAACCCTGACCTAAACCCCATCATGACGCATACTGATGGTAATATTCTGTATATCGGACATGAGGAGACATGAAATAATTGTCCCATTTTCTCCCCTGACTTCCTCACCTTAACCCGGCCGTCTCCTGATTGGTCCCCGAATCCAGGAAGCGAACGTCCCCGTCGTCCAAAGACGCCCAGGCGGCGGGCGTGAAGGATTCGCTCCAGGGCCGCGCCTGCGATCCGCTGGAGATGGGGCGGCTGGACTGCCGGACCCCAGGCAAGAACGACCGACCATTAAGCCCCGCCCCTTTGACCTTTCACTTCTTCCCTTGACCTTTGCGTCCCATCCCAACAGGAGGCGACCACGGCGCCCCGACCGTGCCGAGTAAGTGACCGCCCCCTTGCTTTCCTTTCTTTCCTGGTGGGAAACGGTGGTCTGGCCTCCTCCGCCAGGGACGGGGGGACGTCCTCCGGTGGCCGCCGGCGACCTGGTCGACCACATCCGGCGACTGGAGGCCAACGAGGGCTTGGGCTTCTCGCAGGAGTACAAGGTTGGATCCGAATGCCCTTCTTTTAGCCGTCAATTTCACCGTGTCGGCGCTCAGCCCGAATCCAAAGACGCCGCCCCCTTTTCAGTCCATCGAAGCGGGCCGCCGCTTCACCTGGGAACATTCCAACCTGGAGGTCAACAAGCCCAAGAACCGCTACGCCAACGTGGTGGCCTACGACCACACGCGAGTCCTCCTGACGCCGGAGGAGGGTAAGCGGCGTCGTCGCCTCCGTGGTGGCCCGCCGGGCCCCGCCCCTCACCCGACCGGCACGCCCTCAGGGATCCTCGGCAGCGACTACGTCAACGCCAACTACGTGGACGGCTACAGGAAGCAGAACGCCTACATCGCCACGCAGGGGCCGCTGCCCGACACCCTGGCGGACTTCTGGAGGCTGGTGTGGGAACAACGCGCCGCCACCGTGGTCATGATGACCCGCCTGGAGGAGAAGTCAAGGGTGGGAGTGGGACCGGGACCGAGACCGGGACCAGGCAGGCCCCGGGCTGGCCCCGGGCTGACCCCGAAGCGCCTTCACATGGGATTTTCTCCGCAGATCAAGTGCGAGCAGTACTGGCCCACTCGTGGTACCCAAACCTACGGCCCGGTCCAGGTGACCTTGCTGGAGACCACGGACTTGGCCACCTACAGCATTCGGAACTTCGCGCTTTACAAGGTCAGGCTCACGTTTTTATTTTCCGGTTTAATCTGGCGGACCATAGTTTAGCAACGATAAGAGACTAAGACTGAATCGGTGGGCAGCCAATCTCAGGACGCAAGGAGACAAACAACCAATCAGCTAGGAACAATTTAGCATCCAATTAGCCTAGCATGAATGTTTTGGGGACACGGGAGGAAACCGGAGTACCCAGAGAAAACCCACGCAAGCCTCATACATCATATTCATGTTAAATTAGCGGAAAGGATGTCCAATAATATTCTGCGTCTCCTCATCGTTGTGTTCATTTTCTCTGTCCTGCCCGGCAACACGCTCCAATTCAGAGCGGTTCGAGCGAGAGGAGGGAGGTGCGGCAGTTCCACTTCCTGGCCTGGCCCGACCACGGCGTACCCGAGCACCCCGCCTCCACGCTGGCCTTCGTGCGGCGGGTCAAAGCCTGCGACTCCCCGGACGCCGGACCCACGGTGGTCCACTGCAGGTGAGCGCTAAGCGTCCGCCGCTAACCCCGAAGCGGCCGCCGCTAACCGCGAACCGACCGCAGCGCCGGCGTGGGGCGCACCGGTTGCTTCGTGGCCATCGACGCCATGTTGGAGCGCATGCGGCGCGAGGGCTCGGTGGACGTGCACGGATACGTGAGCCGCCTGAGGGCCCAGAGGAACTACATGGTCCAGACCCAAGAGCAGTACGTCTTCATCCACGAGGCCTTGCTGGAGGCCGCCGTCTGCGGGAACAGCGAGGTGGCCGCCCGCAACCTCTACGCACACGTGGACAAGCTGGGACGCGTGCCGGCGGGGGAGAGCGTCACCGGCATGGAGCTGGAATTTAAGGTGGGCGTCTTATATACGGATCCATTTGGGTTACTCGTCGTTCTATGGAATTCCCCTTGGCACGGCTCCCTCTAGTGGAGGCCCAACGCAATTCCTAACCACAACGATTATTAGTACAGCTCTATCTAGTGCACAGGTGTCAAAGTGGCGGCCCGGGGGTCAAATCTGGCCCGCCGCATCATTTTGTGCGGCCCGAGAAAGTCAACGACTTTCTGTTTTAGGATCAAATTAAAATGAAGAGTATAGATGTATATTAAATGTCCTGATTTTCCCTCATTTAAATTATTGTCATTTTTTAATCCATTTTTTTCTGTGTTTTTAGTTCAAAAATCATTTTGTCAAATCTAAAAATATATCTAAAAACAGCTAAAATAAACATTGTTTTAGATCAATAAAAACGGAATATTCAGGGCCTTTTAATCCAGTTCATTTAATCCATTTATACAAAAAAAAAATCTAAATATTATATCTAAAATGGTCCGGCCCACATGAAATCGAGTTGACGTTGAAGCGGCCCGCAAACCAACCCGAGTCTGACACCCTAGTGGATGTATAACCCCCGACGACTAATGCGTCTTATAAATATGCCTTATTTATGAAACCAATTTTAACAGGCCATTCTTTGAAGGTGCGCCTTATAGTGCAGAAAATACGGTACATTCAATCGTTCATTTTCTGAACGAGGTACCTATCCTCAAGGGTTGCCGTGGTGCTGCAGCCTATCCCGGCCAACTATAGGCAGTAGGTGGAGGACACCCTTAATTAGTTAACAGCCAATCACAGAAGACAATGAGACAAACACCCAATCACTCAGACCTGGGGGCAATTTAGCAAACAATTAGCCTAGCTTGCATGTTTTTGGGGAGGAAACCGGAGTACCCGGAGAAAACGTAGCCCCGCCCCGCCCTGCCCCGCCCCCACGCAGAAAGCTCGGAGCCCACTGGGCATTGATCCCTCGAACTCAAAACTGTGAGGCAGACATGCTGACCACGTACTCCACCGTGCCGTGAGAATTCCATGATATTATATTCTAGTTTTGATTGACTTTGGAGATTGAACGTTTTGCTAAAAACTTTTGCAGAAACTGTCCCGCTCCAAAGCGCCGGGCTGCCGTTCCATCAGCGCCAAGCTGCCCTGCAACAAGTCCAAGAACCGCCTGGAGAACGCCGTGCCCCTGGAGTCCAGCCGCGTCTGCCTGCAGCCCGTCCGGGGCGTGGAGGGCTCCGACTACATCAACGCCAGCCTGGTGGACGGCTACCGGCAGCGCGGGGCCTACGTGGCCACCCAGGGCCCCTTGGCCCACACCGCCGACGACTTCTGGAGGATGCTGTGGGAGCGCAACTCCACCATCGTGGTCATGCTCACCAAACTGCGTGAGATGGGACGGGTGAGTCCACATCCGCTCGGCGCTTTTGCAACAAAATATATTCATATTTACGACTCTGGCGCGTGGGTTCGATTCCCGCCGGGTGGCATGTGGTGGCCAAACGTCAAGAAAATCACCACCTTTATTATATTGGTTGCGTTCTTTCATTTTTTTTGAACCGCTTACCCACACAAAGGTCGCGGGGGGTGCTGGAGCCCATCCCTGCTGAACGCTGTACTGGTCGACGTCAAGCCAATTTTTTTTCCGTGCAGGAAAAATGTCACCAGTACTGGCCCGCAGAGAGGTCCGCCAGATACCAGTACTTTGTGGTGGACCCCATGGCCGAGTACAACATGCCGCAGTACATCCTCAGGGAGTTTAAAGTGACCGACGCCAGGGTAAGCGGCGACCCATCGCTGTCAATCTTTTGCCAGATCGCTCCCGTCCAACATTGACATTTGGGTATCGATACTTGGATGCTTTGGTCTTTGCCGAAAACTGTGTTTTCCGGTCAGGACGGCCAGTCCAGGACCATCAGGCAGTTCCAGTTCAGCGACTGGCCCGAACAGGGGGTGCCGAAAAACGGGGAAGGCTTCATCGACTTCATCGGACAGGTCCACAAAACCAAGGAGCAGTTCGGACAGGAAGGACCCATCACCGTGCACTGCAGGTGAGCGCGCCAGATCGGACGGTCCGTCGGCCATTTTGCAATCGGTAGCAAACGCGCAAAAATAAGTCACGTTCCTCGATTGCCTGTTTCTTGCTAAAATACGATTCAAATAAGTTTTCGGAAATAGGGAGAAAAACACCCTTTTGGAGAAAAAAATCCTAAAATAGTTTTTGACTTCAAAATAAAAATCATTAAAAATACGGTGGACAAGTGGATAGCGCGTCAGCCTCACAGGGTCGAGGGTTTGATTCCCAGGTGGTTCGTCACTGTGTGGACTTTGTGTGTTTCCCCTATTCTAGGTTTTCTCCGGGTGCTCTCGTTCCCTCCCACATCCCCCAAACGTCCATGCTAGGCTAATTGTATGCTAAATAGGCCCTAGTTATGAAGGACTAGTTGTCTGTCTGTCTGTCTCCTGCCCTGTGATTGGCTGGCCACCGATTCAGGATGTCCCCCGCCTGGTACCCGTAGTTAGCTGGGATAGGCTCCAGCACCACCCGCAAACTGTGAAGCCGACACGCTAACCCAGGGGTCGGGAACCTTTTTGACGAAGAGAGCCACAAACAATTCATATTTTCCAATGTTATTCCTTGTGAGCCATACTACAAATTTAAAAGTCAAAACACATACATGTAAACGAGTGCCTTTTCAATTTTTTTTTGTAATTTCACCACTTTTAAAGTGGAAAAAAAAGAATTTTAAAAAAAATATTCTTATACTGTTGCTAATCAATGAGAGGATGCATTCCAGAAGAGTCTACTACAAAAAAATGAAGATTAAAGCAGTTCTAGATGTAATATCTCAGTTCTGTCACCAGCCATTTCCATATTTTAGCTCACAGGTTAGCAAAGAGCCAGAGGCACCCATCAAAAGAGCCACATGTGGCTCCCGAGCCATAGGTTCCCTACCCCTGCGCTAACCACTAGGGTGGCCTTAAATTAGAATCGCACCCCCCAAAAAATGCTAATGCTATAAAAAGTCAACCCCGGTTCTAATGGCCCGTTTCCTTTCCCGTTAGCGCCGGCGTGGGGCGCAGCGGCGTCTTCATCACGCTGAGCATCGTCCTGGAACGGATGAGGTACGAGGGCGTCGTGGACGTCTTCCACACCGTCCAGACCCTGAGGACGCAACGGCCCGCCATGGTCCAGACCGAGGTAAGGCGCGCTTCCTGCTCTGCTACAAGCAACAGGAAGTGACTCATTCCTTCCCGTGGCTTCAGGAGCAGTACCAGCTGTGCTACCGGGCCGCTCTCCAGTACCTGGGAAGCTTCGAACACTATGCAACATAACCACTTCCTCAACCTTCAACACTTCTTTCTTGATATACTTGATATAAATCTTTTGATTTTAATCCCATCCCAATTTTTTTCATTTTCTATAAGCACTGCTGAGGTCTTTTTCCACATGAATCTTATGATTATTATCAATGTTCACCTGCTGCTACGTTGTTTTTTTCCACCACAAAGAAGATTTTTATACTCTTTTTGGGGGCCGACGCGGCGCTAACATGACGTCGTCGGTATCTGTGTATACGAGGAATTAACTCAATGTGTCATTTTCGAGATCTGTCCCAAGATGGCCGCCATTGCTTTACATTCAAGACAGTATGTATCTTGGAATCAACTGAAACATATTTTTATATTTAAAGAAACAAAATGTATTGGTGCAACACTATAATATTTTACAGGGGTGTCCAAGTTTTAAAGAAATCAACAGAAATTTAAGTCTAGTTGCTTTTAAGTGATAAAAAGATTAATGACGTGTTACTCCAAGGATGAGTAATGATAGTTCGTGAGACTTGTTGGTGTGGTTTTTATTTTCAAACGAAGCATTAAACTTCATAAATATACATATATTTTGAGATGTCTCTTGCATAGTGTCCTCTCTATATTTTAAAGTAAATACATGGAAATAAAAGGCTTTTAAAACCTTGATATTGAACTTTTATTCCAATGTTTGTCAAGGCTCAATGTATATTAATACATATTTACCCACTCTTTTATTTTATATTTACATTTTTCCACATTTCAAAAGGGAAAACTGTAAAAAAAAGAATGCTTAATTCAAACAGGTAAAACTGAAATTATTCTTTTTATTTAGAATATTTATTTATTAAAACAAATACACTGTATCTGTGTGTAAAACTTTTTTTAAAGAGAGAGATTTTATTGGTTGAAAAGGCTTTAAGCCCCGCCCCTCGCAGCATGTAAACAAACCCACACTGGGCATGCGTCACCGCCGTAATGGACGACCGTCTTTTCTACCCGGACTTCACGTCTGTCTTTTTAGTCCGCTAATTTACGGCTTGCGAAGAGGAACTGCACGTCCGACCTGCCTCGCACGTGAGTAAGTTGTGGGACGTTTCGACGGGGACTTTGTGCAGGGAAAAGTGTGAGCAAAAGGTAGTTTGTAGCGAACAGGGACGGCGAGCAACAAGCTGTGTTCGCTAGTTGGGCTAGCATGCTAATTGAGGGCAGCTGTCAGTTTTCACGCTGCTCAAACCTCGCCGGTTTTCTTTGAACTCTTCCAAATTTCGCTTAACAACAAGTGCCTATTTCATTACTGAGTATTGCTGAATGCGGTCCCTGGTGTTTTTCTCATTTTCCAAGTTTATTTCATCCTCAAAAAGCGAAGCGGTCTGTCCAACCCGTTAGCATGTTTAGCTAAATATTTTTCCAACTACCTTCGCTGTCACTGGGCCACAGTGGATGACAAGCAGGCTCTTTAGCCAATGGGAAGACTTCTGCTATTTCCTTGGTCCGCTTGAATAGGCGGGGTAGTTTGTGATTGGCCGGTTTGGCTGTATTTACTCACGGTTTGCAACACGCAGTTTTTGTCATTTCGCCTGTATTTTTGTGTAATTCTACAATGCAGAAAGGTTGACAAAGTAGTACTTTCTCCAGTTTAATGAAAGCAAATCAAGTTGCCTTAAGTTAAAAACGTCCCCAACTAATATTAATATATCGTCAAAGTAATTAAAACTTTAAAAATATATTATAGTGATCCCTTTCAATCACAAACCACTAAATAATTGCCAGCAAATTAAAATAATTTAAGAATTCAGCCTTTAATGCTTCGTTGAAACAAACCAATTAAAATAATTCCAAGTACCCCCTTCCAAATTTGTGTCCTATTTTTATGATAGATCAGTTTAGGGGGAAAATTGCTCAAAATTTATATGATAAATTTATCTATATATGTATGTATTTAATGTATATACGGTCACAAACGTATGAGCAATAACAGTAATAATTTTTCAATAATTTTTCAAAGGAGAAAAATGGGTTTAATAAATCATGAATAGATAAAAATAATTATAACATCACAAAATAAAATAAAATAATAAAATATAAGTGAACAAAAACCGCTTCAAAACCCAATCCGATCGATTGCCGATGATGCAATCGGAGCCTTAATTTCCACCAATTCCAAACCTCACGTTTTCCAGCCCGGTCGCGGCAAGATGAGCGCCGATGCGGCCTGCCGGATCATGACGTTCTCGCCGTCGGAGGAGGACTTCCGAGACTTCGGCCGCTACGTGGCCTACATGGAGTCTCAGGGAGCTCACCGAGCGGGGATGGTCAAGGTACGCGGAGGAGGCGGTCCCGCCGACACATCCCGTTAATCCCTCCCCCCTGCAGGTGATCCCGCCCAAAGGCTGGCGTCCGCGGAAGACGTACGACGACCTGGACGAGCTAGTCATTCCGGCTCCCATCCAGCAGGTGGTGACGGGTCAGTCGGGTCTCTTCACGCAGTACAACATTCAGAAGAAGCCCATGACCGTTCGAGAGTTCCGCCGGACCTCCAACACGGACAAGTAAGCTGCCGCGGAGTCCGGTCGTTACCGATTGGTCGGCTAGTACCGTATTTTCTCGCATATACGCCGTATTTGTTGCTAAAAAAAATGGTGACTGAATCCGGAGTACGGCTTATATGCGCACAAATTAGACTTGACTTGGCGTTGATTTTTCTTGCGATTTTCCCTTCAAAGTAACAGATTTGTATTCTCTATTAAAACCATGAATATGGAGGTATAAATTGTGAATCAGTCAATCAATTATACGAGAGAAATGGTCAAAATCAACAATTTTAAGGCCATTTTAAGGGTTCGGCTTATACGCAGGGGTGGCTAATATGCGAGAAAATACGATATATGAAGTGCATGTAGGTTTTAACGACGATGGTCCTTCTTCACCCACAGATTCTGCCATCCGAGTTACGTGGACTTTGACGAGCTGGAACGCAAGTTCTGGAAGAACCTGACCTTCAACCCGCCTCTCTACGGCGCCGACGTCAGCGGTAGCCTCTACGACCCGGTGGGTAGCCCACTCGCTATTTACCTTAGCCGCTAATCGATGTAGCGATCCTGCCCGCTGACCCGCTTGCCGGTTTCCAGGACGTGAGCGAGTGGAACATTGGGCACCTGAACACCATCTTGGACACGGTGGAGCACGAGAGCGGAGTGAAGATTAAAGGGGTCAACACGCCTTATCTCTACTTTGGGATGTGGAAGGCCGCCTTTGCCTGGCACACTGAGGACATGGACCTGTACAGCATCAACTACTTGCACTTCGGAGAGCCCAAATCCTGGTATGGAAGGAAGGGGGGGTTGGCCTCGTTCAATGGCGTTGGACGTTAATGGCGTTGGGCGTCAATGGCGTTGGGCGTCAGTGGCGTTGGAGGTCAATGGCGTTGGGCGTCAATGGCGTTGGAGATCAATGGCGTTGGGTGTCAATGGCATTGGGTGTCAATGGCGTTGGGGTCAATGGCGTTGGAGGGCAATGGCGTTGGGGTCAATGGCGTTGGATGGCGTTGGAGGTCAATGGCAATGGGCGTCCATGGCGATGGGCGTCAATGGCGTTGGGCGTCAATGGCGTTGAATCCCTTGACGTGTATTGCTATCAATGTGAGCGAACATGAATTCATCTCCGTCCAGGTACGCCGTCCCACCGGAACACGGCAGGAGACTGGAACGCCTCGCCAAGGGTACGTCCGTTCTCTCGATTTTATTCGTCATACGATGAAGGCTGGCATGGCACGGTGGTGACGCCTGGGCTGCTCGGCAGGTTTCTTCCCCGGCAACGCTCAGAGCTGCGAGGCCTTCCTGCGCCACAAGATGACGCTGATCTCGCCGTCCATCCTGAAGAAATACGGCATCCCCTTCGAGAAGGTGACGCAGGAGGCGGGCCAGTTCGTGGTCACCTTCCCGTTCAGCTACCACGCCGGATTCAACCACGGCTTCAACTGCGCCGAGTCCACCAATTTCGCCACGCGCCGCTGGATCGACTACGGGAAACAAGCCAAGCTGGTCGGTGGATGAGATTCCGATATCCCCTCGATTCTGTTATGCTGTTATTTATTTATTTTTTTGTCCAGTGCTCGTGCCGACAGGACACGGTAAAGATTTCCATGGACGTGTTTGTGCGCAAGTTCCAGCCGGAACGCTACAAGCTGTGGAAGGCGGGAAAGGACAACGCCCCCATCGACCACTCGGAGCCCACGCCGGAGGCTCGCGTCTTCCGCGGCGAGAGCCCGCCTCCGGAAGACGTTGGAGCGCCCGACGGCCCCGCCTCCAGGTAAGCCCCGGCGACGCCTATCGACGACGACGCCCCGGCTGACGCGTCCGCACCTTAGCCCGAAAGCTCGGACGGCCGTCAAACGACCGCCGGACGCGTCGCTGGACGTCAAGAGCGATTTGGCGGAAGAGGAGGTGGAGCCAAAGAAGGCCAAGATGGATTCTCCCGCCCGGTTGGAGCTTGAGACGCTAGGTAAGCGTTTTAGCTTAGCTACAAGTCTGTTTTTTTTAATTGCCATTTTAAGAAATATAATTGAACTTTCAAAAATACATTTTTTGGTTGGATTTTTCCAAAAATCAATTTTTTTTCAATTATTTTTGGGACTAAAAGGGTTAAATTGAGAAATATAATTAGCTTAGAAAAAATGTTTCTTATTTACATTGTTGCATGAGCACGTTTGTATGAAAAAAATAATCCTAATTGATGGCATTTAAAAAAATCGATATTTTATTCAAATTTTAAAAATGTACTCTTTCAAATGCATTTTTAGAATACATTTTATTAACTACAATAAAATAAAACAGGAAATGAACTAGATAAATTCCATCTAATTTTTAGAGTTATCATTCCTAACATATACTATATGACTACATTTATTTTGAAAAATGCTTTTTCAATCTGATTCGAATTTGATAAAAAGAAATGCACTTTACCTAACTCACCCTAAACCTTATACATCTACTACATCTTCATTCGTATAACTATATAAAAGTAAGAGTAAGAGTACTCCAAGCTATTTTATCAAATTTTAAATTAAAAAAATAAATCTTTCGATGTAAAGAGTGTTTTTTGCAAGTTTAGTAAAAATGTAAGACCAATTTTAGCTGCTCGACTGAAGTTTTTGGTTTGGTTCTTATTTAGATCAGACTGTCAATTCGGAGCTATCGCCGCCGCACAAAATAGAAGAAGTAGACGACAAAAAGCCCATGGCTTGCTCAAGAAAGGAAGCGGCGACGGACGGCTCCGCCAACCACGCGCCGGCCGCCGAGGACCCGGAACCGATAAAAGGCGGCCAAGAGGAGGACCCCGATGACGAAAACCTGGGCCCGGCGGCGGCGGTGGCGGCGCGCGCCGCCTTCCAGAGGACGCTGAGTCCCGCCGACGTTCTTCACGTGCACAGTTATGCCAAAGGAGAAGACGCCGCGCCCAGAGACCGAGACAAGGACGAAAGCGGCGGCGAGGACCTCCACCGAGACGCCGGCAAAGTGAGTCACGTCCAAAGTTTTTCTAACTTTGTCACACACAAAAAAATTGAAAAAATATAGGGTCACAAAAATCTGAAAATTATCTTTAGCCACTACCAAATATGATTTTTTTCTTTTTGAGCCGCTCTGATTTTAATATTAAATGTTCTTGTTAATGCAGGAATAGTGAGCAGTATTATATAATGAATGAATAGTCCAGACACCATTAAAAGCACTGTCCCAAAATGGCGTCTTTTCGCCTATCACGGCAGCTCTTTGAAGCGCCTTAAACGAGATTTTACCACTTTTATCCGGGAAGCGTTTTTTTTACCCGTAGAGCACGTCCAAAGTTTTTCTAACTTTGTCACAAAAAATATTTGAAAAAAATATAAGGTCACAAAATCAGAAAATTATCTTTAGCCACTACCAAATATGAACTTTTTTTCTTTTTGAGCAGCTCTGATTTTAGTATTAAATGTTCTTGTTAACGCAGGAATAGTGAACAGTATATAATGAATTAATGGTCCAGACACCAGTAAAACTACTGTCCCAAAATGGCGTCTTTTTGCCTATCGCGGCAGCTCTTTGAAGCGAGTTAAACATGGTTTTAACACTCCGGGAAGCTTTTTTTCCCCATTTCGTCGTAATCGCGGAGCCTGAGGTGAAAGCGGTGTTCATGTCCAGCAGGGGGCCGAGGAAGCGCTGGGGGCGTCGGAGCAGAGCCGACTGGGCCGGCTGCCGGGACACCACCCGCTCATCAAGGACGGCGTCAGCGACGAAGGTACGTCGCCCGCCGAGCTCGCCAATCTTTACCAAGCTCGCTCGGACGCCGGTCTTTTTGCTCGGCAGAGACTCCGGAGGAAGGATCGCCCGTCAAAGAGGGCGGTCCCGAGGGCGAGGGCTGGGCCAAAGCGCTGGCCCACCTGTGGCAGAGCCGGCCCCCCAACATCAAGCGGGAGCGCGAGTACAACCAGCGGGCCGGCGCCAAGCCGCCCTACTGCTCCATATGCTCACTCTTCCTGGCCTATCAGCAGGTAACGCCATTCCCGTGAGGCGTCCAATCCAATGGCTGTTTTTTTTTCGGGAGTGGGGGGGGTGTCGGGGATTATTTTGCAAGAAAAATGTTGCGGTGTCAGTAGAATCGTTGGCAATGTTTTTTTTTAGGAATAGAAGATGGTTTTGCTCTTTACCAGTTGTATTTTGAAAAGATTAACAGCTTCATATTTTATTTTAAGAATAAAATTAAAAATAATTTGAAAGGTAATTTTAAAAAAATAGATACTACTTTTTTTTTAATTAAAAGCGTAATAATTAAAATAATTGCAAAAGTCATTTAAAAAAAAATCACATTAGAAAGTCTATGAATACATTGAAATATTAGGTACTTCATTTTTTATTTTAAGGTTAAAAATAATTTCAAAACTCGTTTTAAAACAAATATTACAATTAAAAAAATGATTAAATACTACTTATTTTTTTTATTAAAAGTGTAATAATTAAAATAATTGCAAAAGTCATTTAAAAAAAAAAAACATTAAAAAAAATTACAATTAAAAATAATAATTAAATACTACTTATTTTTTTTATTAAAAGTGTAATAATTAAAATAATTGCAAAAGTCATTAAAAAAATCATATTAGAAAGTCTATGAATACATTGAAATATTAAGTACTTCATTTTTTATTTAAAGGTTAAAAATAATTTCAAAACTCATTTAAAAAAAATATTACAATAAAAAAAAAACTACAAATTCATTTAAATATTAAATACTTCATTTCTTATTTTAAGGATAAAAATTAAGATAATTTCTAAAGTCATTTAAAAAATATTTCAATTAGAAAATCTGTGAGTACATTTAAATATTAAATACTTAATTTCAAAAGTCATTTAAAAAAAATATTCTACATAACAAACAACCTATGAATACATTTAAATATTAAGTAAATCACTTGCGGAAGTATAAAAATGCATGTTATGGGTCAAAATTTAAACCATGTCAAATTTGAAAGAAAACGTAAAAATGTTGTTTCTTAACAGTTACTTTCATTTTGTATTTCACCTGACAATTGTCTTTTTTCTTTTCCGTCCGCGGCGAGCAGATGGAGAGCGCGAGCGGCGCCGACGCGCCGGCGCCGGTGCCGGCGGCGGGCGGGCGCATGCGCAGCAAGCCGCTCATCCCGGAGACGTGCTTCTCCACCACCACCGAGGAAGACTCGGAGTGCGAGGAGGCCCCGCCCACGCCGCGCCTGGAGGAGGACGGGACCAGCCTGCTGGTCAGCTGCTCGCAGTGCGCCGTCCGCGTCCACGCCAGTCAGTCGCCGCGCCGCGCTCCGCCCCGGGCATCCGTCCGTCCGTACCGCTCCCGTCTCGCGCTCACTTAATTTTATTTTTGTTTTAGGCTGTTACGGCGTGGATCCCGCCGGCGTCGGCAAGGACTGGAAGTGCGCCCGTTGTAAAGCCAACGCCTTGATGGAGGTCAGAGACTCACCTGATATTTGTTAGCATTAGATGACCACGTGGCGGTGGGCGAGGGGGTAGCGTGCTCCGTTCTAAGGTCGAGGGTTCAATCCCAGGTGGGTCCTCACCGTGGGGAGTTTGGATGTTAGCACGCTAAGCTAATTGATCGCTCTAAATCAGGGCTCGGGAACCTTTTGGACAGATAGAGCCGTAAACAATTCATATTTTCAAATGTTATTCCTTGAGAGCCATATTCAGAATTTCAAATACATGAAAATATGGATTTGATTTTATTACCGCTTTTAAGGTACAAAAAGTCCCTTTGACAAAACTGTTGGCACCGTGGCGCTCCTATTGGTGCTTTTGGGACTCGGCTTGCTTACCGTATTTTAGCTCGCGGGTTAGCGGAGAGCCGTATGCACCCATCAAAATAGCCACATGTGGCTCCCGAGCTATAGGTTTGTTTCCCTAATCTAAATTGTCCCTTGCTATTAGTGAGTGGTTATTAGTTTCCTTGTACCCACCGATTGGTTGGCTACCCATTGAGGGGGTCCCCCGCCCGGTGTTCGTAGTTGGCTCCGGCACCCCCCGCGACCCTTCTGAGGATAAGCGGTAGGGATAATGAATGTTTAAGCAGGGGTGTCAAAGCCAGTTTGGTTGGCGTGCCACATTCATGGTGACCAGATCTCATGTGGGCTGGACCATTGTAGATATAATATTTAGATTTTTTTAATATATATATATAAATGGATTAAAAGAACTGGATTAAAAGCCCTGAATATTCATTTTTATAGATCTAAAACAATGTTTATTTGAGCTTTTTAAAATATATTTTTAGATTTTACAAAATGATTTTTGAACTAAAAACACAGAAAAAATGGATTAAAAAATGACAATGATTGATTTAAAAGGGGAGAAATCCGGAAAATGTAATATACATCTATGCTCTTCATTTGAATTTGATCCTAAAACAGAAAGTCGCCACTCATGATTTACTTTTCCGGGCCGCACAAAATGATGCGGCGGGCCAGATTTGGCCCCAGGGCCGCCACTTTGACACCTGTGGTTTAAGGGTTTACACTGACCCCAGAATGGCTGGTCTTCTTCTTTCAGAACTGCTGCCTGTGCTGTCTACGTGGCGGCGCCCTGCAGAGGGCCAACAACAACAAGTAAGTTTCCCACGCCAGTTGCCCCGCCCCACTCGGTTGCCCCGCCCCCCTCGGATCGGCTCTCCACGTGTCACCATCGCGGCAGGTGGGTTCACGTGCTGTGCGCCGTGGCCGTCCTGGAGGCTCGCTTCGTCAACGTGGCCGACAGGAGGCCCGTGGATCTGAGCGGCATCCCTTTGCAGAGATTCAAACTGGTCAGCCCCGCCCCCAAAACGCCAACGCCGCTTTTCAGGCGGCGGGATAAAAGCTAAAAGCGTGCGGCCTTTGCAGAAGTGCTACTACTGCAAGAAGCGCATGAAGAAGGCATCGGGCTGCTGCGTGCAGTGTTCGCACGGGCGCTGCCCCACCGCCTACCACCCCACCTGCGCGCAGGCCGCCGGCGTGCTGATGCAGCCCGACGATTGGCCCTTCGTGGTGCACGTCACCTGCTGTCGACACAAAGGACCCGCCCAGATCGAGGTGAGCTCAAGTCACCTGTTGAAGGTTAACTCTATCGGGAAATATCTTTTGGACTGTTATAGTCCAAAATTACCAGAAAAGACGGCCGTACAACGCTCATAATAACAACACTGTAAAATACATGTGTCAAAGTGGCGGCCCGTGGGCCAAATCTGGCCCGCCGCATCATTTTGTGCGGCCTGGGAAAGTCAATCATGAGTGGCGACTTTCTGTTTTAGGATCAAATTAAAATGAAGAGTAGTGATGTATATTACATTTCCTGATTTTCCCCTTTTTTAAATCAATCATTGTCATTTTTAATCCATTTTTTCCATGTTTTTAGTTCAAAAATCATTTTGTAAAATCTAAAAATATTTATAAAAAAAGCTAAAATAAACATTGTTTTAGATCTATAAAAAACGGAATATTCAGGGCTTTTAATCCAGTTATTTTAATCCATTTATAAACAAAAATATGTAAATATTCTATCTAAAATGGTCCGGCCCATGTGAAATCAAGTTGACGTTAAAGCAGCTCGCGAACCAACCCGAGTCTGACACCCTTGCAGTAGAATCTCAGAAATACGATCAACCCTATGATTGGTTGTCTTTTTTTCCCCCGGTGCCCCGCGATTGGCCGGTCTCCCGTTCTCAGCGCAACAAGGCGGCCATGCAGGAGCTGACGGTGGGCCAGAAAGTCATCTGCAAGCACAAGAACGGTCGCTACTACCAGTGCGACGTGGTGCAGCTGTCCAAGGAGACCTTCTACGAGGTCAACTTTGACGACGGCTCCTTCAGCGACAACCTCTTCCCCGAGGATATTGTGGTGGGTGGGCCTCCGCCGCGTCCGTCCCTCGCCCCCCCCGGGCGCTCACGCAAAAGCCTGAACGCCGGCCGCCTCGCCCGCCAGAACCGAGACTGCGCCCAGCTGGGCCCGCCCCCGCCTGGCGAAGCCGTGCAGGTGCGCTGGACCGACGGACTGGTCTACGGCGCCAAGTTTGTGGCGTCCCGCGTCGTTCAGATGTACCTGGTGAGGAAACGCCACTGAATACACTTTTTAAAAAGGAAACAAAAAACGTTGTATTGATTATAAAGACTACTGTTTTCTGTCATTGAAGCCCATAGACGGCCTATCCGTTTTATGCGGTGGGAGGGTGCGGCTTGGCCAGAGGAAGAGCCAATTAGATTTTTTCTTTTTTTAACCTCATTGGCTGTCTTTGACATTACAGTGGATTCCCCGAGTTATCTTACGTTTTTTTTTTTTTGCACGTTACCAAGTTGAACGCAAAAGTTTTTTGTCCTTTTTAGAGACTTTCCGGACAAGTAAGGATGCACTAATTCAAGGGTGTCAAACTCGGGTTGGTTCGCGGGCCGCATTAACGTCAATTGATGTGGGCTGGACCATTTTAGATATAATATTTAGATTTTTTAAAAATAAATGGTTTAAAAGAACTGGATTAAATGCCCTGAATATTCCGTTTTTTATAGATCTAAAACAATGTTTATTTTGTTGCTTTTTTTCATATATTTTTAGATTTTACAAAATAATTTTTGAACTAAAAACACAGAAAAAATGGATTAAAAAAAATTGAAATTATGGATTTAAAATGGGGGGAAAATCAGGAAATGTAATATACATCTATACTCTTCATTTGAATTTGATCCTAAAACACAAAGACGGCACTCATGATTTACTTTGTCGGGCCACACAAAATGATGCGGCGGGCCAGATTTGGCCCCCGGGCCGCCACTTTGACACCTGTGCACTAATTTGTTCATCTTGATCCTCGGCGGGCACAGGTGGAGTTTGAAGACGGCTCGCAGCTGACCACCAAACGGGACGACGTCTACTCGCTGGACGAGGAGCTGCCCAAGCGGGTCAAATCCAGACTGGTGAGTCCTGTGTGTGCAAGTGGGGCATAAAAAAAGTAGCAAAAACTTAATAAATCAATAAAAAATTAAAAGCTAAAGCTACTGTTACACGGATGACATTTTACTCAAGTAAAGAAGTGCTTTAAAAATCCTCTCAAAGTAAAAAGTAGCTCATTCAAAGGTGCTCGGAAAATGCTACAGGAAGTGACTTTCAAAGTAAAATGACTGATTTGTAACTCTGCAGTCCAAAGCATCGGACATGCGCTTCGACGGCATCTTCGAGGGCAAGGAGATCATCCGGGAGTCCAAGAGGCAGCGGGTCATCAACTCGCGTTACCGTGGCGACTACATTGAACCCGTCATCTATAGAGCCATCATGGAGTAGACTTGTGCACTTTTTTTTTTACTCCCTCCCTGAGGAGGTAAGGGCAGTATTTTCATTCTCCTCCAGAGCGGCGCTGTTTCCTCTTGTACGCCTTCAGAACGGTGAAAAAGAAATAGCATTGAGAACAAAATAATAAACATTGAGGAATAAATTGAAAATTACAACTAAAAATAATTAGGAAAATAATGTTAAAAATAGAGATTTATTTTATAATGTAAATAAAATTTATTTTCTTTTATTTTTTGCCCAAATTATTTCTTTTTTTTTTTTTTTTAATGCATTTTCTACATACTATTTTCTTAATCTATTTTTATCCGGTAAATTTGTGTCTAAAAATATTACTATTTATTTTGAAATAGGAATTTGGTTACTCCTTTTTTATGCTTTTTTTTTTTTTTTTAATGTAAGATTCTTTAAACTTTAATTTTTGAATTGTCCCTTAATTTTCAACATTTGTAATTTTTTTAAGTGGGGATTTGCTCATTTTTAGTTGTATTTTTCAATTCAATTTGATATAATAAAATACATTTTGTATATTTTTTTGCGTGTGCTTCTGTGCTAATGCTAGCTTTTAATGTAGATTCGCGAAATTACATTTTGTCATCGAGGGGTTAAACCAAAACATTTAATGGACAACACATCTCAATTATATATATATCTATTTTACTATTATTTTTATATTTTTTATGAATAGATAAAATTATACCTTGTTAAACTGTTTATAAAATCAAAAGTACTATGAATGGAAAAAAAAGAAAAACGCACTGGTTAAGCATCAACTAACATTTTAAAATAGTATTTGTTTGTTTTTTGACATCAATAGCTATCCAATGTATTCATCTTGGAGGTCTGGCTGAAAAATGTCTGGTAGTCGCCGTCCAATTTTGTACAATTGAGCATTTGGTGGCCACAATATTGTTTTCTGCAACATATTTTGTTCTGACTTTCATAACAAAGACACATTTCAAAATGAAATGTACGCAAAATCCATCCAATAATATGATTTTATTCATTCATTTGTTATCTTTGCCACTTACTGTGCTTCTCATTGCAACATGTCTTTACAAAAACATTTATATTCGCTAAAAAAACATAGTGATAATATATACATGCTACGTAATGTACACGCTAGGCGAAATCGTGCTAACGTTAGCTTAACCTTTCGAATCCTATTTTTTTTCTAAAACAGATTTTTATTAAAAAAAGCCATTTTTAATGTCTTCCCCTTCAATTTTCTAATTCAACTTTTAGCGGTGCGGCTTGTCTAGTTTATAGCAAGCGTTAGAAAAATATTACTCATAAAATGATTTTTAAAAGATGTCTGTTTTTGGAAAAATGTTCTTTGTATGTGTTTTGTGTAAATGTGCACTTCAGATATTCAAGTTTTTGCAAAGGTTTTGTTTCAATAATAAAATATGATTACTAAACTTTACGGTCTTTTTACCCACGCAAATGAATTTGTCTGCCATTGACTTTGATTGGACATCAATTGCACTGAAAGTTATGAACGTACATTACTGCCCTCTTGTGTTTTGATTCAGGAAGCAACATTTTGAAGAAAAGCGACGGCTGTCACTTGCAGTCAATATTTGTATTTCTCAAATACCATTAATGCTTATTTCTAAACCAAACAGTTAGTAAATATGTCAAGATTTCCGCAAGTTACGAGCATTAAAGTGACATAGCTAGCCGCCGCTAGTTAGCTAGTTAGCTAGAAACAAGCTAGCTTTCGTTAGCTAGCCTCCAACTTCCGGAGGTGGAACCAAAAGTCGGACGGCAGGAAAAGTTACGGTCGACACTTATGCTAACGGCTAACGCGTATCTTTGAAATGGAACCAGATGTAGCGTAAATTAATCGGCATGAACATTTTCTTATTTAATATATATTTTATTCGTTACGCTTTGTAATTATGGATTAGTGAACAATATTAAACCCCCAGGACCCTTTGGCGCTTCCGGAATCGTCACTTCCGGGGCGACCTGAGCTAGTCTTGGCAGAAACACGTGTGGTAAACAAGCATGGAGGACTCGGACGAATGGAACGATGTCCCTAAAAACCCCAGTTTGAAGAACCTGACGGACGGAGACTTCGGCGTCCTCAAAGACAAACAATGCGAAGCTGTGCAGGATTTAGTCCGAGCTCATATTGAGTCTTTCGACCAGGCCCTCGATGAAGGACTCAATCGTGTCGTGCAGGTAACGCCACAAAACTTCCTTCGAGAAGCTGTCAAAGTCGTCGAATGCGTTTAAAGTTAATTTTTAAACGATGGCAGAAGATTTGTTGTTGTAGAGCTTCAAATTCAAGCTAGTGGGGTTTGTATTGTACGGTTATTTTGGTTAAGAGACACTCTTTTTTTCCTGGTTTATTATTTAATGGTGGGCGTAAAATAGAAATGGCAAAGCTCATAATAACTTCAAATTAAATTTCTTCGTCACAATAAGGAATTTGTGCTACTTTTTCATCATCAAAACGACCAAAATAGACGATATAGTCCAGGGGTGGGGAACCTATGGCTCGGGAGCCATATGTGGCTCTTTTGATGGGTGTATATGGCTCGCCGCTAACCTGTGTGATAAAATATGGGAACCGCTGGTGAGAGACCACCTAAGTCCCGAACGCAGTGGCTTTTGAATCATAATTTTTCTTCATTATACTCTTCTGCATGCATACTCTTCATTGATACTCATTGATTAGCAACAGTGAAAACATGTTCTTAAAATAATTCAGACTTTTTTTTAACTTTCAAAGTGGTGAAATTATTAATAAATGCACTTATTTTCATGTACGTATTTTTACTTTTAAATTCGGAGTATGGCTCTCAAGGAATAATGTTTGAAAATATGAATTGTTAATGGCTCTCTTCGTCAAAAAGGTTCCCGACCCCCGAGATAGTCTGTCCAGAATATTAAGGTTTAACCTAAACAAAATGGACGTCAAAAAGGGAGGACAGGGAAAAAAAGACTAGGATATGACTGAGAAGTTTTTTTTTTTTTCACAACATTTGACCTCTCCAGCTGGCATTTTTCTTGAATTTCACTGACGTTTAATAAACAAACAAAACTGCAGGCCATCCCACCGCTGGAGTTCATGTCAAAGGACGTCCGCATCACCCTGTCTTTCGTGGACGTGTCCATCTTCCCACCGGCCGTCACCAAGGGCAACGTGTGTCGCGAAACCCGGGTCTTTCCGGCTGAGTGTCGCAGCCGCAGGTGCTCGTATAGGGGGCGTGTTGTGGTGAGTAAACAGTTTTTTAATAATATTTTTACTTTTTTTTTCTTTCCATATTCCATTCATCCATTCTCACTGTCAAGTTATCTCTTCTTTTCTTCTTCAAATTTTGCCCCAAACTTGAAAAGGGGCCCCGCCCGATCTTATCAACGCAGGAACAACTCAAATCCTTCCAGTTTACACTTTTATTGAAGTTAATGGTGATAGGAAGTGGTTAGGTTGAAAACCTTAAAGAAAGGGGAAAGGAGGAAGCACGTGAAGTCATTCAAGTTTCACGTTACTATGGTGATCAAAGTGTTGCTCTTGAGTTTACTTATAACATCTTGACTTTACTACAGAAAAGCAGGAGAGCGTTGAAATGATAGAGTGGAAATGCATGGGTACATCAACTGATTGAGTAAATCAAACACAAATATTCACTTGACAGAGATAGGTCATAAGAGTCATCCAAGTTAAGGGAAAATACAAAGAATGCAACTTAAGGTTGTGAGAAGCAAATTAAGCATCAATCAGCTGGCATCTAGGTGCTACTTATTTGATCCTACCAGTTGCGGCGTGTGATCGGGTCTGAAGGGTATTCCTTGGTATTCCTTGCTCCTTTCTCGCCTGTCTACTTTCAAGGCTTCAATCTGAATGTTTATATCCTGGCTCATGCCCTATGATGATCTTAGGCAGGAAATGAGGCCAGGTGACTTTTGTTTGGGTTTTCTTTTCTGCCCCCTGTTGGCCTGGAGGAGGGGCAGACATATCTTCTCCAAAGTTGACTTGACACCTCCCACTTGGCATCTGGGTTCTTGAACCCAGAGAGGTCACACCGTTCCTGGTTGCTCTCGTTTCTATGTTGGTCTATTTTTGTTCTTCCACAGGTATCAGGACGATGATGCGTCGTACATCTCTATGCAGAATTGTTGAAGGGATTTTTGTGGGGGGTTTCTTTGCTTGATCAGATTTGGTAGTAGAGACGGGGTAGCTTGGGAAGGTCTTGACGTGTACATCTCTGACGATGCCTCTTGTGTCGGGGACGACACTATCGACTCGTCCAAGCTTGTACTGGCCCCTTAGAGCATTTTGGTCGGTCGGCCAGCCAGACAATATCTCCCGTGGCTAAATTTCTGTTCGTTGTGTGCCACTTGCTTCGGATGAACAAGTTGGGTCCTGCCAGCTGGCTCCACTTCTTCCAGAATGGGTCGACTTCGGTCTGGATGGCTCTTGGTCTCTTGTAGGGGTGGGTATCCTTGAAAGTCGAAGCTTCCTGCATCTCCCTAGGGTCCTGCTCTTCTCTTCCCAGCAGAAGAGTGTTTGGGCTGATGTAGTCTATGCATTCCTCACGACTTTGCGTCCTGGCGTCAATGGGTCTTTCGTTGGCCAGGTTGGCAGCCATGTAGAGGAAGGTTTGGAACTCACTCCACGTGAAGCATCTGTCTCCTGCCAGGTTGTGCAGGGCACGTTTTACAGCGCGTACTGCGGCCTCGGCAGCTCCATTTCGGTGTGGGGAGTCCGCAGGATGGAGTTTCCAGTTCCATTCCATTCCGTTCCATGCATGGAGGCTTCATCCTCGACTCTGGATGCTTCCAGCTTCCTCCGGAAGGCATGCAGTTCTTTGAGGGCTGGCTGGCCTGGCGCCCACCAAGTTTTTTCCTGGATCTGACCATATCTTCTTCGGGTGTCCCCGTAATGCTGCAAATCTCTTGTAGGCCAACAGAAAGCCTTCAGATGACAGGTCATTTACTACGTCTGTGTGTAGGGCTCGGGATGCCATGCAGCCGAAAACTAGTCCCCATACTTTGAGTCCTGATCTTTTCTTCACCTCATCCTTCACTTCGTAAGGGCCCAACAGGTCCACAGTTGCGTATTGAAATGGTCTGGCTGGTGTCGTTCGCTCAGATGGGAGGTCGCTCATGATTTGTTGGCATCTTTTGGCTCCGTTTTTTCTGCAGGTTACACAATGATTTACGACCTTCTGAGCCAATCTGCGGCCTCTTATAACCCACGCTTTCTTCCTCATGCGCAGGAGTGTACCTGCTGTTTCTTCATGGTTTGCGTTGTGGGCTTCTTGTGCCAGAAGAGAAGATATCCATGCATCATGGGGTAGAATTGGTACGGCTGTTTTGTCGTTGTCGAAGATTTGGAATCTTCCTCCGCAGACCAAGAGTTCGGTCTCCGCTTCTTTGTATACCTACCGCCAACCTGTTGAGGGTGGTGTCTTGGAAGGACGCGCCCTCTTGGGCTGCCTGGAAGAGGTCTCTCTTTGAATCTTCGTACTCACTCAGTGTAAGTACAGCTTGCCTGGCTCTGGACTTCATCTGGTCTGATGAAAGTCTCTGGCTCTTTGGTTTACTTGAAGTTGGGTCTTGTTCCAATACACTTTTCCATTTTGTTGCAGCTCTCCATACCCAGGCTATGACCCTGATCAATTTTCGTTAGGCTACTGAATTTCCTTACATCGATCAGTTCTTTCACAGCGGATTCGGCTGGAGGTCTTCGGGCTCGGGGATCATCTCCGTTTGCAGCCCCTCGTGGGATACTCCGATCTCCCCCATTCGTGGCATGGGTTGGATTGCTTGTTCCGGCAACTGGTGCATCGCTCATCCTCCCTCTCGTCTGTGACCTGCTGTGAAGGACTTCCTTTGGAGTTGATTAATTCCTTCCCTTGCATGGGCAGCGACTTCTTTGGCCGACTTCTTTGGCCATTCTTCTATGGGCAGCCTTAGGAATTCGGGTCCATCTTGCCACGCGGAGCCCTCTCTGAGGTCCTCCGGGGCAACTCCTCTTGTTAGCATGTCCGCTACATTGAGGTCTCCCTGGATCCACCACCAGTCGTCAACGGACGTGGTCTTCTGAATTTCTCCAACTCTGTTCGCGAAGAAAGTTTGATATCCGTAACTGTCTCTTTGGATTGCTCCTAACACAGTTTGACTGTCCACTAGGTGGATCCATTTTTCAATCTCCATGGGGCTGTGCTTTTCGATGTATCTTCTGAGGCGAGCCGCATAGACAGCGCCACATATTTCAGCTTTCACTGGTTCTCCCTTCTGGTCAAGTGGTGAGAGTTTGGCCTTGGACTCGACGAGTCTGACTTGGATGCCCGTCGCTGTCTCCCATCTGAGGTACACCACGGCTCCATAGCTCTGGTCACTTCCGTCAGAGAATGTCACTCCCCACGGCTTTCGGGTCCTGTTCCGTGGTGTGAGGCTCCTTTGGAAGGTCATTTGGCTGAGACGGACGGACGTATTCTTCTAATAACTGGATTGCTTCTTCCCTTAACTTTTGGGATAGAGGCTTGTCCCACGTGTCTTGGGTTCTGCTGGTTCCAGCTTCTTGGAAAGCTTTCCTGACCAGGATGGCACCCTTCTGTTTGGCGGGGGTGACAAGGCCTATCGGATCATAGAGGCCAGCTACCTGGCTTAGTAATTGTCTCCTAGTCAGTGGTTTGGGAGTGTTTTCTCTCACCTCTTCTTCCTACATGAGGTTTTGACCCACTCTCATTTTCTTTCTTCTCTTAGAGAAGTTAACTGAGGTCATGGGGTACAGTTTGTCGCTTTCAACAATGTAGCCGACTCCAAGGGCTTTGTCGTCTTCTCCTCTTCTTCTTTGATTTGGTAGAATGAGTATATTGCTGGAAGATGCTCCTGCTGTGAGTGAGTATCTCCCTCCCACTTTGGCCTGACCGGAGCCAGGGTTTGAGGATGAAGCCACCTGCTTTCAGGATCTCTTCAACCCTTTTGGTGTGTATCCATCCAGTTTTTCCAAGTCGTTATGAGAGGTCAGCACATGGTCAACGTAAGAGTCTTCCTCCAGGATTCTGCACTCCTCTTTTAGGTGAGCAAACATGGGTAGCTTTGCAGTCTCTCTCATTGCCAGCTGTGCAATGCATCCTGCTGGACGATCGCCAATGTTGACTCGGGTGATGGCATACTCCTCAATTTCACTTTCTTTGGTGTCTCTCCAAAGAAATCTGTGTAGGTGCATTTCTGGTTCTTCCAACCACACCGAGTTGTACATCTTCTTGATGTCTCCAAGGGCTGCATGCACCCCTCTTCTGAATCTGAGTAAAACTGCTCGGATTGGGTTGAGGACGTCTGGTCCTTTCAACAGGATATCGTTGTTCATGCCAAGTCCCTTGAACTTCTGGCTGCTGTTCCAGACTAGGCGCACTGGTGTGGTGACGGAGTGGGGGTTTGGCGCTACCAAGTGGCTAACGTACCACACCGGCGGTCCTCTCCAATTGGTGATCATTTCTTTGCTGCTCTTCTTTCCACCATTTCATGGACTTGGGATGCGTGTGCCACTTTCCACTTGGGTTCTTTCTTGAGTTGATTTTCTGTCCTCAGAAAGGTTGCTTCTACTCCACTTCTGTTGTAGGGTAGAGAAATGGGGTGTTCGATCCATGGGTATTTGGTATCCCAGTGAGGTTGGTTGACGTGATCATCAGTGGTGACATAGGTGAGGCCTTCTCTGATGACTTCCAGCTCTCTCTCCTCGCTCAGTGTCATGTCATCTCCTTGCCTCCTGGCTGGCAGTTGCCACATCTGCATCCTCCACACTTTGGTTCGCAGGCTGCCCCAATACTGTCCCATTTCCACCAGTTGAGGAATTCTTTGTCTGTGACAGTGCTCCTAGTTTCAGCTTTGAATTCCTCTGATGCTCTGAGTTCTTGGTATTTCACTGCTGTGGCCCTCATGGACCGCGCAAAGTGTGTTTTGGATGTGCGAGCTGCCACACTCTCTTCCTCAAAGAGGTCTGGGTGGGTGCGTTCCACCAACGGTCTTTCCCAATGGTCCGTCCCATAAGACGAGGTCGCCGATCACTTTCACCCTCTCTCTGTGGTGCGAGGCGTCCTTCCCGGTGACCGATGAGGAGCTCGACCTGTTCTGGTCTGGTCTGTGCAGGTCCTCTAAGCTGACATCTGGGAAGAACTCTTTCAGTTCTTCAGGTTTGATGGTCCTTCTTATCTTGGCTATTTCTTCCAAGCCGTAACAGGTGAGTTCATGGGCCCTTTGCGTCCCTGTGGGTGTCTTGATTCTCACTCGGAGCTGATACTTTTTTGTTCTCTCTTTCAGAACCATCCCCCCAACACCGTGGACCAATAGAGTGACCTTCTCACTTCTGAGGTTGAGTCTCTTGGCTGCGCTGTGGGTAATGTAGTTTGTGTCAGACAGACGCCAAGTCAATCAGTGTTCCGATTTTCTGACCTGCATTGGCTGTTACTTCGAGTCGAGGAGCATGAGCATCACTGGGAGTTCCTCCCCAGCACTATGCCCCATCCCTGCAGACTTGTCGTCGGTGCAGAGCGACCTTGCCGAAACATTGGTGAAGGCTCTCTTGCATTCTTCTGCTGCTGCTTCGGGGGACAGTCCAGACATGAATCGCTGTTGTCGTTCTGTCAATTGGTGCCTCCCCGTCCCCGCGTTTGGTCTTGGTGTCGCGTTTCCTCTTTGACACAGGAAAAAGTGATGGTCTTTCTTGCAGCTCTGTTTCCTGCACAAGTAAGTGTCACTGCAGTCTCTTTCATCCTTGTGACACCCTAGGCACTTCTTGCAGGCTCCCAACCTTTCTTTCGACTGCACTCAACTTGTCTTTTGGTTTCAGGTTTTTGAACGCCTTGCAGAAGAAAAGCTTCTCTCCGTGCCGTGCCCCTCTTCCCCACAGACGACACATCCCCATTTGCTCGTGGACTTGGTTGAGGCGTACCTTCTGGGTTCATTTGGCCTCGGTTCTTCTACTGATCTTCTCTCGGGCTTCAGAGGTGTGTTAAGCTGCTCGGCCCTCTCCAAGATCTCCTTTTGGTCCTTCAGGTACCTTAGGAGGTTGTCAAAGTGGTTGTCTGGGGTGACTCCATTAGCTCGGTTGGTCATGAAGGCTAACCAGCTCATCTTTATTGTTTCTGGTCATTTCCTCTCTATTGATCTGATTACAAGCAGATTTTTGATGGCTCCAGCGTAGTCCAGTTCTATGAGATGGTTGAGGGCCTTTTCGATTGCCTGGATCATGTCAATCACTTTCCGGGGTTGGTCTGATGTCAGGATGGGGAATTTTTCCAGGCCTTCAACAATTTCCAAGGCTATTGTTGTTTTGTTTCCAAATCGCTTTTCCAGTATCCTGAACATGTCTTCGGCGGTCTGACAGGTGGACAGGCTTAGGTCTCTTGTCTGCAGATCCTCCCGTCCACACTTTCAAGGAGTTGGAGCCTTCGGGCTTCCTTCGAGCCAGATGGCTCGCCTTGTTTCTGAAGGCTTTCCCAGGTCTTCTTCCACGGGTGGAAATCTCTTCTGGAGCCATCGAAATTTGGGCAGACTGATGACTGATGGCCTTCATTTTGAGACCGGGTGCCTGTTCTGCAGGCTTTGTTCGGAGGGTTCCTTCTTTTCCCTGTTCCCTCCTCCTTGGACATTTGTAGGTGTTCTGCCTTCCTTGTATTGATGGTGACCCTTTGTTCTTTTAGGTTTTGTAGTCTTTTCTCCCAGGTGGCTCTTGCTTCATTTGGGATCCATTCTTCCCATTCCTTGAACGCTGTCATGAACTCAAGTATGCTTCTTCTAGCATAGCTTACTTGCTGTTCATAGTCATCATTACATGCCTCAGTCACTGGGGTCCCAAGGGCCTGTTCGCAGTATCCTTCTGCTTCCGCCATTGCGGTCGTGAGCTCAGTTCAGTTCTACCATATCTCTCCCAGAGACTTAATTGTACTATTTCCCTTACTTCTGTCAGCTTGGTTTCACAGTCTTCTTTGGTCTTCTTGATTTTCTCCAATATTCCTTCTCTATCTTCCTCAGAACCTCCCCGTTCGACAAGGAAGCCCAGTTCGTAATCGCTATTAGTGCAATTTACCTCTCGTGCATGTGCATAGAGCCTATTGTATTTCTTAAGCAACTTAGATTTTTCCAGTTTTCTTGCCTCTTTGCCTAGGTAAGTGGATTGATTGATTGATTGATTGATTGATTGATGAAGGCTCTTTCTGCTTTGGCCCTTTCGAGCCTTAGCAGCTCAATTGTTTTCCCAGTGGCTTCTTCCGCCATGGCTTGAGCCTTTAGCTTGCTCTTGAGCCTTTAGCGATGACTGCGTTGGCTTTGACTCTAGGCCTTTAATCCTTTGTCTTTGATGCCACGCTGGTTTTCAACTGTCAAGTTATCTCTTCTTTTCTTCTTCAAATTTTGCCCCAAACTTGAAAAGGGGCCCCGCCCGATCTTATCAACGCAGGAACAACTCAAATCCTTCCAGTTGACACTTTTATTGAAGTTAATGGTGATAGGAAGTGGTTAGGTTGAAAACCTTAAAGAAAGGGGAAAGGAGGAAGCATGTGAAGTCATTCAAGTTTCACGTTACTATGGTGATCAAAGTGTTGCTCTTGAGTTGACTTATAACATCTTGACTTTACTACAGAAAAGCAGGAGAGCGTTGAAATGATAGAGTGGAAATGCATGGGTACATGAACTGATTGAGTAAATCAAACACAAATATTCACTTGACAAAGATAGGTCATAAGAGTCATCCAAGTTAAGGGAAAATACAAAGAATGCAACTTAAGGTTGTGAGAAGCAAATTAAGCATCAATCAGCTGGCATCTAGGTGCTACTTATTTGATCCTACCAGTTGCGGCGTGTGATCGGGTCTGAAGGCTATTCCTTGGTATTCCTTGGTATTCCTTGGTATTCCTTGCTCCTTTCTCGCCTGTCTACTTTCAAGGCTTCAATCTGAATGTTTATATCCTGGCTCATGCCCTATGATGATCTTAGGCAGGAAATGAGGCCAGGTGACTTTTGTTTGGGTTTTCTTTTCTGCCCCCTGTTGGCCTGGAGGAGGGGCAGACATATCTTCTCCAAAGTTGACTTGACACTCACATTCATTCAAAATTATGTGTTTTGGGTGGAAATAAACAATTAGTGTCGACACTTTTGCTCGTGTCCAGTAGTCAGCCCCTTACATGTAGTAATCTTGTTTAGACGCACGAGTGTGCTGTTTCCCCGCTAAAACTCCCCCAGCCATTTTAATTGACTTTTTTTTCAATAAATGCACATTTTTTCAATAAATAGACATTAATACTCAACTAAAAAAGTGTCACTTGAATGAGTAATTTTTATCGTTTGGCCCTGTATTATTTAGTATACTTGGAATGCTCAAGCTAGTGTTTTGATCTGATCTTTTTTTCTATTGTGTAATATACATCCTTTTTTCCATATTTAGAATCCTGCATTTAAGAAAGTTTGAACTAAAGCTGGTTTGCGCTAAAAAAGGAGATATTTTTTTTACCCATAACACATTTTTACATTAATGCGGAATTGGCTTTGAGAAATAAGTGTAATTGTGATAGGTTTATTATTAATACACTTGAATCAAAACAGGGAGACATCATTAACATACTCTGGCTACCACTTGCAAGGAAAATCACTCCCGACTCGCCCTCGTCCAAGATGATTCTAAAGAAACGGCATCTTCCTCTGTCAATTTAGTCGGCGCATAATCAAAACATTTAAGGTAATCTGATTCAAACAATTGCATAAGCTAACCGAATAACACAATTAAGGTCAAAAAAAAAACTGCCACGACAATCTCATATTAGATCGGAAACCAAAACAACTGCGTAAGAATTTGCTTTATAAGGTAAACAGAGCAACCGTATTTTTAAACAATAATAATGCGAGTATTTTCGGAAGTTGATTCGATTAGCGCCATCTGCCGGAATCTAAGTCAAAGCAATTTAAGAGTCCCTCGTAGATCTTCATTGCCAACTCAGATCAACAGTCTCGGCCTGGAACATGGTGTCCTGTTCGCTCAATAGTCCTGAAAACAATGAACTGGCCTCCAAAGCTGCTCTGGGGGGAAAGTGTCCTCGAGCTTACTCGCTCCCAACATAAAGTATAGCACAAATTAATTTATAGCTTCATTACCTATTAAATGCTTAATGAACATATAGTAACATCCCAGAATAAACCCAACAAATTGTGTATCAATTTTGATGAGTTTTTTTTCTCCAAAGTGATATACAAAAATCGCGGTTGACCACCTCTGGCTTTTTTTTTGGGGGGGGGGCGCAGGCGGACGTGAGCTGGTCGGTGAACGGCGTCCCCAAGGGGATCATCAAGCAGTTGCTGGGCCAAGTTCCCATCATGGTCAAGTCCAAGTGGTGCAACCTGCGTGGCATGACGCCACGGGAGCTGGTCGAGCACCACGAGGAAGCCGAGGTAATGGCACAAAACGCACAAATGGAGATCTATACAGCACATACCTGTCAACTTGTACGTTTTATACGTATTTTATACGTTTTTTTTACCATTTCAAATCATGTACACCGTACACCGACTTTTGTATGGGGGGATTTATTTTTTATTTATTTTTTTAAATTGCCAAAATTTATGAAAACCGATCTCAACAAGACCGTTTTGGCTAAAATCCAGATAGTCTCGTAGGCTGGTAGCCAACGACGCTGCTGTCATCGATGGTTCCTATTGTCACGGTATACCAGCAAAAATGATCCTCAATCGTATGTATTTTTTTTAGCGATGCGTACGGCAATATCGATAAAGGATGACATGCGCATGCGTAGATATACATAGAGTAAATATCGTGGAAATTCATACAGAATACAGAAAGACAATGGGAACAGACACTCTTAATTCTTTATTACAGATGAAATTGAACTGTGACAACTGTTGCTCACAAGTGAGAGACCCTCATTAGAGCAGATAAAGTCTGCTAAATTGTGCACATTGGCTTACAATAGGAAGCACTGAAGGCACAGTTTATTGCATTGTAAACTTTTTTAATTGAATAAAAGACTTTGTATGCAAATTACCTTAGTTATTTCTATGACACTGTCTGGTTACCGCGAGTAAACATGCGTCGTACGGTGTTTGTAAGGTTTTTTGGGGGGTTTGTAAGGGGAATCATAATCATTTATAAGGGCAGTTATCGGCAGAGGTTGACAGGTATGACAGCATATTTTTCCATTACTGCTATTGAAATAAACCTTGCCGTTATAAAAAAGAAAATGTGCAACAAAGTTTTGAAGTGTTTGGGGCGATTTTCCAGGAAATGGGCGGCTACTTTATCGTCAACGGCATGGAGAAGGTGATCCGCATGCTGGTGATGCCTCGGAGGAACTACCCCGTGGCCATGACGCGACCCAAGTGGAAGAGCAGGGGGACGGGATACACGCAGTACGGTAAGAGGCCCCGCCCACCGACCCCGGTCTATCCCCGGCGCTCAATACGGCCCCCTCCAGGCATCTCCATGCGCTGCGTCAGGGAAGAACACTCGGCGGTCAACATGAACCTTCACTATCTGGAGAATGGAACCGTCATGCTCAACTTCATCTACCTCAAGGAACTTTTCTTCCTCCCTCTGGGTTTTGTGCTCAAGGTAGGGAAGGGGGGGGGCAAACTGACCTGAAGCCCCGCCCCCTCGAAAAAGAGGCTGACGTGAAGCCCCGCCCTTTTCTCCGCACAGGCCCTGGTGGATCTCAGCGACTTTGAGATCTTCTCCGAGCTCATCAAAGGCGTGGAGGACAACTCCTTTTACCGCAGCTGCGCGTGCGCCATGTTGCGGGTGGTGTCGGAGCAGGGCTGCACGTCGCGCCTGGCCGTCCTGCGCTACCTGGGCCAGCGCTTCCGGGTCAAGATGCAGCAGCCCGCGTGGTACAGCGACCAGCAGTGCGGGGAATTTTTGTTCAAGTACGTCAAGGTTTGGCCCTGGTTTGGTTTTTTTTTATTTTAAGTACAGTGGTACCTCGTGATACGAGCTTAATCCGTTCCGGAACTGAGCTCGTATGACGAGATTCTCGTCACTCCAGCGGACGTTTCCCATTCAAATGAATGGGAAACACATTAATTCGTTACAACTCTCTGAAAAAAACACCCAAAACAGGATATTGGATTGAAAAAAAATGTTTTATTTCTTCTAATTCGCCATCTATTGACAAAGTAACACATAACTAGTGGTTTGAAAGTAATAAAATGTATCCACGGCAACAATGCACTCGTAAACGAACAAACAAATTTAAATTAACTTGGATAACTATATACAGACACTCAACGTTTAATGTAACTTCAAAGAAAACTAAATTGTAAATTTGTTGTCATCTTTTTGACCTTACGTAGTTGTACGGGTGGGTTGACACCACCTGGCCGCTCCGCCAAAGTCTTCAAAACGAACGCATCAAGAGTTGTTTGTTTTTGTCTAACCTTCAAACTATATTTCCATAATGTCGCATACAAATGTCCTCCTCACAATAGGATAACGCACGACGACCACTTGCCAACGAGAAATAGTCTTTAAAGAACGATGGCGGGAGGGAGCGTCTTTCCTTAGAAAGAATAACAGGAAATACAATAGTTGAGCTTACCCACCCACGTATTGATTGTGGCTAATGAAGTTTTATTCTGAGAAAGGTTGCCATTGCCTATGGGTCGGTGTTGTGTGCACGAGTATACTTCATTACCCAGAAAGCCCTCTTTTTGCATGCGCGTTGTTAGTTTCCTAGTCCTAGGAGGAACTCGTCTGAATTAATTAGTTCCGTGCTCGTAGATATTGTTATACACGAAAGAGATGCAAAAAAGACCTAGCTTGGTCGCATCACGAAATTTTGACCGCATCACGGGCGATTTATTGGATGGAAATTTCCCCCGTAAGACGAGCATTTTGTATGACGAGCGGTCGTATGACGAGGTACCACTGTATTTTTTTGCAGATCGGCTCGTCCTGATATATATCGGGCTGATATATTCCATTTTAATGGGAGAATGGTTCCATTTTCTGTTTAACTTTCAGTTGAAGGTTGGCTGGAATATAGCTTTAGAAAAAATCAGCCAATGTATAGCTTATGTTGGAGGATAATGTGGTCACTGTTTAGGTTAAATAAGAGTTATGTGGCGCGATATATTAGGCAACCGATATGTTTATGTATTTTTGTTCATTTTACTGCTGATATAATAGGTATATCGGGCTGATATATGGACCGTTAAATTACTGTTTAGGTCACTGGTGTCAAAGTGGCGGCACGGGGGCCAAATCTGGCCCGCCACATCATTTTGTGCGGCCCAGGAAAGTCAATCATGAGTGCCGACTTTCTGTTTTAGGATCAAATTCAAATGAAGAGTATAGATGTATATTACATTTCCTGATTTTCCCCCTTTTAAATCAATAATTGTCCTTTTTAATCCATTTTTTTCTGTGTTTTTAGTTCAAAAATCATTTTGTCAAATCTAAAAATATATAAAAATATTTTCAGTTTTCCACTTTAATATGGAACATAATGATTAAGAGAGATTTCCCCTTACTAAGAAAAAAAGCATTGTTTTTTCGTTCTATAAAAAACGGAATATTCGGTGCTATTAATCCAGTTCTTTTAATCCATTTATATTTAAAAAAAATCTAAATATTATATCTAAAATGGTCTGGCCCACATGAAATCGAGTTGACGTTAACGCACCCCGCGAACCAACCCGAGTCTGACACCCCTGGTTTAGGTGGTGAACTTTGTTAGTTGTCCTTTTGCACCACCTGGCGGCCAAGGTTGGAGATGCCAGAAGAAGAAAAAAACTAGTTCTATAGAGTTGCAGTGCATAATGAGTGTCTCAACTGTCAACAATCTTTAAAAAAAAAACGCTTCCTTGATCCAATTTGACTGTATTAAAGAAAAACAATTGATGCAGTTATGGTGTCTGGCCTTTGAAAAGGACACATTGCTGGAGCACTCTTTTATTTGTATTTTTTTTTTTTGACGTTTCAGCGAGTGCATCTGCATCCACCTGCAGACGGGCCTGGACAAATTCCGTCTGCTTTGCTTGATGACACGCAAGCTCTTCGCCCTGTCCAAGCAGGAGACCCTGGAGGAGAACCCCGACGGCATCTCGTGCCAGGAGATCCTCACGCCGGGGCAGCTCTACCTCATGTACCTCAAGGTCAGTCGCCATGCCAACATAAACAACAACAGATTTAGTAGAAAGGGATCTGGGAATGACGCGAAATTTACACGATGTCTGACTGGAGCAGCAGAAAATGTCATTTTTTTTTCCTTCTTTTTCCTCACTGCGCACGCGCCAGGAGCGGATGTCGGCGTGGCTGACGTCCGTCCAGTTGACCTTCGAGAAGCGGGGAGGTAAAGTGATGGGCGGCTGGGTGCCGGAGAACATCGTCAAGATGTTCAACAAGGGGACCGAGCTCACCAAGCCCTTTGAGTATCTGCTGGCCACCGGCAACCTCAGCACCAAGACGGGTGAGCGCCGTCCATCTTTCAATTGCTTTCTTATAAAACGCCGTGCTCGTCGTCGGGGATTGTCTTATGCGTCCACTAGATGGAGCTCTGCTAATGGGAATTTCATGAACCAATCTGGATTTATATACAGTGGTACCTCGAGATACGAGCTTAATCCGTTCCGGAACTGAGCTCGTATGACGAGATTCTCGTCACTCGAGCGGACGTTTTCCATTGAAATGAATGGAAAACAAATTAATTGGTTCCAGCCCTCTGAAAAAACACCAAAAACAGGATATTGGATTGGATTTTTTTTAAATTTCTTCTAATTCGCCATCTATTAACAAAGTAACACATAACTAGTGGTTTAATAGTAATAAAATGTGTTTAATCTAACCAAAATTGGGCAGATTTTGCCGACGGGAGACAGATACGTTTTTTTTTTTTTCCCACGACAACGCACTCGTAAACGGAACAAACCAATTTAAATGGACTTGGATTAATATATACAGACACTCAAACATACGTTTAATGTAACTTTACACAAAACTGAATTCTAATTTTGTTGTAATCTTTTGTTACCTTGGTTTTCCGGGTTGGCGGTTTGCCACGCCTCCCTCCACCCTCACGTTCGCTATCCATGGACTGTTTGCTGTCGTACTATTGCCTTCAAAATATTCCCAAAATGATGCACACAAATGTCCTCACAATAGGATAACGCACGACCACTTGCCAACGAGAAATAGTCTTTAAGGAACGATGGCGGGAGCTTCTTTCCTTAGATAGGATAACAGGAAATACAATAGTTGAGCTTACCCACGTATTGATTATGGGTAATGAAGTTTTATTCTGAGAAAGGTTGCCATTGCCTATCGGTCGTTGTTGTGTGCACGAGTATACTTCATTACCCAGAAAGCCCTCTTTTTGCATGCACGTTGTGCGTTTCCTGGTCCTAGGAGGAACTCGTCTGAATTATTCGTTCCGTGCTCGTAAATATTGTTATACACGAAAGATATGCAAAAAAGACCTGGCTTGGTCGCATCACGGGCGAATTATTCGATCGAAATTTTCCCCCTGTTTTCACGACTATAAGGCGCGCATAAAAGTCTTGAATTTTCTCCAAAATAGACACGGCGCCGTATAATCCAGTGCGCTTTATATATGGACCAATACTAAAATTGTTATCACGATAAAATCAAATAAATCAGTCGATAGGACAACTACGGCAAGCAGCCCCCGACTCTACTATTTTCCCGTAGATAAAGTACTGCGCAGTGACTGCTGGGATATAGAGTTCTTAATACACCCACTTCTTCAATACAGTTAGTATGACGGCGAGCACAGTAATTTGGTGCTGGCCGTCATTTCGGCTGGATTTACAAAAGAAATCCTGCCGCTAAATGTTGGCGTCAACGGAGCATTCAAAGCTAGACTGTGAACTATGTATATATATTATATATAATAACTCGGAGCTTGCCGTCATTCATGATATATTTTTTTAATTGGATTATAAGAACTGGATCAAAAGCCCTCAATATTCAGTTTTTTTTATAGATATAAAACTGTTTATTTGAACTTTTTTTTCTTAGTAAGGGAAAACATCTAATAATCATTTGTTTTTCATTTCAAATGGAAACTTTTTTTTAAAAATTATATTCAATATTAAAGTGGAAAACCGAAAAGATTTTTGTATATTTATTTTTAGATTTTACAAAATGCTTTTGACCTAAAAAGACCAAAAGAAAAACATGGATAAAAAAATGCAATTATTGATTTAAAAAGGGGAAATCAGGAAATATCATTTACATCTATAATCTTCATTTTAATTTGATCCTAAAACAGAAAGTTGGCTTTTGATTTACTTCCTCGGGCCGCGCAAAATGATGCGGCGGGCCAGATTTGGCCCCCGGGCCACCACTTTGACACCGATGCACTAGATCAAGGGTGTCAGACTCGGGTTGGTTCGCGGGCCGCGTTAACGTCAACTCCATTTCATGTGGACTGGACCATTTTAGATATAATATGTAGATTTTTTTAAATAAATGGATTAAAAGAACTGGATTAAAAGCCCTGAATATTCAGGGTTTTTTAAAGATCTAAAACAATGTTTATTTTAGCTTTTTTAATATATTTTTTTAGATTTGACAAAATGATTTTTGAACTAAAAACACAGAAAAAATGGATTAAAAATGACAATGATTGATTTAAAAGGGGGGAAATCAGGAAATGTAATATACATCTATACTCTTCATTTGAATTTGATCTTAAAACAGAAAGTCACAAGGCACTCATCATTGACTTTCTCGGCCCGCACAAAATGGTTAGGCGGGCCAGATTTGGCCCCCGGGCCGCCACTTTGACACCTGTGCACTAGATGAAGCTGCGCCAAAGGGATTTTTAAAAATGATGAACCACCACGTAGCCATATATAATGCACACTGCCATTTTTTTTTTTTTTTACTGAATGAAGTCTGACCCATGTTTGGTCCCGGTCAGGGATGGGCCTGGTCCAGAACACGGGCCTGTGCGTGCTGGCCGACAAGCTGAACTTCATCCGCTACCTGTCGCACTTCCGCTGCGTCCACCGCGGCGCCTCCTTCGCCAAGATGCGCACCACGTCGGTGCGCAAGCTGCTGCCCGAGTCCTGGGGCTTCCTGTGCCCCGTGCACACGCCCGACGGCGAGCCCTGCGGCCTGATGAACCACATGACGGCCAGCTGCCGCGTGGTGACCGACTGGCCGCCCGACACCGGCCTCCCGGCGGTCCTCTGCTCGCTGGGCGTGGCGCCGGCCGACGGCGTCCCCGCCCGCCCCTTCTCCGAGTGCTACCCGGTCCTCCTGGACGGCGCCCTGGTGGGCTGGGTGGAGGCGGAGCTGGCGCCGGGGGTGGCCCGCGCCCTCCGCAGGTTCAAGGTGAGTGACCCCCGTCGTAAAAGCGCTTGCTCGCCGATAGACGGGAAATGACATGTAAATGCCCCCAAAATAGACAGGAAGTGGCCCGTAAATGCCACCAAAATAAACAGTGACCTGTAATTGCCCTTAGACTTTACAGGAGGTAAGCTGTAAATTACATGTAAATTCCCTTCAAAATCAACAGGAAGTGGCCTGTAAATTCCCCTCAAATAAACAAGAAATTACCCATGTCTGCCCCCAAAATGAACAGGAAGTGGCCCGTAATATCGCCAAAATCAACAGGAAGTGGCCCATAAATGCCACCAAAATAAACAAAGTGACCTGTAAATGCCCCCGGACTTTACAGGAAGTAAACAGTAAATTATAGTAAATTACATTAAGTTCCCTTCAAAATCAACAGGAAGTGACTTGTAAATATCACCAAAATGAACAGGAAGTGGCCCGTGAATATCGCCAAAATTAACAGGAAGTGGCCTGTAAATTCCCCCCAAATAAACAGGAAATTACCCATGTGTGCCCCCAAATGAACAGGAAGTGGCCCGTAAATATCGCCAAAATGAACAGGAAATGACGTGTATATGCTCCAATATTAACAAGAAGGGACTCGTTAAATCCCCAAAATGACCCCCAAATGTGTTTAGGTCCTGAGGGAGAAGAAGGTCCCTCAATGGACGGAGATCGTCCTGGTCCCCAAGACGGGCAAAGCCAGCCTCTACCCGGGCTTGTTCCTCTTTACCACGCCCTGCCGGATGATGCGACCCGTGCGCAACTTGGACCTGGGCCGGCGGGAGTACATCGGGACCTTTGAGCAGGTAGGCCTGCCTTCCCACCTGCCCGACTGGACCCTCTTTAAAAAAAAAAAAAAAAAAAACATTTGCAGCTCTACGTGGACGTGGCGGTGACGGCGGGCGAGGTGCGGGAGGGCGTGACGGCTCACCAGGAGCTGTTCCCGCACAGCATGCTCAGCGTGGTGGCCAACTTCATCCCTTACTCCGACCACAACCAGAGTCCCAGGAACATGTACCAGTGCCAGATGGGTGGGTTGTCGATCGAGATGGAAAACAGGACCGGAAGTGGCCACGCCTCCATTTAGGCCAAGCCGATGAATGAATGGTCTTTTCCATGGCCACTTCCGCAGGCAAACAGACCATGGGCTTCCCCCTGCACGCATTCCCGGATCGCTCGGACAACAAGCTGTACCGACTGACCACCCCGCAGAGCCCCCTGGTGCGCCCCGCCATGTACGACCGCTACCAGCTGGACAACTACCCCAGCGGCACCAACGCCGTGGTGGCCGTCATCTCCTACACGGGCTACGACATGGAAGACGCCATGGTGAGTGGCGCCGATGTCGGCGCCCGGCTCGTGTCCTTCAAGCTGAAACCCCCCCCCCCCCGCTTACATCCCACTTTTTTGCCCAGATCGTCAACAAGTCGTCATGGGAACGCGGTTTCGCCGACGGCTCCATCTACAAAACGGAAATGTTGGACCTGGCCGTTAAGGCGCGGGGCCAGGAGGGCGTGGTTTTCGGGACCAAGCCGGGAGACCCCAAGGTGGAAGGCCGACTGGACGCCGACGGACTCCCGCCCGTGGGCGCCACGCTCAGCTACGGCGATCCCTACTACTCCTACGTTGACCTGAACACCGGGCAGTCCTACGTCACCTACTACAAGTGCGTACTTTGATCTATTCATTCATTTATTCTCTCTTTTTGAAAATATATTTAAAGCTTGTTATTAGTCTGACGTCAACCCAACGTCACCTCGGGGCGGCCATGTTGGTAGGGGCGACATTTTTTTACTTTTTTATGTTTTTTTAAAGGTCGTTTTGATTACGACATTAATGCAATGTCGCCTCGGGGAAGCCATGTTGGTAGAGGCAACAGTAGGATTTTTCTTTCCTTTTTTTCCCTTTTTAAAACTTGATTTAATTACGACATCAATGCAATGTCGCCTCGGGGCGGCCATGTTGGTAGGGGCGACGGAAGGATTTTTCCAATTTTTTTAAAAGTTCGTTTTAATTACGACGTCAATGCAAATGTCGCCTTGGGGTGGCCATGTTGGTAGGGGCAATTGTAGGATTTTTCTTTGTAAAGCTCATTTTGTTTCTGACGTCATCACATTGTCGCCTCAGGGCAGCCATGTTGGTAGGGGCGATGGAAAGTTTAGTTTTTATTATTTTAAAGCTCTATTTAATTACGACATCAGGCCTCAGGCTTGCCAAGTAGGTAGGGGCAACAGTAGGATTTTTCTTTCTTTTTCTTTTTCAAAATTGTGTTTCTGATGTCAACACAATGTCGCCTCAGGGCAGCCATATTGGTAGGGGCAACGGTTGGATTTTTCTTTCCTTTTTTTCATTTTGAAGCTTGATTTAATTACGACATCAAGGCAATGTCACCTCAGGGCGGCCATGTTGGTAGGGGCGACGGAAAGATTTTTTTTTTTTTTTTAAACCTCGATTTAATTACGATGTCAATGCAATGTCGCCTCGAGCGGCCATGTTGCTAGGGGCAAGTAGGATTTTTCTTTCTTTTTCAACATTTTGTTTCTGACGTCTACACAATGTTGCCTCAGGGCGGCCATGTTGGTAGGGGCGACTGCAGTTTTTTAATTTTTTTTATTCACCCCCGTTCTATCCATTTTTTATCCTGGTTTTATCGAGATCCAATAACAGCAACGTCTGTCCGTCCTCCCTCGCCAGGAGCAACGAGGACTGCGTGGTGGACAACGTGAAGATGTGCGGCAACGACGCCGGCACGGGTACCTTCAAGCGCGCCAGCGTGACGGTGCGGGTGGCCCGCAAGCCCACCATCGGCGACAAGTTCGCCAGCCGTCACGGGCAGAAGGGCATCCTGAGCCGGCTGTGGCCCGCCGAGGACATGCCCTTCGCCGAGAGCGGCCTGAGCCCGGACATCTTGTTCAACCCGCACGGCTTCCCCTCGCGCATGACCATCGGCATGCTGATCGAGAGCATGGCGGGCAAGTCGGCGGCGCTGCACGGCCTGGGCCACGACGCCACGCCCTTCGCCTTCTCCGAGGAGCGCTCGGCGCTGGACTACTTTGGCCGGGCGCTGCGCTCCGCCGGCTACAACTACTACGGCACCGAGCGCCTCTACAGCGGCACCAGCGGCCTGGAGCTGGAGGCCGACGTCTTTGTGGGCGTAGTCTACTACCAGCGCCTCCGCCACATGGTCTCCGACAAGTTTCAGGTACGACCGTTGGTTTTGTTAACCCCCCCCCCCCCCCCAAAAAAAGCCCGGATCTCACGCGGCGTGCTATTTTTTAATTTTATTTTTTTCTCGTCAGGTGCGCACGACGGGCGCCCGCGACAAGGCCACCAACCAGCCGGTGGGCGGGCGCAACATCCAGGGCGGCATCCGCTTCGGCGAGATGGAACGCGACGCCCTGCTGGCGCACGGCTCCTCCTTCCTGCTGCACGACCGCCTGTTCAACTGCTCCGACCGCTCGGTGGCGCTGGTGTGCCTGGACTGCGGCAGCCTGCTGTCGCCGCTGCTGGAGCGCCCCACGCCGTCGGCGGCGGGCCAACCGCCGGCGCGCCACCGTCGCACCGTCTGCGCCCTCTGCGGCAAGAGCGACTCGGTGGACTCGCTGGCCGTGCCCTACGTCTTCCGCTATTTTGTGGCCGAGCTGGCCGCCATGAACATCAAGGTCAAGTTGGACGTCAAGTGACGCCCGCCACGGATTTTTTTTAAGGCGACGCCCACTGCGGTGAAGCAAGATGGAAAAATGTTGTTCTTTTGTTTTTGTTTGTTTTTTTTGCCATTCATTCATCCTCCAAACAGCTTCTCATCACAAAAGTCACGGGGGTGGGGGTGCTGGAGCCTATCTCCGCTAACTTCAAGCACCGGGCGAATGGACAGCCAATCACAGGGCAGAAAGAAATAAAATGGATTCCGAGATAGGTGAATAACACCCCTACTTAATACATTTCCTGGGTATCGAATTGAGACTTGCTATTGGCCGATTCACCAAATTTTTCAGAAACACGTGACGATTGGGGCAGCACTATTTACCCCCCCCCCACCCATTTCTTAATGGACACGCCCCCCTCCTCCCGAGATAGGTGAATAACACCCCTACTTAATACATTTCCTGGGTATCGAATTGAGACTTGCTATTGGCCGATTCACCAATTTTTTCAGAAACACGTGATGATTGTGGCAGCACTATTTACCCCCTCCCCCCCACACCCATTTTTAATGGACACGCCCCCCTCCTCCCTGTGGCCAATGAAATACTCTCTCCCAACTTGACACCCCCAATCAATGAAAGTTTTTAATTAGTCCTGTTTTCCAATCAGGAGTTTATTGAAAGTATTATGGTATGGGTTTATTAGTCTTGGGACTTTAGGGAACGCTATTCCAATCACGGGTCACAGGTGGCGCTGCTGAGGAATTACTACAGCGTCAAAATGTCCAAGCGGCAGGTGTCCATCAGTATACTTTTAAAAGAAGGTCGTTGCACTTTGACCCCGGCCGGACGGACGGACGGACGCCGAGGCTTTGTTTGTTTGTTTTGTCTTGTCTTGGCTGGTGGTCCGGCAAGGCCGTCCATTTGTGTCCCAGGCCACGCCCACAGATGGGAATCATGGATGAGCAGCCCAGGAATCCGATTGGATTTTGATGCCTATTGCCGTCAATGGGAGTGGCCACTCCACGTCAGGTGTCCTAACAATGGCAAGGAAGGAGTTAAGTTTGAAGTATTTTCCACTTATTATAAATCAAACACACAAAAAATGGGAACAGTACACCATTTTCATTTTTTGTCACTTTTTGTTTATTTGCTTTCAGTTATTAATAAAGTATTTTTAAATTGGAAAAACTAGGTCAAAGACTGAACATTCTTTTTGAGTTGTATTTTAGTTTTTTTTTATAAACTCAAGGAATAAAATGCAACCACTTTATTTTACTAACATTTACCATAGAAAACTTCAATACAGGAAGACATGTATCATTTAAAATTAATTAAATATATAAAAATAACTTAAAATAGATTTTTTTTACGTATACTTCTAAAGGAAGCAACATAGAGTGATATTTTCCTGTTTTTTTGGGTATTTTTAATGAATATAATTATGAGAAAACAAATAATTGCTAATTTTCAACTGAAAACTAAGAACACAATCCTTTTTTTTTACAATTATTAAAGTTATATTACAATTTATATATTTGTTAAAAAGGTAAATATGTTTTGGTTTTCCTTTTCATGTTTCTTGCAAAAGTTTGGAAATATTTCTGAATATACATCGTACTATATCAATACTTACAGTATAGTACTGTCTGTTCTATTCCTCAGCTTCCTGCGCATGCGCGTACGCACTTGCCAGCCTTGTCACCGGAGCGCGCACGCGCACGCGCACACGCACACACCGACTACTACCTTCCTCCCGCGCGTGAGCTCGGATCGTCCCGTCCATGTTCTCCGGAAAGTCCAGGTAAGAAGCCCAACCAATGACGTCAATGGACGTCACAATCTTCCAACCTTGCCAGGCCAGTCACGTGAACGATATTCCGCTCTAATCTCGCCCTAAAATCGACGCACGTTTCAACGCCATTGACGCTCATAGACGTCCAATGCATTCAGACCAGAATACCCGCTCGTCCCTGTTTAAACGAATGGGACGTCAAATTAACCCCTTAATCTTTGCATTGAAGTCCTCTCTTGCCATTGACGAAGTTAGACGTCCAATTTGTTGAACGCTGTCATGCATGCAAATTAGGAGTTTATTTTTCTGAAATATTATTTGATGTATTCATATGGGATGAGTTCTCAAATATTTGATACTAATTATATTATTAGTGTTGGTCACATCTTTTTTTGTGATGGGCAATACAAAAAAACGGATACAATATTTTTTTTTATAAAATGTTGTTACATTGCTTGGAAGATGAATTACTAGAATTATAAAAAAAATTCGAATTATTACTAATATATCCATTTTGGATGAAGAAAAAATAAATAAATGTTTTGAGTAATAAAAAACAAACATGATTCTAAATTGCAAAAAAAAAATTAAAAAAATTGGATGAAGAAAAAATAAATGTTTTGAGTAATAAAAAACAAAAATGATTCTAAATGGATTTTTTTTTTAAATTGGATGAAGAAAAAAAAAATGTTTTGAGTAATAAAAAACAAACATGATTCTAAATGGCCAAAAAAATAAAAAATAAATGGATGAAGAAAAAATAAATGTTTTGAGTAATAAAAAACAAAAATGATTCTAAATGGCAATTTGAAAAAAAAAAATTGGATGAAGAAAAAATAAATAAATGTTTTGAGTAATAAAAAACAAACATGATTCTAAATGGCAAAAAAAAAAAAAAAATTGGATGAAGAAGAAAAAAATTCTAAACGTTTTGAGTCATAAAAAACAAAAATGATTCTTAATGGCAAAAAAAATACAATTTTGTGTTGTACATTTTAACTTGGGAAAATCCTGATTTCAATACCATTTGTCCTATTTTTTATTATTATTTTTTTGTACCATTGACTACAACAAAAACCATTTGTCCTGTTTTACTAACGACCACAACACACACTGGCCACAAATTGGCGAAACTAACGCTACTAACTCCCGAATGGACATTCAGTGTGTTGACGGCGTCCTCCCGCTTCATTCAATAGCCATAAAATATTTATCGCTGGCGACCACGTGTCCGATGACAATGGAGAAAGAAGAAAAGAAGGCGGAATCATGGCATTCCTGCGCCATTGACGGTGATCGGCGTCCAATCCATTTGTCTTTTTCCTCCGTCAGGTGATGTTGTGGCTCGTGACGACGTTGCTAGCCCTCTCCGAGGATGTGCTGTCCGAGGAGGCCCGTCCGCAGAACCGGCTGGAACCGCCTCGGCGGGCGGTCGGGCGGACCCCCAGGAGGACTCCGGCGCGGGGGAGCCCAGACCGCGCCGACGCCTTGTGGACGGACGGCTCAGGTAGGCCATCGTTAACCCCTATTTGATCCAAAATGGCGGACGTCCCGTGTCTTTTCGGGCACGACTTTTTGTTGGTTTACTTTTTGATACACGTCCGCCAAATTTCATGTGGCCATGTCAAACCCGATTTAGGGAGTGAAAAAAGTGATAAAATATGTTTTTTTATAAAATGTTGTTACATTGCTTGGAAGATGAATTACTAGAATTATAAAAAAATAATTTGAATTATTACTAATATATCCATTTTGGATGAAGAATAAATAAATAAATGTTTTGAGTAATAAAAAACAAAAATGATTCTAAATGGCAAAAAAATAAAACATTGGATGGAGAAAAAATAAATAAATGTTTTGAGTAATAAATAGGTTGGTTTACTTTTTGATAGACGTCCACCAAATTTCATGTGGCCATGTCAAACCCGATTTAGGGAGTGAATTAAAAAAAAAAAAAAAAAAAATAGTGGGACTCCTGGAAAAAAGCTTAATTGGCCTCAAAATGGTACCCTCGATCCAAAATGGCCGCCTGCCTCTGTCTTTTTGGGGAGAACTTTTTGAGACGTTTGTTTTGGGTTCTCATGAAAAAGGTGTACCAAATTTCATGTTGATAAGTCATGCTGCTCCCTGGAAAGAGCTGAATTGACTTCAAAACCATCTCCTCAATCCAAAATGTCCGACTTTCCACGTAGCAGTTTCTCCAATGACGGACGGCCACAACGTGCCGGCACGTGGTCGCAGCTTTATATAGGACACTTACAGTATGTGGACCTCGTCAAGGTCGAGCCCGGGTAAAAATAAGCAATCGTATAGCCTAGCCAACTGGGCTAGCTAGCATCCTCGGTTAAAGGCCAACGATTCAGACACTCGATCGTCCGAGTAAATACGACGACAGTAAATACTCACTCTATTCTCTGGACCAGGGGTCGGGAACCTTTTTGACGAAGAGAGCCACAAACAATTCATATTTCCTAATGTTATTTCTTGGGAGCCATACTACGAATTTAAAAGTCAAAATACATGTAAACGAGTGCCTTTTAATTTTTTTTTTTAGTAATTTCGCCACTTTTAAAGTGGAAAAAACTGAATATTTTAAAAAAAAACTCTTCTGCAGTTGCTAATCAATGAGAGGATGCATTCCAGAAGAGTCTACTGCAAAAAAAATGAAGATTGAAGCAGTTCTAGATGTAATATCTCAGTTCTGTCACCAGCGATTTCCATATTTTAGCTCACAGGTTAGCACAGAGCCAGATGAACCCATCAAAAGAGCCACATGTGGCTCCCGAGCCATAGGTTCCCTACCCCTGCTCTGGACTGTCAGTCGCTCTGCGGTACAGGTCGAAGGAGTTCAAAATAAAAATGGAACTGAGGGGAAAAAAAAACAACTGAAGTCGGGCTGGACCACAAGTCAAATTTTGGAGGCAAACAAGGCCTTTGTCAACAAAATAGCGGTTGAAATGAATTGAATAGTTGCCCGAAATACAACATGGCGGTGACGCTAGTGCTAATGTAAGCGGCCGTTAGCTTAGCGAGCTAATATGTCGCAACTGACAGTTCTCTTGCGCTTTTGGCTAACGCACAGCTCACCATTAACTTAGCTTAGCTCAGCTCATCTTAGCTTAGTTTAGCTTTGCTAAATGTTCACTTTGTGTTCTTAGAGGCGTGGACGCACACGGACGGCGCCCCCAAGAGGTGGCGATGGCGGCGTTCCCTCCAGCCGACGTCCAAGCGGGTCGAGGGCGGCGCCGGGTGCCGCCTGGAGAGGCGTCGGCTTCACGTCCGAGACCTGGACATGGGCTACGACTCGGACGAGACCGTGGTCTTCAAGTTCTGTGCCGGTTCCTGCCGCGCCGCCCGCCGGAACTACGACCTGGCGCTGGGGGTCCTGGTGGCCCGGGGCCACGTCTCGCCTCGGCGGGTCCACCGCCGCCCCTGCTGCCGTCCCACCCGCTACGAGGCCGTGTCCTTCATGGACGTCCGCGCCACTTGGCGGACCGTACGTCGTCTCTCGGCCGGCGACTGCGGATGCCTGGGATGAGTATGCGGCGGCGGGGAAGGATCTCGCCGGACGGGGGGGCCGCTCCCGGGCTCGGTCCGCATTTGTTCCGCCCCTGGAATTCCCGCCGGAATTCTTGTTGACGACCAAAAACATTGACACTCTTGTAAAATGTGAGGGTCAAGGTCAAGGCAAACATCTCGTTTGGACGCCGTTACGGCATGCCGGGACGAATATAGACGGCAACCCGGCGGGGGAAAACCCATGCAAACTTCAGAACGACCAGGGATCGAACCCTCGACCTCAGAACTGCGAGACCGATACACTAACCACTTATCCCGCCAGGCTGTCCTTGATTTTTTTTTTTGTTAATTTAATTTCCTTTTTATTTTAACATATTTAGACTTTCAAAAAATGAATTGGATATCTGAGTTCATGAGCACATACTTATTGAACCCTCGACCTCAGAACTGTGAGACCGATACACTAACCACTTATTCCACCAGGCCGATTTTATTTAGTTTACTTTTTTATTTTAAAATATTTAGTTTCACAAAATGAATTGGATGTGTGAGTTCATGAGTATTTACTTTAATGGCCTTCTATATAAAATATATTTTTTTTCTGCCCTTTTTAGCCAACATCAAACTTTTTTCGCAAAAAACAAAGGTTCAATCACAAAAATGACCTTAAGTACAATCAAAAGAGTAAATATTTTTCTCTTTTTTACAACGTGCCTGATTGTTTTGTTTGATTCTGCAAGGAAACCCCTCTTTTTTTCTACCTAGCAACAACTTTTCCTGTACTGTACCTTTTAAGACGCAAAAGCCTCAGGACAATTCTCTATCTTATTTTCATATCGTAAGGATCTAATGATCATATTTGTTACATTTATACATTGTAAAATATTTTCAGTTTACCAACTGTGTTTTCATTTCTTGTTACGTTCGAAAGATTCATCTTTCCCTGTTTTTCACTTTCGCCCCTAATATTTACTTTTACGCCAAACAATATTGTTTTTGAAAAATAAATACAAGGGCTATCCAGTTCCAATAGCAAATTTTTTTTTTCATTTTCAAAATACAACTTGTTGAACGCAACCGAGTTCGTTTGAGAACTCATCTGCCCCAAAATGGCCGCCTTTAGTGGCGCCGGTACAGCCATCTTTTCTCATCTAGTTCTATTTACAAGTTGTATCTGTGGGTGGAACCACTTTCAGTTTGGCAGCGGGAACGTAGCGTGATTGTTATTTAACAGGTGACTAATTTTTATTCCGCTTGTTATAGATATTAACCATTGCCCCGTTTATTCATATCGCTAGTGTTTATCTCAGTTCAATCTTTATGTCATGTTGTTATAAAGCCTACTTTTAAGCCTAACGAAATACTTTCGTCCCTTAGCGCTGTCCATATTTGTTTGGCGCGTGGTTTAAGATTCTAACTCGCTACTTTTTCCTTGTCGTAGTCGTGAGTCACGCATAATTGAGGACAAAACTTGAACGTTTTTCCTGAAAAAGTCAAGTTAAACGTCGTCTTTCGGAGCGAACGTCCCTTGACGAGGTTGTGGAAGCGGCGGCCGAGGATGCTAGCCGGCTAACGTCAAGCCGAAAAGCCAAGACGAGGAGTCAAGAGTGGACATGGTCAGTTAAAAAACATGGCGTCATTGTTATTCATTTTCCTGTTGAAAGTCTTCCTATTTTGCTCCCCGAACCAGAGAAGAAGTTTGGCTCCGAGTCAAGTCGCCAAACGGAAACATGGGGAAGAAGAAGAGTGGTCGTGCACGGCGGTAAATACACTGAATTAGCCTCAACTTTAATAATACATTTGAATTGTTTGGTGCAATGTTGTACAACGGCCATGACAGCTTTTCCCCCACACTTTATTTTTAAATTGACCTGCCACCCATTTTCATTCACACAGAAGGGTCGCGTGGGGTGCTGGAGCTTATCCCAGCTGATTTGGCGCACCAGGTGGGGGACACCCTGAATCGGTCCCCGGCCAATCGCAGGGCACAATGAGACAAACGACCAGTCACACTCAAAGCCAAAGACAATTTAACATACAATTGGCCTAGCATGCATGTTTTGGTGACATGGGTGGGAACCGGAGTACCCGGAGAAAACCCACGCAAGCCTGGGAAAGTACACATTGAGGACTGAACTGGGATCGAACCCAGAACCCAAATTAATTTTGAATGTATCAAATGCTGCAACCGAAAACTATCCACATGCCAACTTTTTTTTCCCTCTTTTGAAAGACATTACATTTACTAAACACATTTTTCTCTTTTTGGATTGGATAACTTATTATATATATATATGTAAATATGTGTACATATACGTGCATATACATGTATATATGTAGATATGTATATATATACATATATACATATACACATATATACATACATATGTATATATATATATGTATATATGTTTACGTATATGTATATGCACATATACATACACATACATATATATATAAGCACATATATACGTACTTGCATGCGGTAGGTCTTAACACAGCCATTTTTTTAGCATTGGCATGATCCTTACAAGTCGACATAACTCAATCGGTTTCCCATTCGCAGGCGCAAAAACGAAGCAAAGGGGAGCAAAGCATTCCCCCGTCCCCGTTCCGGAAGCCTCTGACGCAGCTCAACGTCCGCCCTGCCAACCCTGACGGCGACAAACACGTGAGTGGATGCTTGGAGGTCTGTCCCGGCGTCATCCTGGACTCTTAACGGCAAAGCCTTTTTTTCCCCTAACTACCCCCGCAGGAGGAATTTATCCGTCGGATTCTCTCCAAGCCGTTTAAGGTACCCATCCCCAATTACACGGGTGAGTTTCTCCATAAAAACAACCTTGAAAATATCGAACGAAAAACAAATGACTGTGAAGTTTGTATCCATAACCGACAAGTCCATTGATGAGAGCTTTTTTCCCCGAGGACAGGCCCACTGGGGATTCGAACGCTGGGCCTGAAGCGTGCCGGGGTGAGGCGGGCGCTCCACGACCCCTTCGCCGAGGACGCCTTGGTTCTGTTCGAGCCCGAGTCGCTGGGCGCCCACGAGCAGCTCAAAATAGACAAGTAAGAGCGACCGGTCCTGATATTCCAGTCCCGTTACGCCACAGGTGTCAAAGTGGCGGCCCGGGGGCCAAATCTGGACCGCCACATCATTTTGTGCGGCCCGGGAAAGTCAATGATGAGTGCCGACTTTCTGTTTTGGGATCAAATTCAAATGAAGAGTATGGATGTATATTACATTTCCTGATTTTTCCCCTTTTTAAAATCAATCATTGCAACTTTTTAATTCTTTTCTTTTGTGTTTTTAGTTCAAAAAGCATTTGGTAAAATCTAAAAATAAATATACAAATATTTTCTGTCTTCCACTTAAAAAAATATTTTGTTTCCATTTGAAATAAAAAAAAAAACATGATTAAAAGACATTTTCCAATACTAAGAAAAAAAAGCTTAAATAAACATTGTTTTCGATCTATAAAAAAATGGAATATTTAGGGCTTTTAATCCAGTTCCTTTAATCCATTTATATAAAAAAAATCTAAATATTATATCAAAAATGGTCCGGCCCACGTGAAATCAAGTATAATATTTACATATTTTTTTATAAATGGATTAAAGGAACTGGATTAAAATCCCTAAATATTCAATTTTGTTATAGATCTAAAACAATGGTTATTTGAGTTTTTTTTTCTTAGTAAGGGAAAATCATTTATTTAACCATTTGTTTTTCATTGCAAAAGGAAACCGAATGTTTCTTTCAGGATGTTCCATTTAAGTGGAAAACAGAAAATATTTTTATATATTTTTAGATTTTACAAAATTATTTTTTTGAACTAAAAAACAAAGAAAAAAATTGATTAAAAAAATGCAAATTATTGATTTAAAAGGGGGAAAATCAGGAAATTTAATATACATCTATACCCCGGGTTGGCTCGCGGGCCGCATTAACGTCAACGCCATTTCATGAGGGCCGGACCATTTTAGATCTAATATTTCGATTTAAAAAAAAAATGGATTAAAAGAACTGGATCAAAAGGGACCTAAATAGTCAATTTTTATAGATCTAAAGCAATGTTTATTTGAGCTTTTTTTTCTTAGTATTGGAAAATCATCATTTGAATTTGATCCTAAAGCAGAAAGTCGGCACTCATCATTGACTTTCCCGGGCCGCACAAAATGAGGCGGCCGGCCAGATTTGGCCCCCGGGCCGCCACTTTGACACCTGTGCGTTACGCTATCACTCTCCATGTCTGTCGCAGGGACAAAATTCCCGTCCACGTGGTGGTGGATCCCGTCTTGTGCAAAGTACTCCGACCTCATCAGAGAGAGGTAACACTGCTCTTTTTTTGGACCCAAAATGGCACAGTCCATATTTTTTTGGCGTATTGGAAGCCATTAAAATCCCAGAGGGGCCAAATGATTGAATGAAGCGGCGTTTCCCTCAGGGCGTGAAGTTCCTGTGGGAATGCGTGACGGGGCGTCGCCTCCCGGGCTCCTTCGGCTGCATCATGGCCGACGAGATGGGCCTGGGCAAGACGCTGCAGTGCATCGCCCTGACGTGGACGCTCCTGCGCCAGAGCGCCGACGCCAAGCCCGAGATCGACAAGGCCATGGTGGTGGCGCCCTCCAGTCTGGTGCGCAACTGGTACGGCGAGGTGTCCAAGTGGCTGGGGGGCCGCGTGGCCCCCGTGGCCATCGACGGAGGCTCCAAGGAACACATCGACCGCCAGCTCGGTACGTTACGCTCTCACTTTCGGGAAAACGCCTTTTTAAACTCGATATTTGGGGGTCTGGGGAATTGGCATTTTTGCGGGCATATTCTTCTATTATCCAATATTCGCCAATGTGACCACGCTAAAATTTGCCTTCAATGGGTAAAAATAAGAATACTATTGAATTTATTCATTTAAGAAACAAACATTTTAAAAACAATCATTAAAAAATGGGATAAACTATTAGTTTTGATTTTAAAAAATGAAATGAAAAATATTTTTGGGTTCTTTTTGGTTAAAAACAAACATTACAATACTTTGTCATTCTAAAACATGTTTTTAATTGGGGAAAGAAGATATTATTTCTTATTCTGTAATAAAAAGGAAGGGTTTTATTTATTTCTCAGAAACACTTTTTTTTCACAGAATAAAAAATAACCTATCTTTTTTCGCAATTTAAAACTCGTATTTACTGTTTTTACTCTTTTTTTTTTAATTAAAGAAACAATTGAAACGAGAATACACCCGTTTTTCTTTAGATATTTACTGTATTATTAAGTTTAAACAAAGTGAATAAAATGAAAAAAAAGAGTATTCCCACATTTTTTTTTGATAAAAAAAAAATCCCGGCCCCCAATATCTCCTATCGATTGACCAAGCCTCCAAATGTTTGCCAATTCCTTGCCTAATTTAACTGCCCGTCTTCCATCCCGGATGGATTCTGTCTTCCTCCCCAGTGAATTTCATCTCCCAGCGAGGCCTTCGCGTCCCCACGCCCATCCTCATCATCTCCTACGAGACCTTCCGGCTGCACGCCCAGGTTCTGCACAAAGGCCAAGTGGGACTCATCATCTGCGACGAGGTAGGCGGGTTCGGCGGCCGTCGTGGGCGGAGCCCGGCTCAACCCGCGCCTCGACTCCGCAGGGTCACCGGCTGAAGAACGCCGACAACCAGACATACCAGGCGCTCAACGCCATGCGCGCCCAGAGGAGGGTGCTGATATCGGGCACGCCCATCCAGAACGACCTGCTGGAGTACTTCAGCCTGGTGCACTTTGTCAACGCCGGCATTCTGGGTGAGTGGGTCGTCCTCTTCTTCTCGCAAGCGTGGCGAAGGAACTACTGTTCACCTCGCAACAGCGCCCCCATTTTCCGTGGTGGTCGGGTGGTGTAATTACAGTTTAAAATTAAAGTTTTTAAGATTATCGTTGGCCCAAAATTATTTCACGATAATCACCTCGCAACAGCGCCCCCATTCTCCGTGGTGGTCGGGTGGTGTAATTACAGTTTCAAATTAAAGTTTTTAATATTATCGTTGACCAACAATTATTTCACGATAATCACCTCGCAACAGCGCCCCCCATTCTCCGTGGTGGCTGGGTGGTGTAATTACAGTTTCAAATTAAAGTTTTTAATATTATCATTGACCCAAAATTATTTCACGATAATCACCTCGCAACAGCGCCCCCATTCTCCGTGGTGGACGGGTGGTGTAATTACAGTTTAAAATTAAAGTTTTTAATATTATCATTGATCAAAAATTATTTCACGATAATCCCCTCGCAACAGCGCCCCCATTCTCCGTGGTGGTCGAGTAGTGTAATTACAGTTCAAAATTAAAGTTTTTAATATTATCGTTGACCCAAAATTATTTCACGATAATCACCTCGCAACAGCGCCCCCATTCTCCGTGGTGGCTGGGTGGTGTAATTACAGTTTCAAATTAAAGTTTTTAATATTATTGTTGACCAAAAATTACTTCTCGATAATTATCGTTTTATCGGCCGTATCTACGTTTGCGAGGTCAAATGAGTTGTCTCGCAACGACAGGCACGGCGCAGGAGTTCAAGAAGCGCTTCGAGCTGCCCATCCTGAAGGGCCGCGATGCCGACGCCAGCGACGGGGATCGACGGGCGGGAGAGGAAAAACTCAAGGAGCTCATCGGGATCGTCAACAGGTTTGGCCGGCCCTCCCTTTTCCCGCCTGGCTTGGACTTGGGAAGCCGACAAGACGCTCTCGCCTCCTCAGGTGTTTAATCAGGAGAACGTCCGACATCCTGTCCAAGTATCTGCCCGTCAAGATCGAGCAGGTGGTCTGTTGCAAGTGAGTAACCGGGAATTTGGCAATGGGCGGGGGGGGGGCGTTGAAGTTGACGGCGTCTCCCGATAGGCTGACGCCGCTGCAGGCGGAGCTCTACAAGCGCTTCCTGAAGCAGGCCAAGCCCGTGGAGGCGCTGCAGGGCGGCAAGACGGCCGTCTCCTCGCTCTCGTCCATCACCTCGCTCAAGAAGCTCTGCAACCGTAAGCTTTCTCTTCCGCCCTCATCTGCTTCCTGACCCTAAAAACCCGTCTCTCGGAATTCAAAGTTCTTCAAGAATGACTTCATCCTCTCAATTGGGAAAAGTCATTCAAGTCAGACTTGGAAGAATAAAGTCATATTAGTCAACAAAGTGACTAGACCACAATTCGGAGAACTCTACCAATGACTTTAGACCAGGGGTGGGCGAACTTTTTGACTTGCGGGCCAGAATGGATACTAAAATTTGACAGACGGGCCGGGGGGCCAGGAGCATTTGGACACGCAATGTCATTTATCAAACCTGGGGATTGAAATATAAGAAAAAAGACACAATTGAAGGTGAAAATTTATTTTCAAATGTACTTTCAACATTAAGAACATATTATTATTCAACCAAAGAAAGCAGTCTTTAAATTGAGAGGGATGAGCGGCATGGTAATTAAGCTACTGTACTGCTGCTGTGCGTACATGTGCAAGTTGCTATTTTTAACACAGTAGAGAAACACATTTCACTGGGAATTGTGTTGTTGTTCTCCTTTTTTTGCCAGTGCATCAAAATCTGGAGTTAGTGCGCCATCTATCGGGTAAACAAGGGTATTGCAGGGGAAAGGGAATGAGGTCATTGATTTTTACTATAATTTGGACAACGTCGGTGGGCCGGATTAAAAAGCCTAGAGGGCCGGATATGGCCCGCGGGCCGTAGTTTGCTTTAGACTGTAATATGTGAGTTTTGAGAATAAATTCTGACTTCCTTTTCAGAATTGGGGTTTTAATGAACATATCCTCAAAATGAGGACATTATTCTCGCAATTCAAGTCCGAATTCACAACTAACTTCAAATTCAGAATTTTGAATTGTGACTTGATTCTCAGAGTTGTGAGAATCAGGTCGGTATCGAGACTTTCAAGTCAAACGGCGAGTTCATTGGCCGTCGTGGGCGGCGCAAGATGAGCATCGAGCGCCTGCTTATCCCTCCCGGTTTTAATGCGGGTTTCTGGTCACGCGACAGATCCCGCCCTGGTCTACGACAAGTGCCTTCGAGGCGAGGAGGGCTTCCGGGGCGCCCTGGATCTTTTCCCGGCCGGCTACTCCGCGAAAAGCGTGGAGCCTCAGCTTTCGGGTAAGGCCACGGCGGACGGGGGGGGGGAGCGCCGTCACCCCACGAGCCCCGCCCCTCACCTCCCCACTTTTCTCCTCCTAGGCAAAATGTCGGTGTTGGACCTGATCCTGGCCGTGACCCGGGCCCGCGGCGACGACAAGGTGGTGCTGGTGTCCAACTACACGCAAACGCTGGATCTCTTTGAGAAGCTGTGCCACGCCAGAAAGTACCCGTACGTGCGCCTGGACGGTACCATGTCCATCAAGAAGAGGGCAAAGGTCGTCCAGCGCTTCAACAGTCCTGACGTAAGTCCAAATAGAAAATACATTCATTTTCCATTCTTTTTTAATTATTTTTTTCCCCCAAAAAATCACAAGGATGTAGCTGTCGTTAAATTACAAAGATGACTATTGACAACAATGCCTCCAAATATGTTTATATTTTCTTTATTATTGTATGTAGTAGTGTTGGTTTATGCCCACACAAATTTTGCCATCGGCAGTAAAAAAATATCTATCAGGATAAATCATTTTAAATTGAATTGTTTCATTGAAGTATCTATTTTTGGTGAAGAAAAAAAAAACCTCACAAATAGAAGGAAAAAAAACAAATTAAAAAAGCAATAAGTAAGGAAAAAATCTGAATAATAATGAAACAAAAAGAACATGATTTAAAAAAAAAAAAAAAAGCTAGAGAAAAATAATGACATCCATTGTGGATTTTACTGTGGAATGTTTTAAAAAAGATTTTTCCTTGCATAGCTTAACGCTGATTGGCATAGATGGCAGCAATAGACCTCCAATCCATTTCAAGTGGGAGGGGCCCGTAGCGACCCGTCAAAGTGGATTGGATGTACATATCCGTGTTTTCACGCTGGCTTCCTGCCCTGACGCTCGGGACGCCGCCCGACTCGAGCTAATGCTAACTTTTGAAGTTGACGTCCACTGTCACGAGTGTTAAACAAAATAATGTTGTTTGTGTGCGTTTAGAGCCTGGACTTCATCTTCATGCTGAGCAGCAAGGCGGGCGGCTGCGGCCTCAACCTGATCGGCGCCAACCGCCTGGTGATGTTCGACCCCGACTGGAACCCGGCCAACGACGAGCAGGCCATGGCGCGGGTGTGGCGAGACGGACAGAAGAAGACCTGCTACGTCTACAGGCTCTTGGCGGTGAGTGGGAGACGGCTCGCTAGCGCTTGACACCTGATTTGGAGCATTTTTACCACTTCCTTTGCATTTGAAATCCATTTTTTTTTCACTCCTATCTTTTAAAATGGCCGGTTTTCCAATCGCTCGGATGTCCCAACTCACAGGTGTCAAAGTGGCGGCCCGGGGGCCAAATCTGGCCCGCCGCATCATTTTGTGCGGCCCGGGAAAGTCAACCATGAGTGCCAACTTTCTGTTTTAGGTTCAAATTCAAATGAAGAGTAGAGATGTATATTACATTTCCTGATTTTTTCCCCCTTTTAAATCAATCATTGTCATTTTTAATTCATTTTTTCTGTCTTTTTAGTTCAAAAATCATTTTGTTAAATCTAAAAATATATTTAAAAAAAGCTCAAATAAACATTGTTTTAGATCTTTAAAAAAAAAACGGAATATTCAGGGATTTTAATCCAGTTCTTTTAATCCATCTGTGTTTTTAGTTCAAAAATCATTTTGTAAAATCTAAAAATATATTTAAAAAAAAAAGCTAAAATAAACATTGTTTTATATCTATGAAAAACAGAATATTCAGGGCTTTTAATCCATTTATAATTAAAAAAAATCTAAATATTATATCTAAAATGGTCCGGCGGCCCACATGAAATCGAGTTGACGTTAAAGCGGCCCGCGAACCAATCCGAGTCTGATACCCTTGTCCCAACTGAAAATATTCGGATTTGGCGCACCTTTAAAAATGATAAAGGTATCCCAATTTTGTATGAAATTTGGAAAAGAGAAGAAAATGTTTTATTAATCCATTTTAAAATGAATAAGACATTTTCTGTTGGGGTCAAAGGGCAAGTGCGTCGCCCACTCGACTGTGAGGGAAGAGCAGGCTCACGTTTGGTAGCTCAGTAAACATCAAGTCAGAATATTTACGTATTTTTATTTTTTTTCAATTGAGTAGACGATGATTTTCCAATGAACAAGTTAGACGCCGTAGACCCATTGGACGAGGACTCGCGGCTAACGCGTTAGCGTTGCTCTCCGCAGACGGGCACCATCGAGGAGAAGATCCTGCAGCGGCAGGCGCACAAGAAGGCCCTGAGCAGCTGCGTGGTGGACGAAGAGCAGGACGTGGAGCGACACTTTTCGCTGGGGGAACTGCGAGAACTCTTTGCGCTCAACCAGGACACGGCCAGCGACACCCACGACAAGTAAGTCGCCCGGCCTTTTGCGTGTGCGGTCGATTGGTCGCCGGTCTTTTGGTCGCCCCGACGGCGACAACGGGCGACCAAAAGACCGGCAACAAAACAAGGTAAAACAACACGGTGTACGCATGAATAAAAGCCAACAATGGCCATGAGCCGTTTCACTGAGCCCACGTATAAGAGTTTGTGTGTACATGCGACGTCCGTCAGGGTCTAAGCAAGTTCTCCAACAAAAAACAATCAAAGTGCGGGAAATTTGGAGCTTTTCTTTAGCCTAATAATTAATAGGGCAGTAAGTAGGACTAAATAGTCATTCGCGGTTTGTATTTGGGGAATTTGAGCAACCATTTAAATGGTCATTATCAATAACCTTCTGGGCGACCAAAAGATCGGCGACCAATCGACCGTGTGTTGGATTGGATAACTTTATTCATCCCGTATTCGGGAAATTTCGTTGTCACAGTAGCAAGAGGGTGAGAATACAGACACGGTAAAATATATTTTAGACATAAATAGATAGGTAATAAGTAGATTAATAAATAAATACATGAATAAATATATAAATAAAGAAGCGTGTCTCTGAAGTATATATATATATATATATATATACATATATACATATACATATATACACATATATATATACACATCTAGAGATCTATACATATCTATTTATCTATACATATCTATAGATCTATACACATATATATATATACACATCTATAGATCTATACATATCTATTTATAGATCTATACACACACATATACATATATATATATATATACACATCTATATATATATATACACATATCTATAGATCTATACATATCTATAGATCTATACACATTTATATATATATATATACATGTATATATATATATATATATATATATATATATATATATATATATATATATATATATATATATATATATATATATATATATATATATATATATATATATATATATACATATATATATATATATATACATATATAAATATACACATATACTTCAGAGAAACACTTATTTATTTTTATGTGTACCGGCCTTTTGACCGCCGTCGCCGAGAAAAGAGCTAAAGGGCGGTCTTTTTGACCGGGGAGAGAGCTAAAAGGCTTTTTTTTTTGGCGACAGGTTCCGCTGCCGGCGCTGCGTCAACGGCATCCAGGCGCGGGCGCCGGCCCCCGAGGCCGACTGCACCGGCGACCTGTCCCAGTGGCACCACTCCTGGGACAAAAAGGGACTGAGGGACCAAGTGCTCAAGGCATGCTGGGACACGGGCGCCAGCTCCGCCGTCTCTTTCGTCTTCCACCAGCGCTCCCACGAGGACGGCGGGCCCGCCCCCTGACAAAGTAATTCTTTCCTATTCTTCTAAAGGGCGTGCGTTGCGTATTCATTTAAAAAGGTGCTTAGCTCCTCCCCCTTCCGACAAATTGGCCATTTATCTCCAGAACAATGATTTGCTCAGGAGTGGCAATAAGTAGAAAATGTTTTATTTACAGATTAGTTTACGTTTCTTCATCTTTGGATTTGTTTGGCTCAGTTTAGATTTTTTTTAAAAATTATTTAATTCAATTAATTTAATTGTTTTTTTTTGTTTTTTGTTTTTTTTTATGTATTTCACTATTGGCATTTAGGAATTTTTTCATTTTTTTCATCTTTACCTTTCATTTCTGTTTAATATTTAAAGGTTAACTTACTGAAATGATCTTATCTTGAAAGTATCTTTTCATTTTTTTTCATCATTTTCTCTATCGCCCACTAAACATTTATTTCCGTTATTATAATTATATTCCTAGTTTTATGTTCATTTATTTCAGTCTGTTTTTTTATTCAATCTTTTTTTTAAATTGGAATTATTCCAATTTGTGTACATTTCCATATTTTCATTTTCAACATTTTAGTCGCATTAATTTTCTCTGTATATTATTTCAATCATTTATATTATTTCACCTCAATTTTGATATATTTAAATTTATCTTTTAGTTTCGCTCATCTCGTCATTCCCGATCTATCGTCAATAAAATAAAATAAAACGATTCCAATGGCCACACCAAAAAACGTTTCAAATTATGACGTGATATATTTCATATTTTAAGGTAAAAAATAAATAAATTAATAACTAATCACTCACTTGTAGTCTTTTATTAAAGCAAAGCGTCTTGCTTAATACACGTTCAATCCGAACAGGAAGTGACAGTGACACCAACAACACATAACTCTTCCTCCCACTCCTCTTCTTCACCTTTTATCAGTTTTTATCTCTTATTTATTTTTTTCCCCTAACCTCCAAATGGTACGGCCGCATGCTGATTGGCTACCGGCTTGGCCACGCCCCTAAAGGCCTCGGTAAACTTCGATCAATGTGAGGAAATTTCCGTCTCTAAAAAGCTCGTTAGTCTGCCGTTAATGTTAACTTTCTCCTTTTTTAACATTTTTTTTTTCCTTTTTGTTGTTTTCAAACACAAACGCACACGCATTCGTCCCATCTGAAGGCATCAAATAAATAAATAAATAAGTTATCGGTTGATTAAAAAGAGATTTAAAAAAAAAAAATCTTCACTTTTTTTCGTACAAACGAAGCAAAAGTTAAACACGGTGTTGCCTTGAGATACGAGCTCGTTATTGTAACTCAAAAGTCATCAAATCAACGTTCCCGCAAGATTGTGACCTTTTTTGGGGGGTGTCAAAGTTGCGGCCTGGGGGGGGGGGGGGGGGGGGGGGGGGCGCTATTTGGTGCCCTTTGATGACACTTTAAAAAACCTGGGCCCTCGTTTATATATTAAAAAAATGTCATTTAGCCTTTTTTGTTGTTGTTTAAATTGCCCCTTATATGTTCAGGCCACACATTGTTAGAAAAACAATATTATTTTATATATATAAAAGTTGCTCATATATCACAGCAAATGCTGTGTACTTAAATAATTAAATAGTAATAATTAGCACACGTCTTTATCTTTTATTTTGGTGAAATGATTCATTTTAATCCATTTTTTTATATGGGAAATGGTTGCTAATTTATCTTGATGAATCGCGCGCGTGTTCTAAAGAATTTAATAGTAATAATTAGCACACGTCTTTATTTTTTATTTTGGTGAAATGAATTTTAATCCATTTATTTTATATGGGCAAAAGTGGCTAATTTATCTCGATGAATCACGTTAGATTAATCAAATGCTGTGTACTAAAGAATTAAATGCCTGTAGTTAGTAGACTTATTCTAAATGTATCATTTCATTGTTAACTGGTAGTCTGCCATTGACGGAAATGAACGTTTAATTCAGGGCCGTCAAACTCCGTTTAAAATACGTTCATTAACTCACCCAGCCTTGAAAAAATTACCTTTTTTTCATTCCGCGTGTTAAAATACGCTTAAATCAAATCCCAAAATGCACTTGGCGTCCACGGGCCGTCGTCGGGAGGATCTCGGGTTGGCCCCCGCGCCGCAAGTTTGAGCCCCGCCCCCCCCCTCTCTTTCAAGGCCTTTAAGGTACTAAGTGTGTGTCGTTTTAGAGGCGGAGCTTGAAGCGTGTGGGTGTGTGGAACGGCAAGTCAACGGAAAATAAAATAAAAAAAATAATAATAAAAAAAAAAAGACATTCACAAATCGGGAGGCTCCGCCTCTCCTCGCTCCGAAGGCCGTCCCCTTTTTTCACAGCGTTGTCCCTGTTTTTTTTTGTTTGTTTGTTTTTTCCCCCTTTTGGGCTATAGGACGGCGTCCATGAAACTGGTGTCCAGCGCGTGGATGAGGAGGCGGATGAAGGACATCTCCTTGCGCGTGTTCTCGAAGATGACGCGCGGCTCGTCCGAGCGGCAGCGCAGGCAGTTGGGCGCCATCACCATGGCCAGGTTGCTCACGTCCATCTTGGTCACCTGCACGTTGGCCGGTTGCGCAAACACCTGGATGGAAAAGAGACACATTTTCAGTAAGTCTGCTCCTTCACGCCTTTCGACAAAAAATGGCGTCCTTGGCCATTTTTTCTTCCTCTTTATTTTGTCATGTTTCCATTTTTTGGGGGGGGGTGTATATTTAATTCACATTGGCACTAAAGAGAAAAAATTAAATGTGTAAATACTTGATCCAATGTCATTATTTCAATATTTATCCCAAGTTGATGTAGTTATCTATTTTGTTTTTCAGGGGGGGTTGACTTATTTTCATTTTATTAAATTGTGCTGACTAAAGGGAATGCAAAGAATCACAATTAGTTCTTTTATTTATGCTGCCGGTCTCATCTATTTTAACCAGAAGGGCTGGCAGCCATTGGTAGCTAATATAAATGATGGCAGTACAATTTTTCAAATAAGTTTCCCATTGACTACTTAAGATTTTTTAAGTATTCCATCCCAATTGGTCATTTTTTTTTAAATTAAAATAATGCGCACGCTAACTATTTTAGCACACCGTGGCTTCACGCACCTGCAGGAATCGTATGAGGTAGCAGAGCACCAGTTTATTGATGTGCGGCAGCCCCAGCACCACTTGGACGGCGGCCTCGGCGTTGTCGTAGTTTTTCACGCACTCGTCGTAGAACTCGTGCGGGATCAACGGCTCTTCCAGCTCGCGGTACCACAGCTTCAGCAGCGACGCTGGTGACGGACGGGTCGCGCGTTCCCGTCAAAGCGGAACGAGCCACGGACGGGCGGGAGGGCCGGCACGCTCACCCGGGATGTGCGGGTCTTCCAGCCCGGTGGGGATCTTCCACTGGTCCACCTGGAGCTTGAGCGCGTTGACCTCGTCGATGTCCCCTGGCACCCGGAAGATTCCCTCCGTCTGGTCCCCGTTGAGGCCCAGGACCTCCTCGGAGAGGCGGGTCTGGACCCAGGGGAGCTGGTGGTCCGGGTAGCGCTCCCTCTGCAGGGCCATGACCTCCTCCAGGGAAGAGCCGAACATGGAGGGGCTGAAGATGGCGTTGCGGGCATGCTGGATCTCCTCCAGGCACGGCTTCTGGAGACCCTGAGGACGAAGCACGAGGCGTGTTAAAACCTCGCCAGCGCCGAGCCAGGTGACGCTTTTTTATACCTTTTTGGCTCCCGTGAGTGCTGCCTTGGTTAGCTTCCTGTAGCAGTGTTTAGCATAAGTGCTAATTGCCACGCCTGAGAGCAGTAACATACACAACAAACTGATTATTGACCTCAAAAGGTAGGTATCATCCCTCTAAATTCATTTAAAAAAAAACTATTTTTCAAAAATACACTTAATGGCATTGTATGTACTTTCAAATAAAAAACCACTTCATATTTTTTAACTTTATTTGCATTTTATTAAACTTATAAATAATGCACGTCATCATGCCTGACCCTGTACTATATACAAGGGTGAGCATAATTGGTACGCAAGTACGCATGCGCAACAGAAAGCACACGGGTGTAATAATGAGCCTTACGATTCGTAACTGTGTCAATAATGACGCAAAACAACAGACTGTAAGCATCTTATTTGCTATTTCACCGCCAAAGAAGAAACAGCTAACCGAGATGAAGCTAAACAAGTGAGTTTTACCCCCGAAAAGTGGCTACAGGACGTGAAGCTAACGATAAGCGCAGTGAAATGTGCAAGAGTTGGCGCTCACATTCCACCAACAACTCATAAAACAGGTGCGTTTTAATGAGACTTAAATAATTTCAGCCACCATTTTATTTGAAAAACACGAAAAGCGCACATGAATATAGCGCAAGCTATCGCTAATAAACATGCTAGCCGTTTACGGAAGCGGGAATGCGGTGCTGCGGGGATTGTTCCATTTCGAATTTGGACGAGGGGTGATAATACTGAGTTTTTGTTGACTTTTCGTGTGGCGGGGATTGTTCCATTTCGAATTTGGACGGGGAGGGGGGGGGGGGAGTGCGTGTGTTTTTGTTTACTTTTAAATCTCGCGGGGATTGTTCCATTTTGAATTTGGATAAGGGGGGAGAAAAGTGCGTGTGTTTTTGTTGACCTTTAATGTCGCGGGGATTGTTCCATTTCGAATTTGGACAAGGGGGGGGGGGGCGAGTGTTTTTTTTTTGTTTACTTTTAAATCTCGCGGGGATTGTTCCATTTCGAATTTGGATAAGGGGGGAGAAAAGTGCGTGTGTTTTTGTTTACCTTTAGTGTCATTGAGGGGGTCCGTGTGTCTGGCAATGTATCCTTCCAGGTAGCTGTGGAAGCGCGGCGTGGGGGGGAAGAAGGCCAGACAGACGGCCATGAGCTCCCAGCCCCGCTCCAGACTGTCGTAGCGGAAGTTCTCCGTGGTCTGTCGGCACAGCTGGATGTAGAGCTCGTCGCGGAGGCCTTGGTTGCTCCAACCGCGCACCACCACCTGTGTGCGGAAGGAGAAGCCAACAGCCAATCAGGTCGTTCATTCGTCTCAATCGAATTGAAAGGAATGCCTTTATGGTCATTATACAAGTACAAAGAGATTTAAAGCTAGGCCTGATATATCGATTTTTCAGACATTGGGACATTTTTGTTTTAATATAGACTAAAATAATAACGTTAAAGGCACTTTTCCGTTTGGCCACCTCTCCAAAATTTGCAACAGCCTTGCGAGCCCCTAGGGGGCGCTGTAGGCTAGCATTGCGAAGCTCAATGTACAATGAAACGGCGAGTGTGTTCAAAAATAACTGCACTACTGTCATTTTTCCAAAGAAAATTTCTTTCTTTCTTAAAAATTGGCACTCAACCTGACCATTTTGTGACTCTTGCACCCAAATTTATTCAACGGGGAATGCCTATTTATGCTTACGGACAAAACAACATGCTAGCAGAGTGCAACTCATTCTGGGTCTGGTTTTATTTTATTTATTTTATTACTGGGTGGGGCTAAGGCGCCAGAGAAAGCTTATTTTTTTGGATGGCTGTGCGTCCAAAATATCTCCTGCTATGTATCATTTTAAAGTCACTTTAAGTAGTAGCATTTCATAGCATCATTTTTTTTTCATTGGCAGAAATTCCCATTCATTTAAGAATTGATTTCTGCATCAGGACCGAACGGCTATGTGAAATTTTGCTCCCTCTTTTTGCCTCCCTAATAAAGAACATCACCTCCAGGGCCACGCAGACGGGGTCGACTTTGGTGCGGCGGTCCCCCATGTAGGTCTGGATGAGTTTGAAGATGTCCACCGCCTCCTTCTTGACGCTGCGGTCCGACGTGACGATCATGGGCTTCTTGATGGGCTCGCTGCTCCACGCCAACATGTTGGCGATGGACACCTTCCTCCTGAAAAGACCCTACCAAAAGGCCAGGAACATTTCTTGGTATGTATCGAAAACCGGGTGCTTTACGTCATCAGTAGGAAACAATTAAGAAAGAAACACACTAGTCATGTTTAACCAGTAAGACAGATCAAACTACAACAATCGGGATAGTTATAATATTGTTTTTAGCTTGGGAATTAGGAACGTGATGCTTGAATTTACATTCAACAAATGTCTCAATTAGTCTAAAGTAGTGACCCGGAAACAGCCCAAAATGAACAGGAAGTGACTTGGTCATGCCCCAGATAAACAGGAAGTGACCCGGTCATGTCCCGGATCAACAGGAAGTGACCCGGTCATGTCCCGGATCAACAGGAAGTGACCCGGTCATGTCCCGGATAAACAGGAAGTGACCCGGTCATGCCCTAGATGAACCGGAAGTGAGCTAAAAAAAAAAAAGGCCACAAATTGCCCGGCCCACCTGCGTGTGTTTGTTGAAGTGCTTGGACGCCCAGTTCTCGATGTCGGTCTCGGAGGACGGCTTCCTCAGGGTGAATTCTGGGAAAACGCCGCAGCTGGCGCTGGGCATCATGTTCCTGGCGTTGCGGCTGGCCTCGAACTGGGCGCAGGCGCCCAAGTCCTCCGACTGAGAGGAAGTTCAAAGTCAGTCAAAGAGACGGATGGACGGATGGACGGATGGACGGAGGGAGGGCGTACGGGCGCGCTTTCCCTACCTGCGAGGGGTGGAGGTAGTTCTCCGGCGAGGCCAGACTGGTCTGCATGGAGAGGCTCTTCTCCAGCAAGGCCTGCGGGAAACCCAGCCGCTCGAAGGTGCTCCTCTTCCAAAGGTGGCCGTCGCTCTGCGCCAGGGCCTCGTCCTCGCTGAAGGCCCGGACCACGGGCCCGGGCAGCGGGGGCGGCACGGCGCCGTCGCTCTCGTAGCCGTCTTTGGAGCCCCCCCGGCCGTCGCCCTCCACGCCGTCGTCGGCGCCGTCGCCGCCTTGGCCCGAGTCCCAGCTGCTGCGCTGCTTCATCACCCTCTGCGCCTCCCACGCCAGCCGCGCCTGCGCCAGCATGGCCTCGGAGGCCGTGCCCCCGAATTGGCCCCGGGCCAGCTCCTGGGGCAGCGAGGGCTTGCGGCTCTTGCGCTTGCGGTTGCCCCCGGGCGAGGTGGACAGGGAGCGGCTCTGGCTCGACGACCAGGAGACCGAGTCCTCGTAGAGGAGCCTCTGGCCGCCCTCGCCGCCGTAGTCCAGCAGCAGGCGGGGGTCCCGGATCAGGGACTGGCTGTGCTGCAGGGTGTAGGAGCCCCCGTAGGAGCCCCCCGCGGGGCCCCCGGAGGAGGCGCCGCCGTAGCGCAGCAGGCGCTCGGCCGTCTTGAAGCGGGGGCTGGACGAAGACTGCTCCACGTAGACCAGCTGCTTGACGTACTCCTTCCCCACCGGGCTGTACTCCAGACTCTGGGCCTTCTCCGGACATTTCTGCCGGGTCAGGACCAGCTGGCCGTAGGGGGACTGCTTGGGGGAGAGGTAGACGGGCGCCGAGGTCTTGCGGACCGGCGACCCCCCGCCGCCACCGACGCCGCCGTAGACCGCCGACGGGTCCACCGGCGGCTCCTCGTAGATGGGCGGCGTCTGGCACTCGGAGGGCGGCTCCTCGTAGAGCGGCGGCCCCTCGTAGCCGTAGCGCGGCGACGACGCCTGCGAGTCGGCCGAGGGCCGACGCTGCTGCTGCTGCTGCTGCTGCTGCTGCTGCTGCTGCTGCTCGCCGCGCTTGGGGAAGGGCGAGCGGCGGCGCTCCCGCGGGCCCTCGCCGGCCTCCGGCGCCGCCTCGCACGGGGAGTAGCCGTTGCCCTGTCGGGACGGGAAGGGCGCTTCCCGCTCCGTCACCTTGATCAGCATGCGCTCCTTGGTGCCCGTGTTCCACCGGAACGGGGACGTCCTGGCGAGAAAAGGCGGCCTTTTATCGGACGCCGTCATTGACCAAGATCGATCCGTGGGCTCGATTAAACGCGATTGATTAGGTTTGCTCGCTCCTCCTACCGGCCTCTTTGCCCTGGAGGAGGCCGGCCGGCGGAGAGGAGAGGACAGAAGGAGAAAAAGGGCAAAAGGAAATGATGGGCACTTGAATACCCGTGAGTAATCCACTCCGCTTCACCGGCGTTCACGTCCAAGTAAGCCCTTGGCACTTTTCGCCAGGCGCACAAAGAAGCGGCCCGGGCAGGCCGCCGGAAAGAAGACCCCCGCGTCAAATGGATTGGTCACTCGCTCGCCGCTTTCCCAGCCCGCGGGCCAGAGAACGGTCGCCCGATGGCGCCGGCGTGAGAACGCCGCCACCGGAAAAAAAAAACAGCGCCCGCTCGCTCTAGAATTAAGTAGATGCAGGGCTGGTTTTTGCCACGAGCAATGCGGGCTGGGCGATCGCCTGGGGCGCCGGCGTGAGAACACCGCCACCCAAAAAAAGAGCGCCTGCTCGCTCTAGAAATACGTCAAGATGTGGGGCTGGTTTTTGCCACGAGCAATGCGGGCCGGGCGATCGCCCGTGGCGCCGTCTATGCGGGGGGGGGGGGCGCACCAAGAACCCTCCAAAAAGCGAATTTGTCTAGACGGGCGCACTCACCGCTCGCCTTGCTCCCTCCCGGCGGCCCGCTCGCGGCCGCCTTCCCGGTCCAGCGAGGACGAGGCGCTCCCCTCCCGGCCGTCGTCGTCGACGGCGCCGGGGCCCCCTCCGGCGTGGGCGTCGGCGTGCTGCTTGAGCGTCTGCAGTTTGGCCAGCGGGATGATGTCGCAGCCTTGGGGGCGGTGCCAGACGGTGCGCTGCGTGGAGGCGTTGTAGTAGTAGAAGCGCGAGGTGTTGGGGTCGAACAGCTCCCACCACTGGTTGTCGCCCGTGCGCTTGATGCGCACGCCCGCCGGCGGGTCCCACACGCACTCGCCCGTCAGCAGGTTGGCGTACATGCGCTCGCGGGTGCGCGGCTCGATGATCTCCACCCACTCCAACCTGGGAAAAAAAACACGCAGAGACCTTTTGAGTTGCACGCTGTAATCTCAATCAACATCAATTGACATGTAAGTGATTTATTGTGACAGGAAGTGACCCGGAAATGCCCCAAAAACAATTGAAAGCCACCTGGGATTCATAGGAAGTTAACCCGATCAACAGCAAGTGACCCAGAAGTGTTGTAAAGTTAACAGGAAGTGACCCAGGAATGTTGCAGTCCACAGGAAGTGACCCAGAAGTGTCGCAAAGTAGACAGGAAGTGACCCAGAAGTGTTGCAAAGTAAACAGGAAGTGACCCACAAATGTCCCACGGTCGACAGGAAGTGACCCACAAATGCCCCACGGTCGACAGGAAGTGACCCACAAATGTCCCACTGTCGACAGGAAGTGAGCAGCAAAAGGAAATGCCCCAGAAACAGTTGGAAGCAACCTGGTATTTATAAAAAGTCAAGGCAATCAACTGCAAAGTGACCCGCAATGGTCCCAAAGTCAACAGGAAGTGATCTAATAGCAATCGGAAGTGACCAGCCCACAACCCAAAATTAAAACCGGAAGTAACCTCAACAATAAGTGACCCCTAAAATGTTTCACAATTGTATTCATTTAATTTCAGACGTCCAATTTTATGTAACGTTTGTTTTGCGGGGGGGGCGGGGGGGGGGTCCGAGAAGGTCCGAGAAGGTCCAAGAAACGGAAAGTAGCCGAGCAGAGGAGAAGGAAGGTTTGGACGTGGTCCTCGGCGGAGTTATTCCGAGGAGAGCTCCGCCCCCTCCCCTCCCCTCCCCTCCCCTCCCCTCCCCCTCTGCCGCCATCTGCCGCGTTCCAGTCATTCTGTCGCAGTCGTTCAAAGCGCGGCCGGCGCAGGCTCGTCATTTTGGAACGTTTTTCTTAGTGGCTGAACACAAAGAAAAACAATATTGTTTATTTATCTTTATTTTTTTCGACGGTGTTATGAAATATTACTTTGAAAGGAGAGCAGTAGAAATCCAACCCAAAAAGTGATGGAAAAGCCTTCAATTGGAATTTAATTCGTCCTCCTTTCTCAGCTGCTTTAGCCCCGCCCATTTAACAAAAAAATGATGATGTCACACCCAGAATGGCCCGCGTATTTAGCAGCTAGAATGCTATCCGTAGGCTTTGGAATCTCTTGTGGCCGTGTGAATGTTCTTTTGACACGTGCTAGCTAGCTAATGTCGTACTAAAACCGTTTTAGAGCAAAACTAATTCGAAAAAACATTTGTGATTTATTTATTTAGTCCAAATTCTCTTGTTTTTATTTGTCTGGGACAACATTTCAAGTTGAGCGAAAATACCAAATAAATGACCACGAAATTTAGTCTATGCCCCTTTTTTAGAATATTTTTTTTTATATCAATACTTAAACAAATGTCATAAAGCAAAATATTTGTGATGATTATTTTTCTCAATGAAATATCTATGAATTGAATGCATTTTTTGAGCAAGGTCAAATGTGCTGCCGTCAATTTGCTTTCCGTGTCAGCGAGCGGAACGCCGTCCAATCGCTCTGCGACCATTCCCCTCACCATCAATACCAATTAAGCTACAACAGGGCATTCCTACTGACCCCGCCCCTTTCTTTTACCCAAATTTACTATCAATCAACTCATTTCCTGTCCAACATGGTGGGAAATTGCACAACGATTTCCTGAAAATAACCACTTAGTCTTTATGCCACACCCCCAAAAAAATCATATTTATGTTTTGTAATTTTAAGTCAAATTTTGGAGTAAACTACAGTTGCTAATTAGCATTAAGCTACATGCCTTTCCTTCCTTTCAGTGTTTTTTGTAGCTTTTTCCACACTACACAAAGTGGATTTTTATTTTACATTATGCCTTTAATTATAGATTTATGATCATAACTTGGCCATACGCCAAAAATCTAATCATAAAACATGAGCTAAACTCCCGCTGCATGTCATTAATTGTCTTATTGTTGTTGTTTATCTCATTTTCTTTCACACTCCACATAAATAAGAAATGTCTTCCTTCAGGTGCCGAACACTTAAGCACCCCCGAAAATCATTTTGCACGTGACGAGGACACGCCCCCCCCCCCGCCGCCTATTGTGGGCTGGTCCTCGAGGTCAGCTGGGATAAGCTCCAGCACCCCCCTTGTGAGGATCAGTGATTGAATGAATGTCAACGCATGAAGAGAAACACACACCCGCACAAATCCCAACACACACACACATACATACACACACATATACACACACACACACACACACACACACACACTGCTCGGGGGAGGAACAATGCAAGAAATAGAAGAAGAGCTAATCCTATTAGAGTGGGAAAGTGCCCCCCCCCCCCCACACACACACATAAGCCCCTCCCCATCCGATTTCCAGCCCCCTCTCACTCATCAAAGGACCCCTGCAGCTAGCTACTAGCAAAGATTAGCAGGTAAGCGCCCCAACAAGTCAACGCTGACCGCAAACATTGCGCTTTTGGACGTCAACATGAAGATGCGTCCGTCCGTCCGTCCGTCCGTCCGCCGAGACCAATTAATGAGGATAATGCATTTCCTCATTTCCTGCTTCTCCGCCAATCACAAGCCACGTTTTTCCACTCAGCAGTGTTTTCAATGACCTCTGGAATTTGGCGGGGGGGATAAAAGCCCCCGGATACTAAACGATGGCTCCAATTGGACAGGAAGTCTGGCACCATTTTACCAGAATTTTGATATGATGATTAATCTTAACAAATAAATCCACGCATGGAAGACCATGACACAAATGAGGAGGACCGGGACATTTGGCGCGCTCAAAGTCTTTTGGAAACCTGCTTAAAATCCAACAGGAAGGCAGCCATTTTGTGTCAATTCTCAACCTTGGATGTGATGGAGAAAAATGGCGACTCGAAAAACAACTCCGCCCTCGAAGACTGTTTCACGTAGCATCGTAATATTTGGTGGCTACGTTGATAGCCACAAGACGCACAAAAAATGTCTCTTGCAAACATTCTTGAAACAGGACAAAAAGTCGGCCATTTTGGTTGGAAGCTACCATTTGGAAAGAATTCCCATTTGATCGTGAACCTTTCAAAAATTCGGCCCAGATGATTGGACGGGCATGTTTGTCCCAAGAAAAATGCACCAAAAACTGCCTGAAACTAAACAGGAAGTTGCCCATTTTGCTCTCATTGCAAAATAAGAGATTGTTCCAGAGTTGACATTTTTTGACATTGACATTACGCTGTAATTACTGAGATATGTAAATAGTATTCGCAGTGGTCGTTAACAAAATGTCATTTGACGTCAACGATATCCGCACCCAATCCGTTTTGACTGGGAGGGGCTAAAGAGTTAACTCATTAACTGCCATCCGCCGTGGAGGCTGACATTAACCCATCGTGTTTCAGTACCACGGACGGGAATACAAGTCCAATCCATTTGGGCCGGAAGTAGCCTAGATTGGACATCTATTACCGTCCCTATTCCCCTCATTTGAGACAACTTGCCGACATATTTCCACAGACGGCTCCTTTGTGACATCATATTTGAACTGACATTTTTTTTTTTTTCGCAGAAGGGCGCCGCACCGACGATAGTAAACGCCTCCGTCCAATCGCGGGACGAGGGCGAGGCCACCAAAACTTGACACGTCCGTCCAAATGTTCTCAGTGGACCACTTCACCGACGATTTATTGTTCCATAAAAAATGCAATGGTAGACGAGCAAAAAAAAAAACCTGCTCTAGGGGGAGCAAAAAGCTGCATTTGGCCCTTCGAGGTGATCTTAAATGATGAAATGGAATATTTATCCATTGAAATGGAGGATTGGTGGAGAAAAATCGCGATGCCATCGGGCTGAGGATGAGGAGGAGGCTGACGGTTTCCTCCTCATCCTTCACGGATGCTCCGTTAGCATCCTCCGTTAGCATTAGCCGCATCCCACTGACGATATTCGCTCCGACAGGTGCACGCCGGCGAAGGCGGACGAGAGGGGGAGAGAGAGAGAAGAGAGAGAGAGGAGGAGCGGACTCCCGACGGTGCTACGGTGCCTCTCCCGGCCGCCGACAGTCGCCGGTGAGCCGGCGCTGACTATGGCGTACCTGCCCCGGGCGTTCCGGCGACAACGTTGGCCCGAGCCGAGCCGAGTCGAGTGAACGAGAGACGAACGCGGCGGCGGAGGTCCTCCCGAGGCGGCGGCGGCGGCGGCGGCGTTCGTTACGCTAGCGGAGCGAAAAGGTACCGCTTCCATTTCATTCCATTCCGTTCGCTTCGGTTCGGGTTGTGTCGGGACTCACCTCTCGGCCATTTTCGCTGGTTAAAATGTGGTCGGAGAAAAGCCCACCGAGGTTCGCTCCATGTTGCCCGAAAACGCAGTCGTCGCCTCGCCGCAGTCCAACGAGAAGCCCCCCCACCCCACTCGGGCCAGACGAGAGTCAAGTGAGCGCTTAGGCCACTCGTACACTTCCGGTTTGGACTGTCATAATAAAATAGAGACGCGCTTCCGAGGAAAATCATCGCGCTGGCTTTTGTTTCTTATTGCGACGACATGATAGGGACAAAGAACGATCAAATTAGGAGTACGCGACAGACTAAAGTCAATATTACAAGATTAATACATAACGGGACTTCATGAGTGCCATCATTTATTAGTTTAAATTATATTTTATTCATTGCAGTAGCCAGAAGGTGCAAACACAGACACACAATGGTGATATATAAATATGTTGTATGATATATCGGTTACATTATATGCATTCGTTTTCCGTACCGCTAATTCTCACAAGGCTCCCGGGGGTGCTGGAGCATATTCTAGATAGCTGCGTGCACTATGAATTGGTTGCCAGACAATAAAAGTCTATCATATTATTCATATAATATAATATAGTATATAGATGATACTATGTTCTACTATTATGAGGTTTTTTGAGAAATAAATATGTTGCCATATGACAATTTTTATATTTAATGTAATATCTATTATTATTTTCATGTAGGTATTCCCCTAAAACTTTTTAATTCACGTGTTAAGGGATTGAAGAATAATACTAGATTATTTTGAAAAACTAGTAGAATGTCTTTTGATTTGTTGCATACCGGTAGCACCCCCTTGTGGCAGTTTATGGTTATCATATTATAACATTCCCTAACATTAGGAACGTAGACAGTTAGAAGCTAGCTTGTCGAAGGACCGCGAATGTTGGGCTCCGAAAGAATTCGATTTTGGAGTACTTTTTTTTTTTTTTTTTTTTTAATGAAAATGGAGGTTGTCCAAAAATGCCGTGACCCGGATTCGAACCGGGGTTGCTGCGGCCACAACGCAGAGTACTAACCACTATACGATCACGGCGAGCTATCCAGGCGGACGTTCAAGCCCCTTGCAGCACTCTTTAAGTACGATACACCCCACTATGTGATACATCTATACTATAAATGAAGTTGCCATTGACGGCGAAAGACGACTCACGACATTTGTATGAATGTTTTAATATGTTTCATTGCTTCAAGAGTTAACGTTATTGCGTGTCAATGTAATAATAGCATATTAAAATATTCTATTATTATGACTCTTGCAGTAAATGGCGGCCATCCTAAATCCAATTTTGTCGTTTAAATGTGGATTAAGGTACTTAATTGTATTTTTTCCGAACAGAATCCACAGCAACATTTATCGTTTTGTGACTTTTGTTCCCGGAAAATAAACAGCTTTCCTTTTTTGCTTAGCCGAAACATTCCGAAGCATTCCGAAGAGCTCACTCGTGGTCTCCTGTGATTGGCCGAGCGCCCGTCCAATGAGCTGGGACCAAAGGCGACCGCCGCTTGGCTTTCTGTTGCCTGGCGGGCTTTCTCATTCGCTCCGCACCGGCTTCGGCTTCATTTCGGCTCCTCCCAAACTCCTCTCCGGTTCTTCTCCGGCTGGAGCGTCTTTTGCACCTCTCCGAGGCCGACTCAAGCGATGCCTTTTCCGGCCACCGTCGTCGCGCTTCTCGCCGCGTTCGCCTGGAGCGTCGGCGGCAGTGTTTACTTCAAGGAGCAGTTCCTCGATGGAGGTGACGTATGGAACATTGTTTTCACATTTTTTTTAAACCCAATAGTTGATTAATTTTGAAAAAAAATATTCCTAATATTGCAGCAACCTTCTATAGGGCAGGTGTTTAGTATTTTGGGGGGATTTATGGCCTATGTCCGATTATTATATTATTATTATTAACTCCTAGCTAGCGATAGAAAACTGCATTTTATGTCGACTTCAGTTAGCCTTGTTACATTTTTTTGTTTTGGTTCATCTCTTCATTTTGCTTTATCTGATTTTTTAAATTATTATTGTTTTTGTTTTTTGTCAAACAAAGTTCTATTAACCCGTTGGATGCCATTGACAGCGACAGACGTCCAATTTGTTTTGTCTACGGTGTTCTGGCAGAAATTATTTTATTATGAAAACAAAAATAATCCGGCAAAAAATGGGATAGTATTTATTTTTTTAATATATAGTTTGAAATATCGGAAAAGTCAGCAAATGTGGACCTTTTTTTATTGATTTTTTTAATTTTTTATATCATTGACAGCGATTCTTTAATGGCTGCCAATCCCCCCAGACAAAATAGATTGGACAGCGTTATCAAATCATTTTTTATCATGACACTAATTCTTATTGTATTTACAAAAAAAAAACAAATGCACCCGAGTTAAACCTGCAGACTTTTTTTTCAATTTCATACCTTATTGGCTACCATTGACGTTGAGAGATGTCCAATTTATTTCAAGTGGAAGGGTTGGCAGCGATGATTGGCCGTTGGTAGATTTTCTGCTGTGACATTTCAAGCAGGTTAAGCAAGCTAGCTAATAGTTTAGATTTTTTTTCTTCTACCAGATGCTTGGAAAGACAGGTGGGCGGAGTCAGAGCACAAGACGGATTACGGCCAATGGGAGCTCAGCGCCGGAAAGTTCTTCGGGGACGCCCAATTGGATAAAGGTCGCTCACACATCACTAAAATGATGAAAAATGCATTTTTGGGGGGGGTTCAAATATAATTTTACAGATGATTCTATAGTTTTTCCTTTTTTTCGTAACAGGATGTTCATGTTATTTTCCAAGTGATTCATTATGGGATTTTTTTTTTTACATAAAAAAATCCAAATATGATTTTCTATAAAAGAAACCATTGGAAAAATACGTCATTTTATATTTTTTTATATCATTTGGTAAATACAATTTTAACATAATTTCTTTTTTTTAAACAAAAAGTTTGAAAAATACAGCTTTATTCCTTCTAAATTAAGATTTTTTAAAACATTTTTAAATGATTTTAATCTGATTTTCTTTTTTAAAAAAAAGATAAATCTTTCTAGCAATAAACTCATTCGATGAATGGTCGAATGTCACAGAAGGGGTAACATTATTTTCTCAAATAAATATTTACACAATCTTAAAGTCATAATTTCTTTAAAAAAAATCTATTTTTTTAACAATTCTTTTCAAACATGATTTTCTATTTCAAAATGAGAAATCCTAACAATAAACTCAATTGCAGACAAATGGTCGAATGACACGGAAGGGGTAACATTATTTTCTCAAATAAATATTTACACAATCTTAAAGTCATAATTTCTTTAAAAAAAATTAAAAAAAATTTAGACATTTTTTTCAAACATGATTTTCTATTTCAAAATGAGAAATCCTAACAATAAACTCAATTGCAGACAAATGGTCGAATGACACGAAAGGAGGAACATCATTAAAAAATATTTACACAATCTTAAAGTCATAATTTCTTTTAAAAAAAAAATTAAACAATTTTTTTCAAACATGATTTTCTATTTCAAAATGAGAAATCCTAACAATAAACTGAATTGCAGACAAATGGTCAGATGACACTAAAGGAACATCATTATTAAAAAGGTCTAATTCCTTTAAAATTATGATTATTAATCATAATTTAAAATCATAATTATTATTATGATTTTCCATCATTTTTCCTTCAAAAATAAGTTATTTTTTTCCCCATTTTTTTTTCCAAACATGATATTCCACATTAAAAACGGGAAATCTTTCTATCAATCAACTCATTTGCAGACCGACAGTCGAATGACACTAATAAAATAACATTAATTAGTTTTTTGTGTTGTTTTTCTTTTTTTTTTGTAGGCTTGCAGACGAGCCAGGATATGCGTTTCTACGCCCTGTCGGCACGATTCCCGCCGTTCGACAACCAGGGCAAAGATCTGGTGCTCCAGTTCGCCGTCAGGCACCAGCAGGACCTGGACTGCGGGGGAGGGTACGTCAAGGTCTTCTCCGACAAGCTGGACCAGAAGACCATGAACGGACAATCGCCATTTTACCTCATGTTCGGTCAGTCAAAAACTCCACGCCGCCATCTTCAATTTTTGATGGAGCTGACTTATTAAATTATTATTATTATTTTTTGGGGAGGTCCCGACATTTGCGGCACCGCCCACAAGAAGGTTCACGTCATCCTTCGCTACAAAGGACAAGAACATCTCATCAAAAAACATATTCCCTGCAAGGTTAGCAAAAAATATATTTATTGGGGGGGCGGGGCTAAAAAAAATTGAAGCAATATTTTTGTCCTTTTCATGCAAAGACATTATGATTCTCCTTAAAAATAATTTCTACATTCACGTTTTTTTTTTAATTTTGTTCTTTTTTTTTGGTTTAAAAAATGACTGAGATGCTGAAAATGAACTTTTTTATGAAAATGATTTTTGGAGAATGTTATCGGAATTTTATCCTTTTATTTTTATTGTCTTGGAAAAAAACATTTTTTAAACAAAAAAAAGGTTTTTTTGGTATGATTCTCCTTAAAAATAACTTCTAAACATTCACGTTTTTTTTTATTCTGTTTTTTTTAAATGAATGAAAAAATGAAAATTAACTTTTTTGGAAAAGGAATTTTGGAGAATGTTATCAGAATTTTATCCTGTAGGTTAAATGCTTTTATTTTTATTGTCTTGGAAAAAAAACATTTAAAAAAATAAAAAAAAAAAGGTTTTTTTTTGGCTTAAAATGTTCATCTTTTGTCAAAGTCCAACCATAAATTTGTTATACAACCCAAAAATAAACAAACAAAGCAGACTTCTAGGTACGATTCCTCTATTTTAGCTGAAAATTTAAAAAAAAATGTTTTACTCTGAAAGGAAAAATGCCAGAAAATGGAAATTTATTTAAAAAAAAAAAAAAAAGTTTTACTCTGAAAGGAAAAATGCCAGAAAATGGAAATTTATAAAAATGTAAAAAAATATGTTTTACTCTGAAAGGATAAATGCCAGAAAATGGAAATTTATAAAAAAAAAAATAATAATAATGGTTTTACTCTGAAAGGAAAAATGCCAGAAAATGGAAATTTATAAAAAAAAAAAAAAAAAATGTTTTACTCTGAAAGGAAAAATGCCAGAAAATGGAAATTTATTTTAAAAAAAATAAAAAATACGTTTTACTCTGAAAGGAAAAATGCCAGAAAATGGAAATTTATAAAAATAAAAAAAGGTTTTACTCTGAAAGGAAAAATGCCAGAAAATGGAAAGTTATAAAAATTAAAAAAAAGGTTTTACTCTGAAAGGAAAAATGGCAGAAAATGGAAATTTATTTTAAAAAAAATGTTTTACTCTAAAAGGAAAAATGCCAGAAAATGGAAATGTATGAAAAAAAAAATTAAAAAAAGTTTTACTCTGAAAGGAAAAATGCCAGAAAATGGCAATTTATAAAATTAGACCCTAAAAAAATAAAATTCTACTGGTAAAGTCTAAAGAAAATAAGTATAAATAATTTTGGGGGTAAAAATATATTTGTTTTTGTTCTGAAATATGTTTTAGTTTCCTTTTTTTGTGTGGGTAGGACGACCTCCTGAGCCACGTGTACACGCTAGTGCTGCGCCCGGACCAAACGTATGAGGTCAAAGTGGACAACGAGCGGGTGGCGGAGGGCCGGCTGGAGGACGACTGGGACCTCCTCCCCCCCAAAACCATCCCCGATCCGCTGGCCAGCAAGCCGGCCGACTGGGACGACCGGCCCACCTTGGACGACCCCAACGACGCCAAGCCCGAGGTCAGTCCCTGGCTTTTCAAAATAAAAGCGGCTCCCATTTTGCGTCTTGGACCTTCCCAAGTCGTCTTGTCACGGCAAGAACAGGAAGAACCGGCAGCCCGGAAACCAGTCCGACCGCTTTTTGTAAAAAAGGTGGCCGTTTCCCGCTCGCTTGCGTGGGACGTCGCCATTGGCTGGCGTTTCAACGTCCAATTTTCTCCTTTTTCCGTCAACGAGATTCTTCCATAAACGCCGATGTTACGTCGTCAAGACAATATGGAAATAACCCCAAATCGAAACATTCATTTTCTGGATTGTTTATCCTCACAAGGGTCGTGGGGGGTGGGGGTGCTGGAGCCTATCCCAGGTGACTATGGGCAGCAGGTGGGGGGGGACACCCTGAATCAGTGGCCAGCCAATCGCTAGGCACGAGGAGAATAACATCCAATCGCTCATAGCTAGCAACAAGTTAGCATACAATTAGCCTAGCATGCGTTTTGGGGGGATGCAGAGTACCCAGAGAAAACCCACACTAGCCCAGAGAGAACACACAAACGCCATACAATGAGGACCCACCTGGGATCGAACCCAGGACCCCAGAACTGCGAGCTGGCGCGCTAACCACTGAACCGGCGTGCTAACCACTGAACCACCGCGTCCATACTTAAGCGTTTTTCAAAATTGGGTAAAAATCCAACGTAAGTGCTGAAACTATTTGTGTCAGGACTGGGACCAGCCGGAAACCATCCCGGACCCCAACCACCGCAAGCCCCGCGAATGGGACGTGACCATCGACGGCGTGTGGGCGCCTCGCTCCGTCCTTAACCCGGATTACAAGGTGCGTCCCGTGGCCCCGCCCCCCGAGACCGGCCCTCCGTTTGCACCCCCGACCGTCGACCGAGACCGGCCTTCCATTTGCAGGGCGAGTGGACGCCCCGGCAGCTGGACAACCCCGACTACAAGGGCCCCTGGCTCCACCCCCAGATCCCCAACCCGGAGTACCGTCACGACGGCGAAATGGGGCAATTCCACGACATCGGGGTGCTGGGATTGGAACTGTGGCAGGTGAGTCCCGGGGCGACCAGGGCGACGAGGGCCCCGAACCCGCGCTAAACGCCGCCTCGCCCCCTTCAGGTCAAGTCCGGAAGCATTTTCGACAACTTCTTCATCGGCGACGATCCGGAGGAAGCCGAAGAGTTTGCCCGCCAAACTTGGGGACTCGCGCAGGTAAACGCGCTCTAGGTGTCATTTTAAAGGGAGTGACGGTGATAGACGTCCAATCGATTTGGACCGGGACGGTCGGACTGGCGGCTCCTCTCGGGTCATTTTTCGGTCACTTTCTGTTGATTTGGGCTTGTTCAGAAGTCAGTTCCTGTTGACTTTTGAGCATCTCTGCGTCACTTCCTGTTGACTTTTGAGCATTTCTGGGGTCATTTTTCGGTCACTTGGGCTTGGTCACTTCCTGTTGAATTTTGAGCATTTCTGGGTCACTTCCTGATGACTTTTGAACATTTCTGGGTCACTTCCTGTTGACTTTTGAGCATTTCTGGGTCACTTCCTGATGACTTTTGAACATTTCTGGGTCACTTCCTGTTGACTTTTGAGCATTTCTGGGTCACTTCCTGATGACTTTTGAACATTTCTGGGTCACTTCCTGATGACTTTTGAGCATTTCTGGGGTCATTTTTCGGTCACTTGGGCTTGGTCACTTCCTGTTGAATTTTGAGCATTTCTGGGTCACTTCCTGATGACTTTTGAACATTTCTGGGTCACTTCCTGTTGACTTTTGAGCATTTCTGGGTCACTTCCTGATGACTTTTGAACATTTCTGGGTCACTTCCTGATGACTTTTGAGCATTTCTGGGGTCATTTTTCGGTCACTTCCTGTTGATTTGGGCTTGGTCACTTCCTGTTGAATTTTGAGCATTTCTGGGTCACTTCCTGTTGACTTTTGAGCATTTCTGGGTCACTTTCTGATGACTTTTGAACATTTCTGGGTCACTTCCTGATGACTTTGGAGCATTTCTGGGGTCATTTTTCGGTCACTTCCTGTTGATATGGGCTTGGTCACTTCCTGTTGAATTTTGAGCATTTCTGGGTCACTTCCTGTTGACTTTTGAGCATTTCTGGGTCACTTCTTGTTGACTTTTGAGCATTTCTGGGTCACTTCCTGTTGACTTTTGCGCATTTCTGGGTCACTTCCTGTTGACTTTTGAGCATTTCTGGGTCACTTCCTGTTGACTTTTGAGCATTTCTGGGTCACTTCCCGTTGACTTTTGAGCATTTCTGGGTCACTTCCTGTTGACTTTTGAGCATTTCTGGGTCACTTGATTAATTGTTCAACTTTTAGTGGATTTGGGGTCATTCCTTGTTGAATTGGCGGAATTTCTGGGTCACTTCCTTTGGATTGTGAGTCAGTTGATGTGGTGGAACAGTTGGCTGTCGTTCTCGGCAGGCTGGCGAGAAGAAGATGAAGGAGGAGCAAGATGAGCTGGACAGGAAGAAGTGGGAGGAGGAGGAGGAGGACGAAGAGGAAGAGGAGGAGTTGAAGGACCATCTAGAAAATGTTGCTGATGTCGATCGTGACCACGATGACAAGAAACCGTGGCCCAAAAACACGGAACTGTAATTGGGGCCACCCTCCCAGTCAAAAGCCATTGGACTTGACATACAGTCATCCCTGGAATATTGCAGTTAATGTAGACCAGAACTACTTCAAAAAACACCATTGTCTGTTATAAACCAATCTGTCATAACATTGGCTTTGTTTTTTAATATGAGGATGGTGTAGATTGGATTTGAACTCAAGACTCCCACTGTGAGGCCAATGCGCTAACCACTCATCCACCGTGTTAAGTTGAGAAGTGAAGCAATTTAGGCTGAACTTTTTTCTTGTCTTTTTTTTTCTTCTCTGGCCATAGTCGGAATATTTTCATCCTTTTTAACATGGACGTGCTACTTTCTCTTGTAACGATGGACACTTGGGAATCGGATAAATGGATGCTTTCGTGTGGACAATGTACCTGCAGTTTCGTATTTGTCCACACGTAGTCCTGGTCGCTGTAGGCACATTGGGTTGGGAATGCCACTTCCGGTGTCTTGTTTGCTAGCGAGCCACAATGCGAGTGTTCTCAACGAGCGTTTTTGCTGCTAAATAAATTAGCAGCCCCCTTTTTTAACATATATTTGGGAAATACTCTACGACTTGTTAAATAATTTGACAACCCAGCGAAACCATGGAGACCCCCACGCCTCCAGAAGGTAAGGTTTTATCCCGTGGTTGTCGTATGTTTGACATCCAATGAGTTGGCTTGCTAGCTGTTGCTAACCGCGTTTAGCATCTGTCGCTAGCATTTCGTTTTAATGTCGCCAACGATTACATATTATATGGGTTTCAGCGTATTTATTTATACTGACAATTTCAAATGGAGTAAGATGAAGTGAATTTTGAAGCGCAACTGTGACGACGTTGTCCTGTTGTCACGACTCACGGTCCTCAAATCTTCACCACGATAAAAATACTATTCAATTTTCGACACTACGCAAACTACCCCCTCCCCCTTCTCCATACATTAATGTGATATGAATATATATTACAGTAAATATTTGTGTTATTTCTTGACGGCCTCTTGACCTAATTGTGGCCTATTAAGTGGAATTGAGATTCATTTCAGAAAATGCATCGCTGTCAATTGGTCAAATGGATGGATAACTTGGATAAAATAATAGATCGATAATAGATAAAAGGCTAGATAAATCGCTACGATCATCAATACACGTACAGATGAGACATTTGGTATATTCGCAATTCATCGACACATTGTGTCTGTAAAGCCCGTTTTGGTCATGAAGCCTTGTCTAAGAAAAATGGAAAGCCTTGGATGCCATGGAAACGAATCCATGTCAATCCATCCTCTTTTCAGATCAAGAGCTCCGCAACGTGATCGACAAGCTGGCCCAGTTCGTGGCCCGCAACGGTCCCGAGTTTGAGAAGATGACCATGGACAAGCAGAAGGACAATCCCAAGTTCTCCTTCCTGTTTGGCGGCGACTACTTCAGTTACTACAAGTGCAAGCTAACTCTGGCACAGCAACAGCGTACGTACACCGCTTTCCTTTCCCCGGAGCCGGCCTTTGACCTAGCACGTCGCTCACTTGTGTAGTATTTTTGCTAGGGCTGCCACAAACTATTATTTTGATAGTCGATTAACCACGAGGTGCCGGAATTCTGACAAATATTGCCCTTATTTTTGTCAAAATTATTTTAAAAAACCCGGTTAATATCTACTATAAATGCCAATCAACTCTGAATTTCTATGACGTCATCACCAGTAGACGTCCAATCCATTTGAAGTGCGTGGGCTGGCAGCACTGGTTCAAACAAATTGGACCAGTGTCTTAAATTTGGGGTCCTTCGGATCATTTCCTGTTGATTTTCCGTAACTGAACAGGAAGTGAGGTCAAAATCCACTAAAATGAACCGGGAACTGACCCAAAATGTACGTCTTGTGTCGGCTATGATATTTAAACATGAGCCAGACCTCCTACACTTGAAATGATTGGGTCCTAGTTTGTGGATTTGCGGGGTTTGCATTAAAATGTGCTTCTTGTCCATTCAGATCCCCCAACCCGCGATGGGGAGGAGTTTAAATCCCAAGGTATTTCTTTATCTGGAAGCAAACCGGCAGATCCATTGCCACTTTGGGCTTTTTACGTCTGCTTGGCGACTCGTTGGATTGTTTTCAGTTGCTTTTTTTGTCACCCGTGCTGTGTATACTGTATTTTTTGGACTATCATTTGCAGATTTTTTTTTCCATTGTGGGCGTGACCTACACCCCGGAGCGACACGCATGTGAAATTATTAAGGCAAAGACCGGCCCGATATTTATTGGTCAATAACAGACTGCAGAATGCTACTGATTGGACGTCTGTGGTCCTTTCACGCATTAAATTCTCTTTGCTTGGGAAGCCATCACACAAACAGTAAAAAAATAAAAATAAAACACGCATCCTTCGTATTTGGTTAAAAATTCATCATTTTTTTTCATGCCCTATCATTTATCACTCATCCATGATGCAATTCATGTGAACAAAACATTGTAAGATTTTTTTTTCCTTCTCAAAAGAGGTGCCCATTAAAGGGTTAAATGAGATCCGTATTTAAATATGTGATCTAGCAGAGGGCGCTCACGCATCATGCCTCACCGTTTGCCTGTTGCAGCTTTTCGATTTTGTCCAGCGGTGTTGAATCCCAGGCGGCATTTTTCACCGGTTCCATTTTGTCCATTTGACTTGAATGGGAGGCGGCCATTTTGGGACAGGGGAGAGGTTAATGCTGTGCGTTTTGACGTTTTCTTTTGCAGAGCTGTACAACCCGGGCGCCTTGGACGTGGGGGACATCCCACCGCCTCCCACGGCCTCGGCGGCGGCGCCGAGCTCCGCCTCCACGCCCGGCATGGATGACGTCATCCAGCAGAGTCTGTGGAACCTGCAGCACCAGGAGCAACACCTCCACACGCTTCGACAGGTAGTGAAAAAGACAGGCCTACTTTCCGCAAAAAAAAAATGGCGGGCCAGAATATATTGTTTTCCTCACGGGGGTAACGTATCCGCTCCCGTAGGAACAAGTGAGCGCGGCCATCGCGGCGGCGGCCGAACGTCAGCTGGAGAAGTTGATGTCGGAAACCAACCTGGACGTCAACGAGATGGACAACCTGCTCCAGCCCATCATCGAGATGTGCACCAAGGACGCCATTTCGGTAAGTGCCGCCGGCGGGGCACAGGGATCGACGAGCTGGCGCCCTCAAAGCGGCGCCGCGTGGTCGCAGGCCGGCAAGAACTGGATGTTCAACAACGCCAAGACGCCGCAGCACTGCGAGCTGATGACGTCGCACCTTCGCAACCGCATCACCGCAGAGGAAGCGCATTTTGAGCTCCGCCTCCACCTCATCTACCTGACCAATGACGTGCTGCATCACTGGTAGGCTGACCGCGGCGGGGCCTCGGGTTCGCTAGCATTTGGGGGCGGAGAGGCTTGAATTAATAACTAGAGTATCGGCCCGAATGTAAGACGATGCTTTTTTTTTGCATTGAAATAATGCTTTTTTTCCAAACTTGTCCACGTTCTGTCTGGATTGTCTTTTTAGCCAACGCAAGCAGCAGAAGGACCTGCTGGCGGCTCTGCAGAAGGTGGTGGTCCCCATCTACTGCACCAGTTTTCTGGCCGTAGAGGAGGAGAAGCAGCAAAAGATCACCAGGGTAACGGCCAACCAACCTTCCCCTTGGTTAGCCGTGTACTTTGCTGACTTTGTCGCCCGCCAATCGCCGGCAGTTGTTGCAACTCTGGGAGAAGAACGGCTACTTTGACGAGGAGACCATTCAGCAGCTACAGAATCCCGCCCTCGGTCTGGGCCAGTATCAGGTAAGAACCACAATTACTTTATGACACATACGAATGAACATATTCATGTTGATATACCGTATTTTCACGACTATATGGTGCATCGCATTTAAAGGCGCAGTGTCAGTAACGAGTGCTATTTCTGTATTTGACACACACAGGACGCACCGGTTTTATAGACGCTGCCAGGCATGGCAAAACGGAAACCAGCTTAAACATACGGACACACGCTAAAAACACGTTTTTAAAAAGGCAACGGAAGCAAAACTGAGTTGGGTTGTACTTTATTTCGCCATTTTACAATTTACTCACGTCATCATCACCCACAAATCCATCAAAGTCCTCATTTTCTGTGTCCGAATTGAACAATTGTCCAAATGAGTCATCGAAAACACTGAGTTTTATACGTTCGTCCAAGCGGCCACAATCCATTCGCAAATAGTAGCTAGCTAGTAGCTGGCGTAACTAGCCCGGCGCTGCCTGCCACCCTTCGTAAAGCTGTGTTGATGTTGATGTCCACACCATAATCTAGCGGCAGGATTTCTTTTGTAAATCCAGACGGAATATATGGAATATATACTGGGTGTATTGACAAAAGAAGTATATATCCCAGCAGTCACTGCGCAGTACTTTTTCTACGGGGAAAATAGTAGAGTCGGGTGAGGGCTGCTTGCCGTAGTTGTGAGAACTGTAGAGGATGGTGTACCCTATCCACTGATTTATTTGATTTTATCGTGATAACTATTTTGGTATTGGTCCATATATAAAGCGCACTGGATTATAAGGCGCCGTGTCTATTTTGGAGAAAATTGAAGACTTAAGTGCGCCTTATAGTCGTGAAAATATGGTATGTAAGCTTGTAGCTGAGGGCTAATTTCCATCTTTAGCGTTCATCTCGCAACAGTGCCCCCGCTCTCGGTGGTGGTCGAGTGGTGTAATTGCAGTTTAAAATGATCAATTTTTTTAATCAAAAGTTTTTAATATTATCGTTGACAAAAATGATTTCACGATAATTATTGTTATTGTTTTATCGCCCAGCTCTCTGTGGTGGTCGGGTGGTGTAATTGCAGTTTAAAATGATCAATTTATAATCAAAAGACTTTAATATGATCGCTGACAAAAATGATTTCACGATAATTATTGTTATCGTTTTATCGCCCAGCTCCATGTCAGCCCCCGAATGAGCTGAAGATTTTTGCTAGCATGCTAACCACAGGCGCCATGTGACGGTTCAGTCGATCAAACTGAATCAATGTTTTTTGTGATGTCACAACCAGAATTGACGAGGACAAAAAGGCCCATTTATAAGTCTCATTTGAGTATTAGAACGGTGTTGGATCTGAAGCCCCGCTCTCTTCTTCCTCAGGCGTCGCTGATCACCGAGTACGCCGGCGTGGTCCAGCCCATCCAGATGGCCTTCCAGCAGCAGGTCCAAGTCCTCAAAACCCAGCACGACGAATTTGTGGCCAGCCTGAAGAAGCAGCCGCCGTCCACCTCCAAGGCCGAAAAACCCACCAGCGCCGCCTCCTCCGCCACGCCAACAGGTGAAAAATGAAGTCACGCCGCCGCCGCACTCGAGAAACTCGGCAGGTTGGCTCGCGTCCAGACCTGGATTTGTTTGTCGGTGGCCAATCAAAGAAGCCATTCATTAGAAATACAATTCCTTTCAAGTAAAAGTACAGCGTGTCTGTCTGACTGGAGAACAACAGACAATAACAAGAGGCAGTTAGCACGCTAATGCACTAGCGTTGAGTCATCATCGCACGGCAGGCAGACGTCACGTGACTCTTGCCGGGACGAGTCCGTTCGTGCCCCGCGTGTCCTCGGATGACTGGCGGGTAACCACGGGGTTTTGATTGGACGCCTGCTGCCGTCAGTGGTACAGTCATCCCCGAAATATTGCAGTTAATGTAGACCAGGCATGGGTGAATTCGTTTTTTCGTCAGTGCTGAGTCCTAGTAGCAAAAGTGGCTTCTGCTTATGAGTTTCAGTGTGGATTTTCTCATTTTTATGAACTTTAAAAAAATAAGAATAAAAAAATTGCGAAGTAGTGAAGTCGCGATAATTGAGAGATTACTGTAGTCGGAGAAACGTCAATATTCTGCCGTTTGCCATTCATTTATGGGTAGATTGTAGATAAAATGTTTTTTTTTTCGATTGAAAAGTAAGAAAATGAGGAATTATTCTTTTTCCATTTTTGAAGGTACTCGGATGATTCGCCAAAAGACGTTTCGCCGACGGACGTTTGACAGACGGACAGGTCGCCGAATGGACGTTCCGCCAAACGTTCATTCGGCCGAACGGAGGTTTCGCCGAAACTGGATTCGCGCGCTCGCCCCGCCCCCGGATCGTGTGCGTACAAGTTTTTTAACCTCGGCCCGCGGGCCATATACGCCCCGTTAGGATTTTTTATCCGGCCCCCGCCGGCGTTGTCCAAATAGTAAAAATCAATGATTCATTTCCCTTTGCCGCTCATCCCTCTCAATTTATTAGTCTACCGTCAATGGCAGCCCGGGAATAAGCACTCTTGGGCGGGCAGATGTAGCAGAACCGAGCCGTAAAATGACAGCAATCGGGAAATAAATCATTGATTTTTACTATCATTTGGACAATGCCGGCGGTGGGCCGGATTAAAAATCCTAACGGGCCGCATATGCCCCGCGGGCCGAGGTTGAAAAATTTGTACACACACGATCCGGGGGCGGGGCGAGCGCGCGAATCCCATTTCGGCGAAACCTCCGTTCGGCGGAACGTCCATTGGGCGACCTGTGCGTCTGTCAAACGTCCGTCGGCGAAACGTCTTTCGGCGAATCATCCGGTCACGATTTTTGAATCCAATCGTTGGCTCATTGAGTCGATGGAGGATTGTGATCCGTTGTTGGAAATGAATGCGGGCAATTGTGATTCATCTGTTTTTAGTCAAAAAAAAAAAATCTTAACGTAAAAACAATGTTAATGATTCACTTGTCCACTCAATCTTTATTTTTGATTTTTCCTTCTCTCCTTAGGCGAGGCCAAGACCCCCGCGTCAAGCGGTCCGCCGGGGGACTTTGACGAGGCCCCGTCCAGAGGCCAGGACTCGGGCAGCTCGGGCAACTCCGGCGGGGCCTCGGAGCTCCCCCCGAAGCCCGCCTGGTACGACTCCCAGCGCATGGGCCCGTGGAACCCCAACCAACCGGTCGGTAACAACAACAAAAGCCAGTCGCCGACCGTGCCGTCCTCAACCATTCCACCCCCCCCCCCCCCCCCACCCCACCCCCCCCATTTAGCCGCCCTTCGACCCCAACCAGCCGCCCCCGCCTTGCCCGCCCTGGAACAGCCACGAGGGCATGTGGAACGAGCAACGGGAGTCGGGCAGCTGGAGCGGGGGTCCGTCCCGGGAAGGGGGTCCCTGGAGCGGCCCCGAGCAGGGCCCCCCGTCCTGGAACTCGTACGATCAGCAGCCGCCCTGGGGGAACCAGCAAGAGCAGCCGCCCTGGGGCCAGAGGGAGCCGCCCTTCCCGCCCCGCATGCAGGTGAGGAAAGGAAACAGTGGGCGGAGCTCCCCCGATTGGCCGCCGACTCGGTCTGCGAGCCCCTTTGCTTCCTAACTGGCCGCTAAAACGGTTGTTTTCAGAGGCCGCCCCACTTCCGAGGACCCTACCCGCCCCACCAGCAGCCGCCGCCCTTCAACCAGCCCCCGCCGCCACCGCACTCATTCGGCCGCTTCCCGTCGCGCTTCATGCAGGACGACTTCCCCCCGCGCCACCACTACGAGCGCTCGCCGTTCACGCCGCATCGCTTCGACTACTCGCAGGGCGACTTCCCCAGAGGCCAGTCCCCTCCCCGCCCCCCACTGACCGGACGCCTCGGAATCTTGGCGTAGATTTGACGTTTGACCAATTTTTCTTTGGTTTTGTCTGGCAGACATGCCGGGGCCACCGCCTCCCCCGCCGCACCACTCCAACCCGAGGCACCCTCCCTCGGGCATGGGCGGCGACCACCCTCCCTGGGGCGGGTCCCAGCACCCGGACTACGGGCCGCCGCCGCCGCCTCCTCCGCCACCCCCGCACGGCTTCAACGGCCACTCGCCGCACGTGCGCCACCGTCAGCCGCCGGTGCCGGTGCAGGACGACCCCAGCCTGGTGCCCAACGTTCCCTACTTTGACCTCCCCGCCGGCCTGATGGCGCCGCTGGTTAAAGTCAGTGGCGCTCCTCAAATTTTCCACGGGCGGAATATGTTCTAGACGATAATGCCCCTCCCTCCCCCTTTGCCGCCGGCACTCAGCTGGAGGACTACGACTACAAAGCGCTGGACCCCAAAGACATCCGTCTGCCGCCGCCCATGCCGCCCAGCGAACGGCTGCTGGCCGCCGTGGAGGCCTTCTACAGCCCCCCCTCCCACGACCGACCCCGCAACAGGTAAGCCACGCCCGCTCCCGCCCCCTCCGGACCCCCACCGACCCTTTGCGTCCTTGTGCCCCTTCCCCCACGCCAGCGAAGGCTGGGAACAGAACGGCCTCTACGAGTTCTTCCGGGCCAAGATGAGAGCGCGCAGGAAAAAGGGGCAGGACAAGCGCAACAGGTGCGTGTGTGCCGTGTGCGGTCGATTGGTCACCGGTTGGCCATTGTTGGCTTTTATTGATGCGTAGACCGTGTTGTTTTACCTTGTTTTGCCGCCGGTCTTTTGGTCGCCCGTTGTCGCGGTCGGGGCGACCAAAAGACCAACGACCAAAAGACCGGCGGCAAAACAAGGTAAAACAACACGATGTACGCATGAATAAAAGGCAACAATGGCCATGAGCCGTTTCACTGAGCCCAAGTGTGAGTGTACAAGAGTTTGTATGTACATGTGTTGCTGTCCCTTTAAGAAGCGACGTACGTCAGTCAGGGTCTTAACAAGTTCTCCAACAAAAAACAATCAAAGTCCGGGAAATGTGGAGCTTTTCTTTAGCCTAATAATGACTAGGGCATTAAGTATGACTAAATAGTCATTCGCAGTTTGTATTTAGGGAATTTGAGCAACCATTTCAATGGTCATTATCAATCACCTTCCGGGCGACCAAAAGACTGGCGACAAAACAAGGTAAAACAAGACGGTGTACGCATGAATAAAAGGCAGTTTGTATTTAGGGAATTTGAGCAACCATTTCAATGGTAATTATCAATAACCTTCCGGGCGACCAATCGACCGTGTAGCGTGTGTGCTAGCTAGTTAGCTAGCTAGCTTCCTGTACATTTCTCTTGTTGATGATTCTCTGTTTTCCCCCATTTTTTTTCTCTTTTTTGGGGTAGCAGCGGGCGCAGCGGCAGCCGTTCCAGGAGTCGCTCGGGCAGCCGGGGAAGATCCTCCTCGCCGTCCAGTTCCCGCTCCTCCAAGTCCCGCTCCCGCTCCCGATCTCGGTCCGGCTCCCGCTCGTCGCGCTCCCGAAGCCGCTCGCGATCCTACTCCCACTCCAGGTTTGAACGCCGTCCGCCCGTCTCCGCCGGCCCCGCCCCACGCTAAATCTGTCCACGCCCCCGCCAGGTCGAGGAGCGGATCCGCCTCGTCCCGAAGTCGCTCTCGCTCCAGGTCGCACTCGCGCTCGCCCTCCAGGAGACGGCGTGGACATAGGTCACGCAGCGACTCGCCACCGTGAGTCAAGTTTCAAGCATTTAAAAAAAAAAAAACAACATAGTTTAGTAAGGCTTTTTTTCTTAAAAAATGACATAGTATAGTAAGGATTTTTTAATTAAAAAACGACATAGTATAGTAAGGCTTTTTTAATAAAAAAACGACAGTATAGTAAGGCTTTTTTTTTTAAATCGACATAGTTTAGCAAGGCTTTTTCCCTAAAAAAAAACGACATAGTATAGTAAGGCTTTTTTCTTTAAAAAAACGACATAGTATAGTAAGGCTTTTTTTTCTAAAATGACATAGTAAAGTAAGGCTTTTTTTCTTCTAAACGGCATAGTATAGTAAGGCTTTTTTTCTTTAAAAAAACGACATAGTATGGCTTTTTAAATAAAAAAACGGCATAGTATAGTAAGGCTTTTTTTCTTAAAAAATGACATAGTATAGTAAGGCTTTTTTAATTAAAAAACAACAGTATAGTAAGGCTTTTTTAATTAAAAAACGACAGTATAGTAAGGCTTTTGTTTTAAAATCGACATAGTATAGTAAGGCCTTTTTCTTAAAAAAAGCGACATAGTATAGTAAGGCTTTTTAAATTAAAAAAACGACATAGTATAGTAAGGCATTTTTCTTTAAAAACAACATAGTATAGTAAGGCTTTTTTTCTTAAAAAACGACATAGTATAGTAAGGCTTTTTTAATTTAAAAAACGACATAGTATAGTAAGGCTTTTTTAATTAAAAAACGACAGTATAGTAAGGCTTTTTTTTTTTTTTAAACGACATAGCATAGTAAGGCTTTTTTCTTTAAAAAACGACATAGTATAGTAAGGCTTTTTAAATTAAAAAATGACATAGTATAGTAAGGCTTTTTTAATTAAAAAATGACATAGTAAAGTAAGGCTTTTTTTCTTAAAAAAACGACATAGTATAGTAAGGCTTTTTTCTTAAAAAAACGACATACCGTAGTATGGCTTTTTTTCTTAAAAAACGACATAGTATAGCAAGGCTTTTTTTCTTAAAAAACGACATAGTATAGTAAGGCTTTTTTATTAAAAAAACGGCATAGTATAGTAAGGCTTTTTTCTTTAAAAAAACGACGTAGTATAGTATGGCTTTTTTTCTTAAAAAACGACATAGGTTAGTAAGGCTTTTGTATTAAAAAACGACATAGTATAGTAAGGTTTTTTTCTTTTAAAAAATGACATAGTATAGTATGGCTTTTTTTCTTAAAAAATGACAGTATAGTAAGGCTTTTTTCTTAAAAAACGACATAGTATAGTAAGGCTTTTTTATTAAAAAAACGGCATAGTATAGTAAGGCTTTTTAAATTAAAAAATGACATAGTATAGTAAGGCTTTTTTCTTTAAAAAACGACATAGTATCGTAAGGCTTTTTTAATAAAAAAATGACATAGTATAGTAAGGCTTTTTTAATTAAAAAATGACAGTAAAGTAAGGCTTTTTTTCTTAAAAAACGACATAGTATAGTAAGGCTTTTTTCTTTAAAAAACGACATAGTATAGTAAGGCTTTTTTAATTTAAAAAACGACATAGTATAGTAAGGCTTTTTTAAATTAAAAAACGACATAGTATAGTAAGGCTTTTTTCTTTAAAAAACGACATAGTATAGTAAGGCTTTTTAAATTATAAAACGACATAGTATAGTAAGGCATTTTTTTCTTAAAAACGACGCCTTTTTTTCTTTTAAAAAAACGACGTAGTATAGTAAGGCTTTTTTCTTAAAAAATGACATAGTATAGTAAGACTTTTTTAATGAAAAAAACGACATAGTATAGTAAGGCATTTTTCTTTAAAAACAACATAGTATAGTAAGGCTTTTTTCTTAAAAAACGACACAGTATAGTATGGCTTTTTTTCTTAAAAAACGACATAGTATAGTAAGGCTTTTTTAATTTAAAAAACGACATAGTATAGTAAGGCTTTTTTAAATTAAAAAACGACATAGTATAGTAAGGCTTTTTTCTTTTAAAAAAACGACGTAGTATAGTAAGGCTTTTTTCTTAAAAAATGACATAGTATAGTAAGGCTTTTTTTCTTCTAAAAAACGACATAGTAAAGTAAGGCTTTTTTAAAATTAAAAAAACGACATAGTATAGTAAGGCTTTAAAAAAAAAAGACATAGTAAAGTAAGGCTTTTTTTCTTCGAAACGGCATAGCATAGTAAGGCTTTTTTTCTTTCTTAAAAAAACGACATAGTATAGTAAGGCTTTTAAAAAAATTCTAAATGACGATAAATTTTTCCACAGCAAGATATATCAAATCCGTTTATTTTTTCCGACAGCTCCACGTCGTCGGCGGACGCCGCCTCCTCCAAAGGCCCCCCGGACTCCCGCCTGGGCGAGGAGAACAAAGGGCACCAACTTCTCATGAAGATGGGTGAGCCAATCGAGTCGTGTTGATCCACCGTCCACCTCGGACCTCCATCAACCTCCATCAACCGCCGCCCTCTCTCCTCAGGTTGGAGCGGCTCGGGCGGCTTGGGCGCCAAGGAGCAGGGCATCCAAGACCCCATCAAAGGCGGCGACATCCGCGACAAGTGGGACCAGTACAAGGGCGTGGGGGTCTGCTTGGACGACCCCTACGAGAACTACCGCAGGAACAAGAGCTTCAACTTTGTGGCGCGCATGAAGGCACGGGAGGAAGGTACGCTAAAAGCTAAATGCTAAACAAACATTTTCCACGGATAAGCGTAATGATCCTGTTGACCTTTTGCCCCCCCCCGCAGTGAACCGTGAACCTCAAGAGGCTCCCCCCGCCGAGTGACGTCATCATGGTGTCCAGCGTATATCTGTCGACCTTTTGCGTCTGATTGTTTTTCCTCCCACCTGTTAGATTTGGAATACAAAACATTGTAATGGCGGAATAGAGAAATAAACTTGATTTAGCCGTCCAGTCACACAGCGTCTCGTCGTTCTTCTGCCAAAATGACCACTTAGGAAACCGCTTTCTCCAATTCGGGCTGTTTTATAAACGAAGCTTACCTGATGGATCCCCACCACTTTGGAGTTCTCAGATGATTTAACACAGATCATGGAGGTGAGTTGGGACTTGGCTCAAATGGGAAGGCGCCTGCTTACTATGCGAAAGGCAGTTGGTTCGATTCCTGCGTCCCCCTATTAAAAAAAAAAAGGCTTACTATACATGGTCTTTTTTTTTAAATGCCTTACTATATTATGTCGTTTTTTTAAATAAAAAAACCCTTACTATACTGTGCGTTCTTTTTTTAAAAAAGCCTGACTATACTATGTCGCATCTTTAATAAAAAGCCTTACTATACTATGTCGTTTTTTAAAGAAAAAAGCCTGACTATACTATGTCGTTTTTTAAGAAAAAAGCCTTACTATACTATGTCGTTTTTTTTATTTAAAAAGCCTTACTATACTATGTCGTTTTTTTAAAGAAAAAAAGCCTTGCTATACTATGTCGTTTTTTAAGAAAAAAAGCCATACTATAGTATGTCGTTTTTTTTTAAGAAAAAAGCCTTACTATACTATGTCGTTCTTTAATAAAAGCCTTACTATACTATGTCGTTTTTTAATAAAAAAAAGCCTTACTATACTATGTCGTTTTTTTAAAGAAAAAAGCCTTACTATACTATGTCGTTTTTTAAGAAAAAAAGCCATACTATAGTATGTCGTTTTTTTTAAGAAAAAAGCCTTACTATACTATGTCGTTCTTTAATAAAAGCCTTACTATACTATGTCGTTTTTTAATAAAAAAAGCCTTACTATACTATGTCGTTTTTTTTAAGAAAAAAGCCTTACTATACTATGTCGTTCTTTAATAAAAAGCCTTACTATACTATGTCGTTTTTTAATAAAAAAGCCTTACTATACTATGCCGTTTTTTTTAATAAAAAAGCCTTACTATACTATGTCATTTTTTAAGAAAAAAAGCCTTGCTATACTATGTCGTTTTTTGAAAAAAAGCCTTACTATACCGTCATTTTTTAATTTAAAAAGCCTTACTATACTATGTTGTTTTTTAAGAAAAAAGCCTTACTATACTATGTCGTTTTTTAAAGAAAAAAGCCTTACTATACTATGTTGTTTTTTTAAAGAAAAAAGCCTTACTATACTATGTCGTTTTTTAAGAAAAAAGCCTTACTATATACTATGTCGTTTTTTAAGAAAAAAAGCCTTGCTATACTATGTCGTTTTTTAAGAAAAAAAGCCATACTATAGTATGTCGTTTTTTTAAGAAAAAAGCCTTACTATACTATGTCGTTTTTTAAGAAAAAAAGCCTTACTATACTATGTCGTTTTTTAAGAAAAAAAGCCTTACTATACTATGTCGTTTTTTAAGAAAAAAGCCTTACTATACTATGTCGTTTTTTAAATGAAAAAGCCTTACTATACTATGTCGTTTTTTAATTTAAAAAGCCTTACTATACTATGTCGTTTTTTAATTTAAAAAGCCTTACTATACTATGTCGTTTTTTAAGAAAAAAAGCCTTACTATACTATGTCGTTTTTTAAGAAAAAAAGCCTTACTATACTATGTCGTTTTTTAATAGAAAAGCCTTACTATACTATGTCGTTTTTTAAGAAAAAAGCCTTACTATACTATGTCGTTTTTTAATAAAAAAAGCCTTACTATACTATGTCGTTTTTTTAAGAAAAAAGCCTTACTATATTATGTCGTTTTTTAAGAAAAAAGCCTTATTATACTATGCCGTTTTTTAAATAAAAAAGCCTTACTATACTATGTCGTTTTTTAATTTAAAAAGCCTTACTATACTATGTCGTTTTTTTTAAAGAAAAAAGCCTTACTATACTATGTCGTTTTTTAATGAAAAAGCCTTACTATACTATGTCGTTTTTTTTAAGAAAAAAGCCTTACTATACTATGTCGTTTTTTAAGAAAAAAAGCCTTACTATACTATGTCGTTTTTTAATAGAAAAGCCTTACTATACTATGTCGTTTTTTAAGAAAAAAGCCTTACTATACTATGTCGTTTTTTAATTAAAAAAGCCTTACTATACTATGTCATTTTTTAATTAAAAAAGCCATACTTAACTATGTCGTTTTTTTAAGTAAAAAGCCTTACTATACTATGTCGTTTTTTAAAGAAAAAAGCCTTACTATACTATGTCATTTTTTAAGAAAAAAAGCCTTACTATACTATGTCGTTTTTTAATTAAAAAAGCCTTACTATACTATGTCATTTTTTAAATAAAAAAGCCTTACTATACTGTCGTTTTTTTAAAAAAAGCCTTACTATACTATGTCGTTTTTTAAGAAAAAAAGCCTTACTATACTATGTCATTTTTTAATTAAAAAAGCCATACTTAACTATGTCGTTTTTTTAAGTAAAAAGCCTTACTATACTATGTCGTTTTTTAAAGAAAAAAGCGTTACTATACTATGTCATTTTTTAAGAAAAAAAGCCTTACTATACTATGTCGTTTTTTAATTAAAAAAGCCTTACTATACCATGTCATTTTTTAATTAAAAAAGCCTTACTATACTGTCGTTTTTTTTAAAAAAGCCTTACTATACTATGTCGTTTTTTAAAGAAAAAAGCCTTACTATACTATGTCATTTTTTAATTAAAAAAGCCTTAAACTATGTCGTTTTTTAATTAAAAAAGCCTTACTATACTATGTCGTTTTAAAAAAAAAAGCCTTACTATACTATGTCATTTTTTTAATTAAAAAAGCCTTACTATACTATGTCGTTTTTTTAAAGAAAAAAGCCTTACTATACTATGCCGTTTTTTAAATAAAAAAGCCTTACTATACTATGTCGTTTTTTAAGAAAAAAGCCTTACTATACTATGTCGTTTTTTAATTTAAAAAGCCTTACTATACTATGTTGTTTTTTTTAAGAAAAAAGCCTTACTATACTATGTCGTTTTTTCACGAAAAAAGCCTTACTATACTATGTCGTTTTTTTAAGAAAAAAGCCTTAATATACTATGTCGTTTTTTAAGAAAAAAAGCCTTACTATACTATGTCGTTTTTTAAGAAAAAAGCCTTACTATACTATGTCGTTTTTTTAAGAAAAAAGCCTTACTATACTATGTCGTTTTTTTAAGAAAAAAGCCTTACTATATTATGTCGTTTTTTAAGAAAAAAGCCTTACTATACTATGTCGTTTTTTAAGAAAAAAAACTTACTATGCTGTCGTTTTTTCACGAAAAAAGCCTTACTATACTATGTCGTTTTTTAATGAAAAAGCCTTACTATATTATGTCGTTTTTTAAGAAAAAAGCCTTATTATACTATGTCGCTTTTTTAAATAAAAAAAGCCTTAGTATACTATGTCGTTTTTTTAAGAAAAAAGCCTTACTATACTATGTCGTTTTTTAAGAAAAATAGCCTTACTATACTATGTCGTTTTTTAATTTAAAAAGCCTTACTATACTATGTCGTTTTTTTTAAGAAAAAAGCCTTACTATACTGTCGTTTTTTCACGAAAAAAGCCTTACTATACTATGTCGTTTTTTTTAAGAAAAAAGCCTTACTATACTATGTCGTTTTTTAATGAAAAAGCCTTACTATACAATGTCGTTTTTCACGAAAAAAAAGCCTTAGTATACTATGCCGTTTTTTAATAAAAAAGCCTTACTATACTATGTCGTTTTTTTAAGAAAAAAAGCCTTACTATACTATGTCGTTTTTTAAGAAAAAAAGCTTTACTATGCATGGTCGTTTTTACAAAAAAGCCTTACTATACTATGTCGTTTTTTAATAGAAAAGCCTTACTATACTATGTCGTTTTTTTAAGAAAAAAGTCTTACTATACTATGTCGTTTTTTAATAAAAAAAAGCCTTACTATACTATGTCGTTTTTTTAAAGAAAAAAGCCTTACTATACTATGTCGTTTTTTAAGAAAAAAAGCCATACTATAGTATGTCGTTTTTTTTAAGAAAAAAGCCTTACTATACTATGTCGTTCTTTAATAAAAGCCTTACTATACTATGTCGTTTTTTAATAAAAAAAGCCTTACTATACTATGTCGTTTTTTTTAAGAAAAAAGCCTTACTATACTATGTCGTTCTTTAATAAAAAGCCTTACTATACTATGTCGTTTTTTAATAAAAAAGCCTTACTATACTATGCCGTTTTTTTTAATAAAAAAGCCTTACTATACTATGTCATTTTTTAAGAAAAAAAGCCTTGCTATACTATGTCGTTTTTTGAAAAAAAGCCTTACTATACCGTCATTTTTTAATTTAAAAAGCCTTACTATACTATGTTGTTTTTTAAGAAAAAAGCCTTACTATACTATGTCGTTTTTTAAAGAAAAAAGCCTTACTATACTATGTTGTTTTTTTAAAGAAAAAAGCCTTACTATACTATGTCGTTTTTTAAGAAAAAAGCCTTACTATATACTATGTCGTTTTTTAAGAAAAAAAGCCTTGCTATACTATGTCGTTTTTTAAGAAAAAAAGCCATACTATAGTATGTCGTTTTTTTAAGAAAAAAGCCTTACTATACTATGTCGTTTTTTAAGAAAAAAAGCCTTACTATACTATGTCGTTTTTTAAGAAAAAAAGCCTTACTATACTATGTCGTTTTTTAAGAAAAAAGCCTTACTATACTATGTCGTTTTTTAAATGAAAAAGCCTTACTATACTATGTCGTTTTTTAATTTAAAAAGCCTTACTATACTATGTCGTTTTTTAATTTAAAAAGCCTTACTATACTATGTCGTTTTTTAAGAAAAAAAGCCTTACTATACTATGTCGTTTTTTAAGAAAAAAAGCCTTACTATACTATGTCGTTTTTTAATAGAAAAGCCTTACTATACTATGTCGTTTTTTAAGAAAAAAGCCTTACTATACTATGTCGTTTTTTAATAAAAAAAGCCTTACTATACTATGTCGTTTTTTTAAGAAAAAAGCCTTACTATATTATGTCGTTTTTTAAGAAAAAAGCCTTATTATACTATGCCGTTTTTTAAATAAAAAAGCCTTACTATACTATGTCGTTTTTTAATTTAAAAAGCCTTACTATACTATGTCGTTTTTTTTAAAGAAAAAAGCCTTACTATACTATGTCGTTTTTTAATGAAAAAGCCTTACTATACTATGTCGTTTTTTTTAAGAAAAAAGCCTTACTATACTATGTCGTTTTTTAAGAAAAAAAGCCTTACTATACTATGTCGTTTTTTAATAGAAAAGCCTTACTATACTATGTCGTTTTTTAAGAAAAAAGCCTTACTATACTATGTCGTTTTTTAATTAAAAAAGCCTTACTATACTATGTCATTTTTTAATTAAAAAAGCCATACTTAACTATGTCGTTTTTTTAAGTAAAAAGCCTTACTATACTATGTCGTTTTTTAAAGAAAAAAGCCTTACTATACTATGTCATTTTTTAAGAAAAAAAGCCTTACTATACTATGTCGTTTTTTAATTAAAAAAGCCTTACTATACTATGTCATTTTTTAAATAAAAAAGCCTTACTATACTGTCGTTTTTTTAAAAAAAGCCTTACTATACTATGTCGTTTTTTAAGAAAAAAAGCCTTACTATACTATGTCATTTTTTAATTAAAAAAGCCATACTTAACTATGTCGTTTTTTTAAGTAAAAAGCCTTACTATACTATGTCGTTTTTTAAAGAAAAAAGCGTTACTATACTATGTCATTTTTTAAGAAAAAAAGCCTTACTATACTATGTCGTTTTTTAATTAAAAAAGCCTTACTATACCATGTCATTTTTTAATTAAAAAAGCCTTACTATACTGTCGTTTTTTTTAAAAAAGCCTTACTATACTATGTCGTTTTTTAAAGAAAAAAGCCTTACTATACTATGTCATTTTTTAATTAAAAAAGCCTTAAACTATGTCGTTTTTTAATTAAAAAAGCCTTACTATACTATGTCGTTTTAAAAAAAAAAGCCTTACTATACTATGTCATTTTTTTAATTAAAAAAGCCTTACTATACTATGTCGTTTTTTTAAAGAAAAAAGCCTTACTATACTATGCCGTTTTTTAAATAAAAAAGCCTTACTATACTATGTCGTTTTTTAAGAAAAAAGCCTTACTATACTATGTCGTTTTTTAATTTAAAAAGCCTTACTATACTATGTTGTTTTTTTTAAGAAAAAAGCCTTACTATACTATGTCGTTTTTTCACGAAAAAAGCCTTACTATACTATGTCGTTTTTTTAAGAAAAAAGCCTTAATATACTATGTCGTTTTTTAAGAAAAAAAGCCTTACTATACTATGTCGTTTTTTAAGAAAAAAGCCTTACTATACTATGTCGTTTTTTTAAGAAAAAAGCCTTACTATACTATGTCGTTTTTTTAAGAAAAAAGCCTTACTATATTATGTCGTTTTTTAAGAAAAAAGCCTTACTATACTATGTCGTTTTTTAAGAAAAAAAACTTACTATGCTGTCGTTTTTTCACGAAAAAAGCCTTACTATACTATGTCGTTTTTTAATGAAAAAGCCTTACTATATTATGTCGTTTTTTAAGAAAAAAGCCTTATTATACTATGTCGCTTTTTTAAATAAAAAAAGCCTTAGTATACTATGTCGTTTTTTTAAGAAAAAAGCCTTACTATACTATGTCGTTTTTTAAGAAAAATAGCCTTACTATACTATGTCGTTTTTTAAGAAAAAAGCCTTACTATACTATGTCGTTTTTTAATAAAAAAAGCCTTACTATACTATGTCGTTTTTTTAAGAAAAAAGCCTTACTATATTATGTCGTTTTTTAAGAAAAAAGCCTTATTATACTATGCCGTTTTTTAAATAAAAAAGCCTTACTATACTATGTCGTTTTTTAATTTAAAAAGCCTTACTATACTATGTCGTTTTTTTTAAAGAAAAAAGCCTTACTATACTATGTCGTTTTTTAATGAAAAAGCCTTACTATACTATGTCGTTTTTTTTAAGAAAAAAGCCTTACTATACTATGTCGTTTTTTAAGAAAAAAAGCCTTACTATACTATGTCGTTTTTTAATAGAAAAGCCTTACTATACTATGTCGTTTTTTAAGAAAAAAGCCTTACTATACTATGTCGTTTTTTAATTAAAAAAGCCTTACTATACTATGTCATTTTTTAATTAAAAAAGCCATACTTAACTATGTCGTTTTTTTAAGTAAAAAGCCTTACTATACTATGTCGTTTTTTAAAGAAAAAAGCCTTACTATACTATGTCATTTTTTAAGAAAAAAAGCCTTACTATACTATGTCGTTTTTTAATTAAAAAAGCCTTACTATACTATGTCATTTTTTAAATAAAAAAGCCTTACTATACTGTCGTTTTTTTAAAAAAAGCCTTACTATACTATGTCGTTTTTTAAGAAAAAAAGCCTTACTATACTATGTCATTTTTTAATTAAAAAAGCCATACTTAACTATGTCGTTTTTTTAAGTAAAAAGCCTTACTATACTATGTCGTTTTTTAAAGAAAAAAGCGTTACTATACTATGTCATTTTTTAAGAAAAAAAGCCTTACTATTCTATGTCGTTTTTTAATTAAAAAAGCCTTACTATACCATGTCATTTTTTAATTAAAAAAGCCTTACTATACTGTCGTTTTTTTTAAAAAAGCCTTACTATACTATGTCGTTTTTTAAAGAAAAAAGCCTTACTATACTATGTCATTTTTTAATTAAAAAAGCCTTAAACTATGTCGTTTTTTAATTAAAAAAGCCTTACTATACTATGTCGTTTTAAAAAAAAAAGCCTTACTATACTATGTCATTTTTTTAATTAAAAAAGCCTTACTATACTATGTCGTTTTTTTAAAGAAAAAAGCCTTACTATACTATGCCGTTTTTTAAATAAAAAAGCCTTACTATACTATGTCGTTTTTTAAGAAAAAAGCCTTACTATACTATGTCGTTTTTTAATTTAAAAAGCCTTACTATACTATGTTGTTTTTTTTAAGAAAAAAGCCTTACTATACTATGTCGTTTTTTCACGAAAAAAGCCTTACTATACTATGTCGTTTTTTTAAGAAAAAAGCCTTAATATACTATGTCGTTTTTTAAGAAAAAAAGCCTTACTATACTATGTCGTTTTTTAAGAAAAAAGCCTTACTATACTATGTCGTTTTTTTAAGAAAAAAGCCTTACTATACTATGTCGTTTTTTTAAGAAAAAAGCCTTACTATATTATGTCGTTTTTTAAGAAAAAAGCCTTACTATACTATGTCGTTTTTTAAGAAAAAAAACTTACTATGCTGTCGTTTTTTCACGAAAAAAGCCTTACTATACTATGTCGTTTTTTAATGAAAAAGCCTTACTATATTATGTCGTTTTTTAAGAAAAAAGCCTTATTATACTATGTCGCTTTTTTAAATAAAAAAAGCCTTAGTATACTATGTCGTTTTTTTAAGAAAAAAGCCTTACTATACTATGTCGTTTTTTAAGAAAAATAGCCTTACTATACTATGTCGTTTTTTAATTTAAAAAGCCTTACTATACTATGTCGTTTTTTTTAAGAAAAAAGCCTTACTATACTGTCGTTTTTTCACGAAAAAAGCCTTACTATACTATGTCGTTTTTTTTAAGAAAAAAGCCTTACTATACTATGTCGTTTTTTAATGAAAAAGCCTTACTATACAATGTCGTTTTTCACGAAAAAAAAGCCTTAGTATACTATGCCGTTTTTTAATAAAAAAGCCTTACTATACTATGTCGTTTTTTTAAGAAAAAAAGCCTTACTATACTATGTCGTTTTTTAAGAAAAAAAGCTTTACTATGCATGGTCGTTTTTACAAAAAAGCCTTACTATACTATGTCGTTTTTTAATAGAAAAGCCTTACTATACTATGTCGTTTTTTTAAGAAAAAAGTCTTACTATACTATGTCGTTTTTTAAGAAAAAAAGCCTTACTATACTATGTCGTTTTTTAATAGAAAAGCCTTACTATACTATGTCGTTTTTTAAGAAAAAAGCCTTACTATACTATGTCGTTTTTTAATAAAAAAAAGCCTTACTATACTATGTCGTTTTTTAAGAAAAAAGCCTTACTATACTATGTCGTTTTTTTAAGAAAAAAGCCTTACTATACTATGCCGTTTTTTAAATAAAAAAGCCTTACTATACTATGTCGTTTTTTAAGAAAAAAGCCTTACTATACTATGTCGTTTTTTCACGAAAAAAGCCTTACTATTTTATGTCGTTTTTTTAAGAAAAAAGCCTTACTATACTTTGTCGTTTTTTAATGAAAAAGCCTTACTATACTATGTCGTTTTTTTAAGAAAAAAGCCTTACTATACTATGTCGTTTTTTAAGAAAAAAAGCCTTACTATACTATGTCGTTTTTTAATAGAAAAGCCTTACTATACTATGTCGTTTTTTAAGAAAAAAGCCTTACTATACTATGTCGTTTTTTAATAAAAAAAAGCCTTACTATACTATGTCGTTTTTTTAAGAAAAAAGCCTACTATACTATGTCGTTTTTTTAAGAAAAAAGCCTTACTATATTATGTCGTTTTTTAAGAAAAAAGCCTTACTATACTGTGTCGTTTTTTAAGAAAAAAAGCCTTACTATACTATGTCGTTTTTTAATAGAAAAGCCTTACTATACTATGTCGTTTTTTAAGAAAAAAAACTTACTATGCTGTCGTTTTTTCACGAAAAAAGCCTTACTATACTATGTCGTTTTTTAATGAAAAAGCCTTACTATATTATGTCGTTTTTTAAGAAAAAAGCCTTATTATACTATGTCGCTTTTTTAAATAAAAAAAGCCTTAGTATACTATGTCGTTTTTTTAAGAAAAAAGCCTTACTATACTATGTCGTTTTTTAAGAAAAATAGCCTTACTATACTATGTCGTTTTTTAATTTAAAAAGCCTTACTATACTATGTCGTTTTTTTTAAGAAAAAAGCCTTACTATACTGTCGTTTTTTCACGAAAAAAGCCTTACTATACTATGTCGTTTTTTTTAAGAAAAAAGCCTTACTATACTATGTCGTTTTTTAATGAAAAAGCCTTACTATACAATGTCGTTTTTCACGAAAAAAAAGCCTTAGTATACTATGCCGTTTTTTAATAAAAAAGCCTTACTATACTATGTCGTTTTTTTAAGAAAAAAAGCCTTACTATACTATGTCGTTTTTTAAGAAAAAAAGCTTTACTATGCATGGTCGTTTTTACAAAAAAGCCTTACTATACTATGTCGTTTTTTAATAGAAAAGCCTTACTATACTATGTCGTTTTTTTAAGAAAAAAGTCTTACTATACTATGTCGTTTTTTAAGAAAAAAAGCCTTACTATACTATGTCGTTTTTTAATAGAAAAGCCTTACTATACTATGTCGTTTTTTAAGAAAAAAGCCTTACTATACTATGTCGTTTTTTAATAAAAAAAGCCTTACTATACTATGTCGTTTTTTAAGAAAAAAGCCTTACTATACTATGTCGTTTTTTTAAGAAAAAAGCCTTACTATACTATGCCGTTTTTTAAATAAAAAAGCCTTACTATACTATGTCGTTTTTTAAGAAAAAAGCCTTACTATACTATGTCGTTTTTTCACGAAAAAAGCCTTACTATTTTATGTCGTTTTTTTAAGAAAAAAGCCTTACTATACTTTGTCGTTTTTTAATGAAAAAGCCTTACTATACTATGTCGTTTTTTTAAGAAAAAAGCCTTACTATACTATGTCGTTTTTTAAGAAAAAAAGCCTTACTATACTATGTCGTTTTTTAATAGAAAAGCCTTACTATACTATGTCGTTTTTTAAGAAAAAAGCCTTACTATACTATGTTGTTTTTTAATAAAAAAAAGCCTTACTATACTATGTCGTTTTTTTAAGAAAAAAGCCTACTATACTATGTCGTTTTTTTAAGAAAAAAGCCTTACTATATTATGTCGTTTTTTAAGAAAAAAGCCTTACTATACTGTGTCGTTTTTTAAGAAAAAAAGCCTTACTATACTATGTCGTTTTTTAATAGAAAAGCCTTACTATACTATGTCGTTTTTTAAGAAAAAAGCCTTACTATACTATGTCGTTTTTTTTAAGAAAAAAGCCTTACTATACTATGTCGTTTTTAATGAAAAAGCCTTACTATACTATGTCGTTCTTTAATAAAAAGCCTTACTATACTATGTCGTTTTTTAATTAAAAAAAGCCTTACTATACTGTCGTTTTTTAAGAAAAAAGCCTTACTATATTATGTCGTTTTTTAATAAAAAAGCCTTACTATACTATGTCGTTTTTTTAAATAAAAAAGCCTTACTATACTATGTCGTTTTTTAATGAAAAAAGCCTTACTATACTATGTCGTTTTTTTAAGAAAAAAGCCTTACTATACTATGTCGTTTTTTTAAGAAAAAAGCCTTACTATACTATGTCGTTTTTTAATTAAAAAAAGCCTTACTATACTGTCGTTTTTTAAGAAAAAAGCCTTACTATATTATGTCGTTTTTTAAGAAAAAAGCCTTATTATACTATGTCGCTTTTTTAAATAAAAAAAGCCTTAGTATACCATGTCGTTTTTTTAATAAAAAAGCCTTACTATACTATGTCGTTTTTTTAAATAAAAAAGCCTTACTATACGATGTCGTTTTTTAATAAAAAAGCCTTACTATACTATGTCGTTTTTTAATTAAAAAAAAGCCTTACTATACTATGTCGTTTTTTTAAGAAAAAAGCCTTACTATACTATGTCGTTTTTTTAAGAAAAAAGCCTTACTATATTATGTCGTTTTTTAAGAAAAAAGCCTTACTATACTATGTCGTTTTTTAAGAAAAAAAGCCTTACTATACTATGTCGTTTTTTAATAGAAAAGCCTTACTATACTATGTCGTTTTTTAAGAAAAAAGCCTTACTATACTATGTTGTTTTTTTTAAAGAAAAAAGCCTTACTATATTATGTCGTTTTTTAACGAAAAAAGCCTTACTATACTATGTCGTTTTTTTTAAGAAAAAAGCCTTACTATACTATGTCGTTTTTAATGAAAAAGCCTTACTATACTATGTCGTTCTTTAATAAAAAAAGCCTTACTATACTATGTCGTTTTTTAATTTAAAAAGCCTTACTATACTATGTCGTTTTTTTAAGAAAAAAGCCTTACTATACCATGTCGTTTTTTAATGAAAAAGCCTTACTATACTGTCGTTTTTTAAGATAAAAGCCTTACTATATTATGTCGTTTTTTAAGAAAAAAGCTTTACTATACTATGTCGTTTTTTAAAAAAACTTACTATGCTATGTCGTTTTTTCACGAAAAAAGCCTTACTATACTATGTCGTTTTTTAATTTAAAAAGCCTTACTATACTATGTCGTTTTTTTAAGAAAAAAGCCTTACTATACTATGTCGTTTTTTAAGAAAAAAGCCTTACTATACTATGTCGTTTTTTAATTAAAAAAAGCCTTACTATACTGTCGTTTTTTAAGATAAAAGCCTTACTATATTATGTCGTTTTTTAAGAAAAAAGCTTTACTATACTATGTCGTTTTTTAAAAAAACTTACTATGCTATGTCGTTTTTTCACGAAAAAAGCCTTACTATACTATGTCGTTTTTTAATGAAAAAGCCTTACTATATTATGTCGTTTTTTAAGAAAAAAGCCTTATTATACTATGTCGCTTTTTTAAATAAAAAAAGCCTTAGTATACTATGTCGTTTTTTTAATAAAAAAGCCTTACTATACTATGTAGTTTTTTTAAATAAAAAAGCCTTACTATAGATGTCGTTTTTTAATAAAAAAGCCTTACTATACAATGTCGTTTTTCACGAAAAAAAGCCTTAGTATACTATGCCGTTTTTTAATAAAAAAGCCTTACTATACTATGTCGTTTTTTTAAGAAAAAAAGCCTTACTATACTATGTCGTTTTTTAAGAAAAAAAGCCTTACTATGCATGGTCGTTTTTACAAAAAAGCCTTACTATACTATGTCGTTTTTCATGAGAAAAGCCTTACTATACTATGTCGTTTTTTAATGAAAAAGCCTTACGATACTATGTCATTTTTTAAGAAAAATAGCCTTACTATACTATGTCATTTTTTAATTAAAAAAGCCTTACTATACTATGTCGTTTTTTAATTTAAAAAGCCTTACTATACTATGTCGTTTTTTTACGAAAAAAGCCTTACTATACTATGTCGTTTTATTAAAGAAAAAAGCCTTACTATACTATGTCGTTTTTTAATAAAAAAGCCTTACTATACTATGTCGTTTTTTTAAGAAAAAAAGCCATACTATACTATGTTGTTTTTTTAAGAAAAAAAGCCATACTATACTATGTCGTTTTTTTAAGAAAAAAAGCCTTACTATACTGTCGTTTTTTAAGAAAAAAAGCCTTACTATACATGGTCGTTTTTAAAAAAAAGCCTTACTATACTATGTCGTTTTTCATGAGAAAAGCCTTACTATACTATGTCGTTTTTTTATTTAAAAAAGCCTTATTATACTATGTTGTTTTTTAAAAGAAAAAAGCCTTAGTATACTATGTCGTTTTTTAATAAAAAAGCCTTACTATACTATGTCGTTTTTTTAATAAAAAAGCCTTACTATACTATGTCATTTTTTAATAAAAAAGCCTTACTATACAATGTCGTTTTTCACGAAAAAAAGCCTTAGTATACTATGCCGTTTTTTAATAAAAAAGCCTTACTATACTATGTCGTTTTTTTAAGAAAAAAAGCCATACTATACTATGTCGTTTTTTTAAGAAAAAAAGCCATACTATACTATGTCATTTTTTTAAGAAAAAAAGCCATACTATACTATGTCGTTTTTTAAAGAAAAAAGCCTTACTATACTGTCGTTTTTTAAGAAAAAAAGCCTTACTATACATGGTCGTTTTTACAAAAAAGCCTTACTATACTATGTCGTTTTTCATGAGAAAAGCCTTACTATACTATGTCGTTTTTTTTATTTAAAAAACCCTTATTATACTATGTTGTTTTTTAAAAGAAAAAAGCCTTAGTATACTATGTCGTTTTTTAATAAAAAAGCCTTACTATACTATGTCGTTTTTTTTTAATAAAAAAGCCTTACTATACTATGTCGTTTTTTAAGAAAAAAGCCTTACTATACTATGTCGTTTTTTTAAGAAAAAAGCCTTAGTATACTATGCCGTTTTTTAATAAAAAAGCCTTACTATACTATGTCGTTTTTTTAAGAAAAAAAGCCATACTATACTATGTCGTTTTTTTAAGAAAAAAAGCCATACTATACTATGTCGTTTTTTTAAGAAAAAAGCCTTACTATACTATGTCGTTTTTTAAGAAAAAAAGCCTTACTATACATGGTCGTTTTTACAAAAAAGCCTTACTATACTATGTCGTTTTTCATGAGAAAAGCCTTACTATACTATGTCGTTTTTTACGAAAAAAAGCCTTACTATACTATGTCGTTTTTTTTAAGAAAAAAGCCTTACTATACTGTCGTTTTTTAATTTAAAAAGCCTTACTATACTATGCCGTTTTTTAAAGAAAAAAGCCTTACTATACTATGTCGTTTTTTAAAGAAAAAAGCCTTAGTATACTATGCCGTTTTTTTAATAAAAAAGCCTTACTATACTATGTCATTTTTTAAAGAAAAAAGCCTTACTATACTGTCATTTTTTAAGAAAAAAAACCTTACTATACTGTCATTTTTTAATTAAAAAAGTCTTACTATACTATGTCGTTTTTTAATTTAAAAAGCCTTGCTATACTATGTCGTTTTTTAATTTAAAAAGCCTTACTATACTATGTCGTTTTTTTTTTTTAAAAGCCTTACTATACTATGTCGTTTTTTACGAAAAAAGCCTTACTATACTGTGTTTTTTTAAAGAAAAAAGCCTTACTATACTATGTCGTTTTTTTTAAGTAAAAAGCCTTACTATACTATGTCATTTTTTAATTTAAAAAGCCTTACTATACTATGTAGTTTTTTTAAAGAAAAAAGCCTTACTATACTATGTCGTTTTTTAATTTAAAAAGCCTTACTATACTATGTCGTTTTTTAATTTAAAAAGCCTTACTATACTATGTCGTTTTTAATTAAAAAAGCCTTACTATACTATGTCGTTTTTTTAAAGAAAAAAGCCTTACTATACTATGTCATTTTTTAAGAAAAAAGCCTTACTATACTATGCCGTTTTTTAAAGAAAAAAGCCTTACTATACTATGTCGTTTTTTAAGAAAAAAAGCCTTACTATACTATGTCCTTTTTTAATTAAAAAAGCCTTACTATACTATGTCGTTTTTTAATTTAAAAAGCCTTACTATACTATGTCGTTTTTTTAATAAAAAAAGCCTTATTATACTATGTCGTTTTTTTTAAGAAAAAAAGCCTTAGTATACTATGTCGTTTTTTAAGAAAAAAAGCCTTACTATACTGTGCCGTTTTAAAAAAAATAAAAAAGCCTTATTATACTATGTCGTTTTTTTTTATTTAAAAAGCCTTACTATACTATGTCGTTTTTTTAAAGAAAAAAATCTTACTATACTATGTCGTTTTTTTACGAAAAAAGCCTTACTATACTATGTCGTTTTTTTAAAGAAAAGAGCCTTACTATACTATGTCGTTTTTTTAAAAAAAGCCTTACTATACTATGCCGTTTTTTTAATAAAAAAGCCTTACTATACTATGTCGTTTTTTTTTATTTAAAAAAGCCTTATTATACTATGTTGTTTTTTTAAAGAAAAAAAGCCTTAGTATACAATGTCGTTTTCTTTAATAAAAAAGCCTTACTATACTATGTCGTTTTTTTTTAATAAAAAAGCCTTACTATACTATGTCGTTTTTTAATAAAAAAGCCTTACTATACAATGTCGTTTTTCACGAAAAAAAGCCTTAGTATACTATGCCGTTTTTTAATAAAGCCTTACTATACTATGTTGTTTTTTTTAAGAAAAAAAGCCATACTATACTATTTCGTTTTTTTAAGAAAAAAAGCCATACTATACTATGTCGTTTTTTTAAGAAAAAAGCCTTACTATACTATGTCGTTTTTTAAGAAAAAAAGCCTTACTATACTATGTAGTTTTTCACGAAAAAAGCCTTACTATACTATGTAGTTTTTTAAGAAAAAAAGGCCTTACTATACTATGTTGTTTTTAAGACATAGTTTCACCCGGACCACTTGACACCTGGATCACACCTTGAAGTAGAAATTGTAATTGAGTTGAGAACAATAGTTTTAATCCTACAGTGGTACTATATCAAAATGAAACAGCTACAATAAAATGAAGGAGTAAAATATGTCATATTCTTCACCTCTGGGCCTCCCTGGCTCGATTTGTTTGCTGCTCCATTTGGTGCGTGTTCAGAGAGGCAATCTTGCACTTCAGCGACGTTTCCTCCCGCTCGCCGCGCTGGCATTCCTGCTGTTACGATCGGGAATGGGTTAGGACCCAGGTGCGGGAAGCAGGAGGGGAATCGAGGCAGTTAGCTTCAAACAACATCTTTAATAAACCAACTGGGATGTACAAATCAACAGGCAAAACAGGAAGCAATCAGCTGATTGACCGCAGCAGCTGCTCTCTCTGACGGCATGTCAGGAGGGACAAACGGGGCCGCTCCTCGCATTCCTCCTGCACACAAACCAAAGTGCAACGTGACCGCTACCAATATTCCTCAAATTGCAATTTGAAGTCTAACAATAGCTATGTAGTACTGCCAAACATCACATCAAATGATTGCGCATAACCACTTTGATGTCTCTCACTGTCATTTTCGTGCACATAGGTTGCAATAAATCAACAGTAGTGCATTCACTTAAACTAACATTTCCGTATTTTTCCAGGGCACCTGAATATAAGTCGCACCGACCGGCCAAAGAAAACACACTGAAGACAAAATAAAAATGTATAAATCGCAATGGTGTATTAAGTCGCATTTTTGGGAGGGCAATATTTGATTGGATTAGAAACCAAGAACTAACCCAAATCCAAACAAGAGGTTAATTAGGCATCGGTGTCAACTTAACAGTTTTTCAGAGAACCAGTATACAGCCTAAAAAAAAAACACAGGCTTTTGGTGGTCAGAGAGAAAAACATAAGTCGCACTGGAGTATGAGCCTGGAAAATAGGGTCATGTTTTATAAATGTCGTACATTGTTAAGAGGTTACCGTATTTTCTCGAATTAAACGCGCACTCGAAAATAACACGCAGGTAAATTTGGGCCAAAAACATCTGGAAAAACGCAGTAATCGAATATAGTGCGCACCTAAAATTTCCCGCTGACGAAAATCAGAAATCGTACCTTTTTTTCTTCGTTTCACGATTGTTTTGTTCAAAACCGGATAGAGAAATCTTCAGGTACGAGCGTGTCGAGTGTCGTGCAGTTGGTGGAGTTATGCGTTTGAATTTTAGGGCAATAGATGATACACAGAGTGGACAAACATATCATGTAGACATGTTATGTTGCAATACCTTTTAGACTTCCTTGAACATTGACTACATTTCAATTGACAATACCATGTTTTAATTCAAATATCTATTGTCATTCTCAAACAAGAAAAGGAACATACAAATTGAATAAATAAATGATTTGAAGATATGCACAATGGAAAAGACTATCACATGTAACAAGGGAATGTACTGCCCCCCGCTGGACATATTTCTAAATACAAGTACGTACTACACTACAATGTAGTATTCTACTTTCCAGCTTATTAATGCAGGATTGTGATGTTTGTGAGGCTTGACGATCTTTAATATGCGTGTATTTTGAATTCAAAGTTGGAAATTGCACAATGTCCGTGCGTCAAAGTGAGTTTGACAATGCTTTTTTCGATCGAAAATTTGTAATTTATTTTAGTTATTGATTATAACACGCACCCCTTCTATTGGAATTAATTATATAGCAAAAATCTGCGTGTTATATTCGAGAAAATACGGTATTTTTGCGCTCATCATTTCTCATCTCATTTGCCACAAGGGCATTGTCGTCGTATACAAAAAGTACAGAGGTAGCTAGCACTGGATATGAAATGAATTGGATCCGGCGGAAGTGGTTTGGCAACTTGTTGAATTTGAAATGAAGGTCTAAGCCAGTGGATTCGAATTCTAATGCTCGACGACATACCTCCTCCTCCGTCCGTGTGCGCCAGTTTGGATTTTAGGTTACTGATGGTCGCCTCCTCTTTGTGCCGTTTGTTGGTCACAAAACGGTCTTTGTTCCTCAAACAATTCCATCAGTTCCGTCTTCTGCCTGCCTTGCAGAGGAGCCATCTCGAGCTGACACTCCCTCAATATATCGGCAGCCTGAGAAGGTCAGATGGCGTCACTTTTCCAGTCCATAGTAGGTCATCAATCAAGCAGGGTTCCCACATTCAGACAAATGACAACTAAAAACACGACTAACCTTCCCCAGCTCGTGAAATGATAATCCCAGGCCTTTCCGCGCATGTCTGAGATGCTGGTCCATGGTGTCCATTGCCTGCTCCACCTCCGACCGGTGCGGAGTTTGCTGCTGCAAGCAGCTCTGCGCCTATGACGTGGTCCCAACAGAAGGTTTGTCAGCAATCCACAAGATGGCATCGAGCAGGGCCTTACCACAGCCGAGTGCTCAAATTTAGTCCGCAGCTCGTCGCAATGACGGACGGCTCGCTAATGACCAATAGGACATTTGACTCATTCATTTTGTTGTAGCTGTTTCATTTGGATATAGTATTACCACTGTAGGAGTAAAACTATGGTTGTTAACTCGATGACAATGAACAAAAGGTCTACTGTCTGAGTTTGTTCGACGGGACCAGACGGAGTTAAGGAATTAGGGATAGGTGCTAAAACTGCACGTCTAAGACTAGCGATAGCCAACTGGTTTGACTTCTCGATTCCCAGCGCCAACTCTTCGGTCTTCTCAGAAAGCATCTAATGGCACATTAGGACATGGACTAGAAACAAAATCTCATCCTCATCTTCTCTGGGCAATGTTAAAGGTTCATTCCAATTTGGTATCTTGACAGTGGACATAAACACCCACCTGGTCTAAATCCGCTTTAGTCTTGTCCAATTGCAGCTCCAGGCTATCATTGCGTGCCTGTGACATAAAGACAACATCATACATGTCAATTGATACATTTTCCCAGTGTTTTATACCTTTTGTAATCATTTGAAATGGTGTACGCCGTATAACAACTTTTGTACGAGAAAAAAATGGTTTTTAAAAATGGGCCGTTATTTGTAAAAAACGCCAGCCCTTATTTTTAAAATGTGCTGCAGTTTCACTCCAAGCCAGCTAGGGTGTCCCGAGCAATGTGTTCATGAACATGTGGTCCAATGCAGGTGCTGTTGCCCGCCCGCCCGCATGAGCCAAAAGAGGATGAGACAGTTGAATCACGCATCACCTGGAGCAAAGTCACAAGGTCGCCCACATATTCTTCTTTGACCTCCTCGACCTTGGCCCGTGTGAACGGCAATGACAATAGGGTGCTGCTGGCAACCTCGTCGCTCGCCACTATGCTCAATTGGGCTGAGCCGTCCAGCGAGGGAGAGTCCGATGACAGCACCAAGTCATACCTGCGGAACAAAACGAAAGAGAAAAAGACTTGTTGGGGTGCACATTCCTTAGGAGATGAAACAAAAGGAGGAGAAGCTAGGGTACCTGAACTCGCTGGAACTCGGCTCGCTCCTACATTTCCCAAAAGCCTTCATCAGCGCTTCAGGAAATGAGCCCAATTGAGCATGAAGGCCATACTTCGCTTTTAAACTGCACACAAAAATAAAATCAAGGTGTTTTAAAATGACACACTGAATGGAATGGAATGGAATGGAATGGAATGGAATGCAATGCTGGTCAATTCTTCCCAGACAGACCTCGGGAAGTCCTCTTGGCAAAGACGGCAGGCAAACAGGAAAGAACGATCCGTGTCATCGGCTAATGTAACAAGGAGATCCTTAAAGCAAAAAGAAAAGGTCAATCAATAGACACATTGCTTACCACTCCCAGAAAGCCAACACACATTTTATGTCCAAGAAGAATTCTAATTTTATTTGCAAAATGTTTGAGTCATGATTAAAAATAAATAATAATGATACAGTACAGACGCTCCCCTACTTACGAACATTCGACTTACGAACAACGGTACATACGAACATGTCTGCAAATTGCGTTTATGTCGAAAAATGTGAGTCACTTCGATTTTGTATTGCGCGCCTTTTTCCGAGTAGTGCTTCTTTCCGCCGCTAATACCGACGACGCCTGGCGCTGAGAGCGCTCGGCTCACCCAGCATCCACCTTCCTCTGCCCAGTTCGTTGCAGTGCGTAAGTTGCGCAAGTGCGTGACGTATCTCCAGTGCGCAAAGAACCTTTTTCATTTTTATCATGAAATATCTCGTGCAGCCATTATTCAATATGGTTGGTGAAAAGCGAAAGGCTTCTAGTGAAGGAGATGCAAGGAAGAGGCAAGCCATTTCATTTGAAACCAGTGGCAATAATTACGAAGCTTGATGGGCGTGAGAAAGTGGTGAGCGTTGCACGGGAATACAACTTGAATCGTTCCACCGACCGTCAGTACCATTTCTAAACAGAAAGATGGAGCAGCAGGACCCATATGGTATTTCCATATGTAACATAAATTTGGCAACAAGACATCGATGGTTGAAATTGAGGTTGCAATGTCACTCATTCTCAACAATGAAGACTTTTCTCATGGCACTTTTATTTAACATGAAGACAGTAAAGCACAGGATTTTTGATAGATTTCAAAAAAATGCTGTACTCACGCATGTCCTGTAGCCCAGCTGAAGTCCCATGGTGATGCGGAGGTTTTTTTTTCTGTAAGTATAAAAGACTGTTTTCAGGGTGGATACAGGAATAATTTCTCTCTACTAAGATGTAAATAGATTGTTGGCTTAAAAATTAAATAGTGCTCTGCAATCTAGAAAATAATCTAAATAATATTATTCCTATTATACATTATATCAAGATGTCATATAGTGTAGTTTTACATTGGATTGGATTGGATTGGATTGGATAACTTTATTCATCCTGTATTCGGGAAATTTCATTGTGACAGTAGCAAGAAAAGTTAGCATAGTTAGAAGTTAGACAGTACAGTCAAAGGCCGCAGAACAACAAAGCAAAAGCACAAAGCACAAAGCACAAAGCAAATCAAAGTCAATGGGATCATTAAGAATCACCAAATCATTATGACAAAAAAGCAGCAAAAACACAAAAACGAGCTGCGAGTTTCTGTAGCAAAAACGGATAGACTCAAAAAGACGTTGTAAAGTTGGACAAAAACTGGAACCACACACAGAAAGTCTTCCACAAGATGGGGAACTTCTGCAGACATGTAGTACGTATTTTGAAATTGCCATCGAATTGACCAGCCACAAATGTTAAATGTGTCAGTATTTTGTGTACTCTACTAATACCTTGGACTAGAATTAGACTAGACACAGAATTCTTAACGGTTAAATAGCCCAAGGGACTATTTGAACCGGATTACAGCCGAAATGCGTCAAACGAGATCCGTTTTACAAAAAACGTACTTAAAAAAAATCCCGTACAAAAGTTGTTATACGGCGTACACAATTTGAAATGATCAAAAAACGTATAAAATAAGGGGAAAACGTATAAGTTGACAGGTATGCGGGGAATAGTCACCGCCATTACTTAGACACAGAATTCTTAACTTTAAAATAGCCCCGGGGACTAAATTGACAGGTCAAAACTTGACTATCTTTGCTAAAACAACAATAAGGGCCTCAAAAAGTAGGCTTTTTCTCAGATTACCTGTCGTCGGAGCCTTCACACTTAACGGTGACTTCAAAAACTTCAGTCAGTCTCAAAGCCATGGCGATAGATAGCGTGACTCGTCGCGAGCATTGCCGGTGAAATTTAAACGCTTCCTCTTCTTCTTCTTCTTCTTCTTCTTCTTCTTCTTCTTCTTCTTCTTCTTCTTCTTCTTCTTCTTCTTCTTCTTCTTCTTCGTCTTCTTCTTCTTCTTCTTCTTCTTCTTCTTCTTCTTCTTCTTCGTCTTCTTCTTCTTCTTCTTCTTCTTCTTCTTCTTCTTCTTCTTCTTCTTCTTCTTCTTCTTCGTGTTTCTCTTCTTTGTCTCCTCCTAGCGGTTTTGTTGGGAGTTTGCAAACAAGTTCACAATGTATCACTACGACTAACCAGAATGGATGATTGATCTTGCAATTTAGTCAAATGACATTGAAAAAGTAATACACAATAATACTATGTATTTATTTGTACCATAAAAAAGACAACAATTGAGAAAAGCATTGATAATAATCCGATTTTATTGTTATTACAACATTAATGATAATAATAATAATAAGAAGAATCCAAATGACAAGAAAGACAAGGCACGACTAAAACACTACCTTGATAACGCTAAACCTGAAGAAAGTTTGGCTCTGATCCGGATAGTCTCGGTCGGTCACTGGTAGCAGACAAAAACATGATTGTCGATTGCTAATGGTGTCAGGCTTTGAGCCTGACATGCACCCACGCGTCAGTCACTACTGCCCTTTTCACTATAGAAATATAGACAGTGTCAGTAAGCAATGTACATAGACAGTAGTCAAGGTGAATAATGTGGTTTTATTTGTGTGTTTTTTGTGTGTGTCGGTCTGTTGTGGTGTGGATCTTTCACTCTCACAGTGGAACATTTTTGCTCCGTGTCTAACTTTTCCGCCAGCCCTTATTTTGAAAATGTGCTGCAGTTTTACTCCAAGACAGCTAGGATGTCCCGAGCAATGTGTTCATAAACATGTGTGTCAGGCCCCAGACGAGATTGGTGGCTGGTTGCGCCCGCCACCCAACCACAGGTCCTGCCTCTAATGCAGGGCTGTCAAAGTCATTTGGCATGGTGGGCCACATACGGCGGCCTAGGGAGATGTCAAGTGGGCCGGACCATTAAAATGATACCATGCTCTGCTATAAATAACCCAAATATCATGTCTTTCCTTTGTTTTGGTGTAAAGAAGCACAAGAACATTAGGAAAATATTGAAATGGAATGAACTATCCTTTCATGAAACACCTCATATTTCCTTAGATAAATGTGCAATTGACTTTTATCATTCACAAATAGGCATTGCAACGGATCCCACTGATTGTACAAAGGCACAAAACTTGAATTGGTACTGAAAAATATAGTCATGCACTTTAAGATTAAAAGAGACTTTTAATGAAAGGATTTTTTAAACCACTTACACATACGCATATAAAATCAAAATGTAATCTTTGCGTGCACTTTACAAACTAAGGAGAGTGATTTGAAATGTGTAATGAAGAAAGTTTCTGTCTCAGTGATGCAGCTTGTCTTCTACTCTGATGGAAAGAGTGCGCCCCTTAGCGGATAATCCGTGAATTGCAGCGAATTCAAAATATGAATTCCATGTCTTTGATGCATTTTTTCCACTTTCAAATGATCCTGCGGGCCTGATCGAACCTCCTTGGGGGCCGGTTCCGGCCCGCGGGCCGTAAATTTGACACCCCTGCCTCTAATGACTCGAGGGCTGCCAGGTGTGAGTCATTAGCCAGTGAGGAGTATTTAAGGCCACCAAGAACAGGACCACACTGCGGGATCGTCTGATCTGCTCACAGTGAGGTACGTACCTGCTTGTATTTTCTCGCCTGCCTTCGTTGATTTAAGACCTCTTGTTTTGCTCCCAGGATTCCGACTACGCTCGGCCTCCACGACCACGGATACGCCTAACGACACGCCGACGCCATCCCGACGCCATCCCCACGCCATCCCCACGCCATCCCCACGCCATCCCCACGCCATCCCCTCTGGTGCCTGGCCTTTCACTTGGATCATTCTAATCAAGATTGGAGAAGCAGACTCCCAGCCCTCGCCTGCTTTGGGCTCTTCCACCCCCAATCAAAACAGCACGATCCTCTAACATGGACCCCGCGGGCGCAGGCCAGGCCCCCTCCGACCCAATTTGGCAGGTGGTGGAACAGCATACCCAAGCTATTGCGTACCTCTGTTCTAAGGTATCGAGCATGGCTGAGACCCCTGGATGACATACGAGCACTACTCAATTCTTTGCCTCATTCACCAAGTGCACAGCTAACCCCAGCCGCTCCCCTGGTAACACCGATATCGCCGCAACAGGGACCTAAGGCCCCCCTACGGTGGAGATCTCGGCGCATGCCGGCGCTTCCTGGTTCAATGGCAGTTGGTGTTTGAACAACCGAGCCTCACCCACACCTCGGACCGAGCCAAGATCGCTTACCTGATCGGCTGCCTTCGTGATGAGGCCCTAGCCTGGGCGAGCGCCGAATGGGAGAGGGGCTCCCGCATTTGTACCTCCTACGACTTATTGACCGCAGAGATGCGAAAGATCTTCGACCAGCCGGTGGGCACTTAAGAGCTCTCAGACAAGGCGTCCGGAGCGTGGCAAAAGACTGGGTCGAATTCCGCATCTTAGCCGCCGAGAGTGCCTTTAATGACTCCGCCCTCCCTCCACGACGGCTGAATGTGGAGATGCGGGAGGAGCTGGCGATCCGAGAGGAACCAGGGTCCCTCGACGCGCTCGTGGAATTGGCCATCCGGATCGACAGCCAACTAGAAAGACAACGAGGGCAGCGGCAAGGTGACTCGCAGGTGGTCGCCATGCTTGGACTTCGGAGGAACGTGACCCCCGATCATAACAATGTGGTACAATGCAGGTGCTGTTGCCCGCCCGCCTGCATGAGCCAAAAGAGGATGAGACAGTTGAATCACGCATCACCTGGAGCAAAGTCACGAGGTCCCCCACGTATTTATTGACCTGCTCGACCGTGGCCCGTGTGAGCGTCAAAGATAATTTGGTGATGCAGAACAACTCGTCGGTCTCCACTATGCTCAATTGGGCTGAGCCGTCCAGCGAGGGAGAGTCGGACGAGAGCACCAAGTCATACCTGCGGAAGAAAACAAAAGAGAAAAAGACTTGTTGGGGTGCACATTCCTTAGGAGATGAAACAAAAGGAGGAGAACCTAGGGTACCTGGACTCGCTGGAACTCTGCGCGCTCCCACATTTCTCAAAATACTTGATCAGGGCTTCAGGAAATGACTCGAATTGAGCTTGAAGGCCATACCTCGCTTTTAAACTGCACACAAAAATCAAATCAAGGTGTTTTAAAATGACACACTGAATGGAATGGAATGCAATGCTGGTCAATTCTTCCCAGACAGACCTCGGGAAGTCCTCTTGGCAAAGACAGCAGGAAAACATGAACGAATGATCCGTCACATCCACCAATGTCACAACGAGATCCTTTTAACCAAAAAGAACAATGTTAATGAACATGTGGTACAATGCAGGTGCTGTTGCCCACCCGCCCGCATGAGCCAAAAGAGGATGAGACAGTTGAATCACGCATCACCTGGAGCAAAGTCACGAAGTCCCCTAGGTAATCTTCGTGGACTTGCTCCACCGGGGCCCGTGTGAGCGGCAACGACATTATGGTCACGACGGCAACCTCGTCGGTCGCCACCATGCTCAATTGGGCTGAGCCGTCCAGCGAGGGAGAGTCGGACGACAGCACCAACTCATACCTGCGGAACAAAACGAAAGAGAAAAAGACTTGTTGGGGTGCACATTCCTTAGGAGATGAAACAAAAGGAGGAGAACCTAGGGTACCTGGACTTGCTGGAACTCTGCTCGCTCCTACATTTCCCAAAAGCATTCATCACTGCTTCAGGAAATGAGCCCAATTGAGCATGAAGGAGATACCTCGCTTTGAAACTGCACACAAAAATCAAATCAAGGTGTTTTAAAATGACACACTGAATGGAATGGAATGGAATGCAATGCTGGTCAATTCTTCCCAGACAGACCTCGGGAAGTCCTCTTGGCAAAGACAGCAGGAAAACATGAACGAATGATCCGTCACATCCACCAATGTCACAACGAGATCCTTTTAACCAAAAAGAACAATGTTGATAAACATGTGGTACAATGCAGATGCTGTTGCCCCCCGCCCGCATGAGCCAAAAGAGGATGAGACGGTTGAATCACGCATCACCTGGAGCAAAGTCACGAAGTCCCCTAGGTAATCTTCGTGGACTTGCTCCACCGGGGCCCGTGTGAGCGGCAACGACATTATGGTCACGACGGCAACCTCGTCGGTCGCCACCATGCTCAATTGGGCTGAGCCGTCCAGCGAGGGAGAGTCGGACGACAGCACCAACTCATACCTGCGGAACAAAACGAAAGAGAAAAAGACTTGTTGGGGTGCACATTCCTTAGGAGATGAAACAAAAGGAGGAGAACCTAGGGTACCTGGACTCGCTGGAACTCTGTTCGCTCCCACATTTCCCAAAACACTTCATCAGCGCTTCAGGAAATGACCCAAATTCCATATGAAAGCCATATCTCTCTTTCAAACTGCACACAAAAATCAAATCAAGGTGTTTTAAAATGACACACTGAATGGAATGGAATGCAATGCTGGTCAATTCTTCCCAGACAGACCTCGGGAAGTCCTCTTGGCAAAGACGGCAGGAAAACATGAACGAATGATCCGTCACATCCACTAATGTCACAACGTGATCCTTTTAACCAAAAAGAACAATGTTGATAAACATGTGGTACAATGCAGATGCTGTTGCCCCCCGCCCGCATGAGCCAAAAGAGGATGAGACGGTTGAATCACGCATCACCTGGAGCAAAGTCACGAAGTCCCCCAGGTAATCTTCGTGGACTTGCTCCACCGGGGCCCGTGTGAGCGGCAACGACATTATGGTCACGACGGCAACCTCGTCGGTCGCCACCATGCTCAATTGGGCTGAGCCGTCCAGCGAGGGAGAGTCCGATGACAGCACCAACTCATACCTGCGGAACAAAACGAAAGAGAAAAAGACTTGTTGGGGTGCACATTCCTTAGGAGATGAAACAAAAGGAGGAGAAGCTAGGGTACCTGGACTCGCTGGAACTCTGCTCGCTCCTACATTTCCCAAAAGCATTCATCACTGCTTCAGGAAATGAGCCCAATTGAGCTTGAAGGCCATACCTCGCTTTGAAACTGCACACAAAAATCAAATCAAGGTGTTTTAAAATGACACACTGAATGGAATGGAATGGAATGGAATGCAATGCTGGTCAGACAGACCAGACAGACCTCGGGAAGTCCTCTTGGCAAACACAGCAGGAAAACCGGAAAGAATGATCCATGTCATCGTCTAATTTAACAATGAGATCCTTAAAGCAAAAAGAACAATGTTAATGAACATGTGGTCCAATGCAGGTGCTGTTGCCCCCCGCCCGCATGAGCCAAAAGAGGATGAGACAGTTGAATCACGCATCACCTGGAGCAAAGTCACAAGGTCCCCCAGGTAATCTTCGTGGACTTGCTCGACCGGGGCCCGTGTGAGCGGCAATGACATTATGGTGACGACGGCAACCTCGTCGGTCGCCACCATGCTCAATTGGGCTGAGCCGTCCAGCGAGGGAGAGTCCGATGACAGCACCAAGTCATACCTGCGGAAGAAAACGAAAGAGAAAAAGACTAGTTGGGGTGCACATTCCTTAGGAGATGAAACAAAAGGAGGAGAAGCTAGGGTACCTGGACTTGCTGGAACTCTGTTCGCTCCCACATTTCCCAAAACACTTCATCAGCGCTTCAGGAAATGACCCGAGGTCACACATGTGTAGTTTATTGCAACACCAGAACAACCGGACATAACACAACACTCCACTCCACTCCACTCCTGGCTCGATTGGTTTGATGCAGAGCTGTGTTCAGAGAGGCTGGCTATCTTGCACTTTCAGCCATGTTTGATGAATTGGATCCGGAAGTGGTTTCGCAACTTGACTTTGAAATGAAGGTCTAAGCCAGTGGATTCGAATTCTAATGCTCGACGACATACCTCCTCCTCCGCCCGTGTGCGCCAGTTTGGATTTTAGGTTATTGTTCCTCAAACAATGACCGGAGTTCCGTCTTCTGCCTGTTTTTCAGAGTAGCAAACTGGCGCTGCAACTTCGCCACCATCTTGTGAGCCTGAGAACGTCAGATGGCGTCATTTTTCCAGTCCATAGTAGGTCATCAATCAAGCAGGGTTCCCACATTCAGACAAATGACAACTAAAACCACTACTAACCCTCGACGTTTCGTTCGACGGTAACCGCAGGCAATCCTGCACCTGCTCCAAGCGGACGCCCACGGTCTCCGTTAGCTGGTGATGTTGTTGCATCACCGTACGCTGCACCACCGACTGGTGCCGGATTGGCTCCTTCAAGCGGGTCTGCACCTATGACGTGGTCCCAACAGATGGTTTGTCAACAATCCACAAGATGGCATCAAGCAGGGTTCCCACATTCAGACAAATGACAACTAAAAACACTACTAACCCTCGACGTTTCGTTCGACGGTAACCGCAGGCAATCCTGCACCTGCTCCAAGCGGACGCCCACGGTCGACGTTAGCTGGTCATGTAGTTGCATGACCGTACGCTGCACCACCGACTGGTGCCGGATTGGCTCCTTCAAGCGGGTCTGCACCTATGACGTGGTCCCAACAGATGGTTTGTCAACAATCCACAAGATGGCATCAAGCAGGGTTCCCACATTCAGACAAATGACAACTAAAAACACTACTAACCCTCGACGTTTCGTTCGACGGTAATGCCAGGCAATCCAGCACCTGCTCTAAGCGGACTCCCACGGTCGACGTTAGCTGGTGATGATGTCGCATCACCGTACGCTCCACCACCGACTGGTGCCAGTTCGCTGGTCCAAGCGGGTCTGCGCCTATGACGTGGTCCCAACAAATGGTTTGTCAGCAATCCACAAGATGGCATCGAGCAGGGCCTTACCTCAGCCACGGTCGACATTAACTGTCCTTGTTGTTGCACCATCTTACGCTCTACTCTTGAAACTCCTCAAAAAACTTTAGGGCCTCCAGCCGATATATTGGACTCTATTCCGGGTCCATGGTTACGTTCACCGCCTTGATGAGCTGCTCACAAATGATGGCGACATCCATGGTCCAAGTCGCAGCCGAGTGCTCAAACTTCATCTGCAGCTGCGATAGGGTTAGGGTTTGACGCGCCAACTCTTCGGTCTTCTCAGAAAGCATCTAATGGCACATTAGGACATGGACTAGAAACAAAATCTCATCCTCATTCTCTCTGGGCAACGTCAAAGACTGCTGCTGCTGCTGCTGCCTTGAAGCCTAAAGGTGACTTCAATCACTTTCGTCAAAGACTGCTCCTGCCTTGAAGCCATTGCGGGAAATATCCGTGACTCGACCAAGGTCCACGTGAGGATTGCCAATCGAAATTTAAACGCTTCCACTTCTTCTCCTAGCGGTTTTGTTGGCAGTTTGCAAACAACTTTGTGGCTGTTTCAAATGAGCCACGCGAATGTCAATGGCTGTTACAGCGCATCTCTCTAGCAGTGTGCCGCAGCAACGCATACAGTGTCCTCGACTGTCTGAAGGTTTGAAGTTATGTGATATGTGTCATGTTTCATTTATTTTTTTATTAATAAAGCAACATACTTCACAATGTATCACTACGACTAACCAGGATGGATGATTGATCTTGCAATTTAGTCAAATGACATTTAAAAAAAGTAATACATAATATAATTTTATTTGTACCATAAAAAAGACAACAATTGAGAAAAGCATTGATAATAATCCGATCTAATTGTTATTACAACATTAATGGTGATAATAATAAGAATCCAAATGACAAGAAAGACAAGGCACCACTAAAACACTATCTTGATAACGCTAAACCTGAAGAAAGTTTTTTGAAGAATATTCTCGAACTGATTCCAAAACAAAAACCTTCATTTTGAGCTCCACAAAAGCATCTAAATCCAGCACCAAAATTCCTCATATTTTTCCAATGGTATTTATAGTTTTTTTATTTTTACAGGGGAAATGACACTGGTTGTGTTAAATGTGTATACAGACAGAATGGGTCAAAAAATGAGGACAATGAAACACATGTTTTTCTGTTTGAAATGAAGTGTAGTAAAATTCGAAATAAATGTTCAAATGGAGATGTACTTTTGGTCTGCCTGGCCCCTGATTTGAATCAAATTGTGGAAAATGGACTAACATTGCATCATTGTCCAATGAAACCATATCGTAACGTACATTTGATGATATACAGGCCGAATTTTTGGAATGACTGATACTATGAAATGATGAATGCATTTTGAGGGGTATTGGGGGGTCATTGTGGGTGGGCGGGCGGGTCCGAAGGGCGGAGCAGACGGCGGGCGGGCGGCTCTCGTCACCCTCTTCGTCCTCTTGGCCACAGACAGATGTTAGCGAGTTAGCCTAGCCGCGCTGAATATCTGCAGGATACCCAGAAAAAAGCCACACAGGGAGGGCCGGGGAGAACATGCAAACACCACAGCGAAATGTCTGTCAGCGCCCACCAATGCCTCCCATTTGAAATGGATTGGACCTCTTGTAGACAATGAGATTTAAAAAAATCCATTTTTTCCACCCTCTGGCCAAGGTGGACCTTCCCACCAGTGTGTTTATCATTGGTAGACGTCCAAATTCATTTGAAGTGGGAGGCCGGCAGCAAACGAACATTGTTTTTGCCCTCCCACGTCAATTGGATCGGGAGTCTAGCACCCTCTAACCGCATCAAAGAAGCTTGTTATGACTTGATTTGAATGACAATGCATGGGAACGTCGCCCCTACCAAGATGGCCGACCGGAGGGCATTTACTAGGTAGGGGCAAGAAATGTTTCTTCACATTGAACGGGGGAGGGTGGCCGGTTTTATAAACATGTCATTTATTCCCCGCCGCCCGCCCACCCACGCCCGATGGCTTGGACGTCTCTGGCTGTCAAATGAGTCTTTAGAATTGTTTGGTTTTTGTTTTTTTCTGAGAGGAATCCTTCTGCCAATAATAATTGCGTCAAGTACATTTTTGAAAGGATAAAAAGGAAGAAGGAAAAAGCCCTGATTCGGTGTCATTTAAAAATGTAAACAAGAAGGCAAAAAAAATAAAGTCACCTGAGAAAATGACGCAGACGAGACCAAGCATGACGATCCACGTGAGCGACCAGTCGAGGGATTGACGACGAGCGGGCTTTGTCCTGCTTGAAGTGCAAGAAGAGCGTTTGACACCGCCCCCTCCTTCTCATCATCATCATCATCATCATCGGCACAGTGGAGGAGGAAGAGGCCAAACGGGTCCTGTAGCGCCCTCTAACGGATGAGCACCGGAAGTGCCAGCATTAGGTGGACGTGTTTTGATTGACGGCTCGACGGTGGTTTGTTGTTGACACTTTTCTGGAGAAAACATTTTTCATGTTCCAAAGAAAAACGGGGAAGGGGGGAAAACCACGTTTTTGGCAAGGAATGGCCAATTTATCTCATAATCATATTTATTTCATAAAGGGGAGCAATTCTTCAGAATCCACACCAAAAAAAAAGTTCATTCCCATTACCGATTTGATTCATTTTTCAGTGTATTTACAGAATGTGCGTGGCTACATACGTGCAGGAGGAAATAGAAAAATCAAGTTTTTTTTTGAGCCTTCAAATGCGAGGAGGTCAGGGGGCGGGGCTTCACCGGCACTGTCGGATCTCCTGGTAAGGCGAGCGGTACAGGCAGTAATGCTGAACCACAAAGAGCACGTCGAAGCAAACCGAGAAGAGACCCAAGCCGAACTTGGTGGGGTCGCCGAAGATCAGCTGCCATTCGTCTGCGAAAAAAAGAAAAAAAGAAAAGAAAAACAGACTAAAATCATCCAAAACGGGCAAGCATCTGACTCCAAATTGGACGTCCCACGCCAACATCGGTTGAGAAATAAGTTTGAGTTTGATTGATTGAAGCAGATTTTGATGCAATTTCATGAATGGGAACGTTGCCCCATCCAACATGGCCGTTGGAAGACTTCAAATGAAGTCGTAACTCGCTCGCTACTCAACTGACTTTGGCGCCAGGCGTCCAATCAAGCGGTGTCCAATCACATGAGTATCTTTTGGGGCTCTTTTGGGGCTTTTCAATGAGTACATTACCGTTGTTGTAGGAATCCAAGATCATCTGCGCGATGCTGAGCAGGCCGCCGGTGAAGTCCAGCAACACGGTTTCGATGCTCCACCCCTCCGTGCTCTTGCGCCGGTAGTTCATGAAGGCCTGGCGGCGTCCCATCGTGTCACGCCTCACGCGTGCCGGGAACGGGACGCCCGCGTGGGCCGGGCGGGACTCACCTGGGGCACGTATTTGACCAGCGTGACGGCCAGTTTGATGTAGGAGAAGTAATAGAGGTAGTCCAACCAGTCGATATGTTTCAAGATGGCCAACAACAAGGTGACGCTGGCAAAGGACCAGCCAATCAGGAGTAGGAGGCGGGCCGTCCACGACACCTTCTGACCGCCCCTCTACGGCGGCCAAAAAAACGTGTTAGTCGTAGAGGGGGTGAGAGTGCAAGAAGAGAAACATGAGAGTTGGCGGCCATCTTGGTGCAGTGGACAACCTGTTTTTTTTCTTCACTCAAATAGTTGACAAAATCTTGATGTACAGACGCTCCCCTACTAACGAACGAAGGAGTTAGGTTCCGAGCGATTGTTCATAAGTTGAATTTGTTTGCAAGTTGATTCAGTGCTATATTTTGTATTATCATTTATGTTTAAGGCCTATATAAGTATATTGAAGGTTTATACAAGTGCATTTGTATGTTTAAGGCTTGTATAAGTAACACGCATTGGTTTGTACTGAAAAAAAACATTTAATAAAATGGAGAATATGTACAGTACTGTATAGAGAGAGAGAGAGATTTATGTATTAGAAAGTGGCCGAAAGAAGCGATCTAACGACGATTGCACAATTTTCTTCTTCTTTTCATCATAAATGATGCGGTAGCACTGTATGGCATCATTCGATTGATTTGCAAACTTTGTGCAACGTTCAATATTTGGGTCCTGCTGCTCCATCTTTCTGTTTAGAAATGGTACTGACGGTCGAACGATTCAAGTTGTATTCCTGTGCAACGCGCATCAAGCTTTGTTATTATTGCCACTCATTTCAAATGAAATGGCTTGCCTCTTCCTTGCACCTCCCTTACTAGAAGCCTTTCGCTTTTCACCAACCATATTGAATAATGGCTGCACGAGATATTTCATGATAAAAATGAAAAAGGTTCTTTGCGCACTGGAGATACGTCACGCAATTTACGCAACTTACTGTGGAGTACGGAATGTATTCTTATGCTTTTTGTTAGTCAATAGGTTTATTTAGTGTAATCATTAGAATAGAATTTTGCATGACCTAGCGGAAATTTCCGTCTGTGACACCTATGAGTTAGGGGCGCGTCATCTATATCACATGATCTTTTGTCAATAAAACTGGTCGACCTGTTGGGGGGGGATGCAGGGAGTTCAAACTAGTCAGGCTGGAGGCTCCTGGCGCTGGCTGCTCTGACTCCCTCCTTCAGCTGAAACTAGATAAAACTCATCATGGGCGACTCTGTGTGCTTCCTCTAATTCGAAGTTATTGAATGTTTATCGATTAGATCCAACACTTACGCACTGCAACGAACTGGCCAGAGGAAGGTGGATGCTGGGTGAGCTGAGCGCTCGCTCACAGCGCCGGGCATCGTCGGCATTAGTGGCGGAAAGAAGCACTACGCGGTAAAAGGGGCGCAATACAATATCGAAGTGACGAACATTTTTCGACATAAACGCAATTTGCAGACATGTTCGTATGTACCGTTGTTCGTGAGTCGTATGTTCGTAAGTAGGGGAGCGTCTGTATTTTAAAAGTGCTTCTATTTGATAATAAAATGTATTGATTGGGTTTTGTAACAAAGGTTTATCAAATCGAACGAGGTGGAGCGGCGCGGCGCGACCCACCTCGTAGACGGCGGCCTGCCCGACGTAAACCAGGCAGAGCAGGAGAGCGTGCAGGCTGAAAAAGACGTCGTTGGCCTTGACGGGGTTGATGCCGCTGGGGTGGCGCCGCAGGAACTCCTCCTGCCGCGGGCAGGCTCCGGGGGTTAGCCCTATCCGACATGGTCGGAGGGCGGCGCTGGCGCCACGGGACTCACCTTGATGCTGCTCACCCAGAAGAGTCCCACATTGAAGACGCTGTAGGCCAGGAAGCCGGTCAGGTTGAGCGCCAGGAAGTCAAAGTTGAGGCCCACCACGCTAGAGACAAAGCAGGCGTCCTCAGACCGGAGGCCGGGCGAGCGTGGCGCGCACCTCAAGTCACCTTTTGCGACACCAGTTCTCCCACACTTGCGGGTAGAAGGACACGGACCAGGCCAGGAAGTAGATCCAGCCCACCGTCAGGCTCAGCACCTCCAACGCGTCGCTGCGGACCACCAGGAAACGGAGACGGAACGGCGCCGGGCTGCCCGGAGACGGCGCCGTCGTTAAACGCTCGACCGTGGGCGTCCGATCCCGTCGGATGGCATGTCTCGCCCCCTCGGTCACTCACCCGCCGGCTTCCGTGGCGTTGCTCAGGAGGTACGTCGTCACCTGTCCGGCGGCGCGGGCCTTCGCCGAAAAGGTCAGCGACGTGGTACGGGGGAGCAGCGTCACCTGAAAGGCAACGTCACGTCACGTCCCGACGGTCCTCGCCATCCCGTCTTTGCGTCTCACCTGATCGGGCAAATCGATGATCTCCGAGAAGTTGGCCTTGGAGCTGTAGGTGATGTTCAGGTGGATCACCAGCGGCTGTTCCAGCGCTCCGCTGGGAACAAATACGGTTTACCATTAGTCCTTGCGCCAATTTCGATAGCATGGATTAAACAAAATAAATAAATTAAACATTTGACTGACACTCTTTTTGCACAGAAGTTTGCATTGTAAATGTATTTTACAAAAAATAGACAAGGGGTTGCATCTCTACATGACTACATCTCCCATAATGCTTATCGACAAAATAGCAATGATTCCATGACAAGTTCCTCCCCATTTCTGCCATTTTTCTTGTTATAATACGCCAACATACATTGAGTTGTTTCGCAGAAAACACTTTATCTTCAATCGGGATTATCTTTTGGGCTTTCCCATATGGCTACGCTAGTTTTGGCTGACGTTCTTACCTGGAGGCGATGACAACGTTGACACTGGACTTTTCTTGAATCGTCACCTCCTCCGGGGCAGAAAGAGACACCCGCGACTCCGCTTCAATGAAACAGACGATAAACCTCACGCAAATTGACAACAAACATGTTATTCGTCTCTAACGTTAAATCACCTGCTATGTTGGCCAGCTGCCACAACAGCAGCACCCGGGGGAGCCACATCTTGTCACTACAAAAGACGAATACAACAAGAGAAGTCTTCTAAATGCCACATGGCAAACACGTATTCCATATACAAATGATGTAACAAACTTAAAGAAATTCCGATTTAAGTCCAAATTGCTTGGAATGACGGCGCGTTAGATTTAACGGACGCCGCTCGGTTCCCTAAACGCACCAGCAAGTAAATATCGTTAGCATACACGGTTGCGTTGAAATAAACTTCGAAATTGGACTTTAATTCGTAAACAATTGGCGTTTAAGAGTGAAGCGCGCTTGGACTTACCGAAGGGTAGGTGTGCCTTGAATTTATGCCGGTCACATGACAAGTTGTTATTAAAAAAAAGCAGGAACTTATGCAGGTACCTTCTTTTGTTCCGGAAGAGCGACGCTGATATCGACACCCTGCCTGGTGGTTTAACATCCGGGTCACGCTACTAGCAGCTAGCATAGTCGAGAACATGTCGCTAATAAACAATACAGTTCGCTTACTTTCCCGGTAAGGTGACTTTGGTTACTTTTATGGTGTTAGGTTATACTTTTTTTGGTTTATTAAATGTAGAGAGAGTCACCGGACGACGTCGTTAAAGTTAATTTTCTGCACATTACTTTACAGTTGGAATTGGATGTCATGAACTATCATATTATTTGTGGGGCAACAGATGCACTTAAAATTCGTATGAAAAACGCTGCTAATATTTACTTATCTGATGTGACTAGTATTTTGGTTCGAATTGCACTGTACCTCGCTGCAATTTATATTCTAAACATTGATTTTATTGCATTGAGGAAATGTTATATTTTCATGTGTTTACGTTTTTAAGGGGAATAACCCGTTTGAGAATTTTATACGTTTGTTTACGTTTTTAAGGGGAATAACCCGTTTGAGATTTTTATACGTATACCTAATTTCGGGCGATTTTGTTTCGGCAAATACATTTTTGCAATGGTTTTCAATTGTATTCTATAGTTTTTTAAAGAATTTTCTTATTACAAAAATAATCTGTCTCTTTTTTTTGCAAACATGAATGTTTTATGTTTGATGTATTTTTCTGTATATGTCATTTTTCCTCAAATGTATGACCGCATGGTGTTTTTTTTTTTTTTTTTTTTTTAAAGGTTTTTCTGGAGGCAAACAGTGTCCAATCGCCTCAACTCCAACAAGACGTCGGTGGTTCGCTGCAGTCGGCAGAAATACGAACGCTTGTACACGGTTTTAATGCTGCGACCCGACGGCTCCACCGTCAACATCCGATACAAAGAACCCCGGCGTATCCTCATGGTGACCGCTATCCTGTCTAATTTACATGGTTTAACCCTATCATACACGACCAGTCAAGGCTGCTCTTTCAGGGATCTTTTAACTTGAACATATCAAGAAACTTACCGCGACTTTACTTTCATTTCGGCATCCTTGGTTAATAATGAGATGCGTCTCAACTGACCTCCCTTCCAACTTGTTGTTTTTTTTCTCCCGCAGATGCCAGTGGATCCTTCCACATTGTCGGAGGAGGAGCGTCGGCGTCGTCAGAAAAAGCGGGAAGTCAAGAAGACGGTGAAGGAGGCCACGGTACACTATGAGGACGACTTCAAGGTGGACAAATACAGACAATTCTGGAACAAGAACAAATAATAACGTGTTCTGTGTTAACAAATATGGCGACTGGTTTATTTATGTGTGTGTACGTAGACATTAAACAATACTTCCAAACTTTTGGGGCATTTTGTGTGACCTGCTTTTTCCGTCACATCTCATCTAATTAAATGTTTTGACATTCGTTTTGACACTCAAGTGCGGCCAATAGGTGAGTTTAGTCCCCCCGTGCAGTAGAGGGCGCACACGTGCAAGTTACCGCGGCAAACAGTTTTCTTTGGCAAGAGTTAGCAGCGTTCCGGTGACAGCTAGCTTGTTTGTCCTTGCTAGCTTGAGCCATGGGCTACTGGGACATCCCCGACGGCACAAGCTGCGTGCATAAAACATGGATAACCACCAAACTGGCTACGACTTTAGGTGAATATTACACAAGGGCGACATTTGACGTCCAACGCTTGAAAGTTATGTTTAGGAAGCCGCGGGCATCAAATTAAACGCAGCTAATTCGCTGAAGCTAACTGTTAGCCGGAAGCTTCACGAGCAACTATTCCGAATTGCGTACCCATAAAAAATATATTCATACGGGTAATTATTGTTTGTTGCGTTGGAGGTTTAATTTAAATAGTAGGGCGTATTAAAATATTTTTTTCGTTTAGCTTGAGGTAGTAAATTTCGTGTCATTTTTCATGGAGCTATTTTATTTTTTTCCAACTACAAAAGATTTGAAGTATATTATGTTTTAAAAAATTAAATTAAAATGGATATGTTGTTTTTTCAGAACTACGTACTTTTTTTCGTCAACAAACCTTTAATGCCATCATTTAGATTAAACGAATTTATTTCAAAATCATTGGGGGAATTCTTAAAATGAAAATAATTATCTCAAAATATATAAAAATTTAACTGAAAAATGCAACAATAAAAGGGGAAATTCACAATGAGACAAAGTTCAGAGTAATAAAAGAAACATATCATGATGTATTTTAGGTGGATTGGATAAGTACTTGCAATTGAACTCTTTCCCACCATTGCATTCAAATAATTAATTATGTATCAGGAAGAATTTACTACTTCATTTTGTTTGTTTACTTTTTCACCAACGACGGTTGGTCTTGGCCGAACGGATAAAAAAAAAATGGAGCCGTTGGAAGCGTTTGTTATTTAAATAATGAGCCGAATCATTTTTTTGGAACTCATATCAAAGGCTTTGCTTTTAATTTGCCGTTTCTTGTGTAAACGCCGTTGAAGGAGATCGAGGAGAATAATATTGAAATTGCGGAGCACATTCCTTTCACGTTTTTACGAGGGCGACAACTGAGCAAACTGGAAAAAGTGGGAAAACAAACTAAAAATAATGTTAACTTTTTTAATAAATTGAATTTAAATATGAAAACTAATGAATATTCTGTTTGTTACTATTTGCTTTTCTGAAATCAAACCCAAGGAAAAAATCTGAATATTTTTTTAAATGTATTGTTACTTTATTTAATATCTTGTCATGAATATATTATCCAAAACAGCAATATTATCTATTTTGCTATTACAAAGATATTTAACACGACAAATGATGGCGGTTTGTCTCTTGTCAGGCCTGGTGGGCTCGGCCTATCACCTGGTGGCGTTCCAGCCTGACACGGCCTTGGAAGCGTTTCAGCGAGCCGGCAACGCCACGATGACCATGGGTACGTACGTCCGCACGTCGGCGCCGAGGCCGGAAGGTCGGCGAAGGAATGCGGGCCGCCGTGGCCCGGCTAACCCGCGCGCTGACGTCTCCCCGCAGCCGCCATGGGCGCCATCTTCGGCATGACCACGTGCCTGACCGCTCAGGCCCGCGAGGCTCCGGACGAGCCGATCAACTATTTCGTGGGCGGCTGCGCTTCCGGCATCTTCCTTGGCGCCAGGAGTAAGTGGGCCAACGACGGGGGGGCGCCGGCGTCGTAACGACTGAAACAAATACGGATTGAAAGGAAATAAATGCGATTTGAAATTAAGTAGACGGGAAGGACATTGGCAGAAAATGATCCAAAATGTACAGGAAAGAGCCCGGAAGTCCCTTTTAATGTGCAGGAAGTGACGCAAAATTAGCCGGAAGTGAGCAATGAACAAAATTAGCCGGAAGTGAGCAATGAACACAAAGTCACCCAGAAGAGAGATAAAATAAAATAATAAAATGTATGGCCAGGAGTTGACAAATGAACAAGATGTGCCCTGAAATTGTCAAGAAATGACTCCAGAAAGCCCCAAACTGTACAGGAAGTGAACCAAAATGTACAGGAAGTGACCAGTGTATAGGAAGTTGCTTAGAATTGCTCTAATATTGACAGAAAATAATCCAAAAGGTGCTGGAAATACATCCCCCAGATTTCCCCAAAATGTACAGAAAGTGACCCGAAACTATCAGGAAGTGACTTGGAAATGAGCTCAAATAAAAAAAAAATGATCCAAAAGGGACAGGAAATACCCCAGAATGTGCCAAAATGTACAGGAAGTGACCCAAAATGAACGGGACGTGACCAGTGAATAGGAAGTCGCTTGGAATTGCTCTAATATTGACAGAAAATAATCCAAAAGGTACAGAAAGTCCCCCAGATTGCCCCAAAATGTACAGGAAGTGACCTGGAAATGAGCTCAAATCAAAAGAAAATGATCCAAAAGGGACAGGAAATACCCCAGAATGTGCCAAAATGTACAGGAAGTGAGCCAGAAAGGAGCTCAAACCCAAAGAAAATGATCCAGAAGGTACAGGAAGTAACCAGAATGCTCAAAATTTAACGGAAGTCACCCAAAATGAACAGGACGTGAGCAATTAACAGGAAATAGCCTGAAAATGGCTTGAAGTGAACAGGAAATGAGCCAAAATCGACAGGTCGCCCCCTGGTCACACCCCTTTCATGTATTCGCACCCAACCCTGCCACTCCAAACGACGTCTGTCGAGGAAATCGTCGAAATGTTTTAGTGCTTTTCTCAACCTGGACGTGTCGTGACCCGTTTTTCACGTTTGTGTTTTGGGTGCAGCTCACAGCGCCGCCACCGGGACGTCGGCGTGCCTGGCGTTGGGAACGCTGGGCTTCTTCGGCAAAGTGGCCAAAATGGAGAATTGGCGACTGGTGGGACCCCCGGAAATGTGACCCTCCCTCGCCGTACAAACTTGTGGAAATGTCGTCTGTCATAAAGTAATAAAGTGGTGTTGTAAAAAAGAAACCAAAAATGGTCCAACTTTGTCGCCAAACGAGTCGAGTCGCCGCCGCCGCGCCGACTAGGAAACCAGGCCCATCCCGGCGGGTGACGTCATCGCCGCGGTCAAACTATCGCCGAGGTAATCATTGATACGCGGCAGAAGAAGAAGAAGAAGAAGAAGAACGCCGCGGGAACATGTCCGCCGTTACGGAAGGTTAGTGGAGGTGCTCGTAACATTTTTGGGGCGACGGGCGGGCGAGCCGGTGTTTGCACGCCAAATTATTTTGTCAAATCGGTCATCGTTGAAGTGAATAGAAGCCAGTTATGACTTTTGAAAAAAAAAAATGTCATGTCAATCCAATGACTTTGACGAGTTCGTTGCCCCTGCCAACATGGCCGCCCCGGGGCTGTTTTGGCAAGTTTTTCCCTCCCGCTTCTGAAAATGAGTTTATCCCGAGTTGGCGTCCAATCCATTTCAATTGGGAGGCCGACGGCGGATAATCAACACGTTTTTGCTTTTATAAAGTAGAAGAGAAGATTCCTACCCCAAGATGGCCGCTATTTTGCTTCGTTGGGCGAAATCTAAGGCACTGTTTTTTTTTTCATTTTCCTTTCTTTTTTTTGGAAGGGCGCATTTTGGGGCCTGATGGTGGGCCTGCTGGTGGGCCTGCTGGTGGGCCTGATCCGGATGATTCTGGAGTTCTCTTACGAGGTTCCAGCCTGCGGCCAGCCGGACCTCCGCCCGTCGGCGCTGGTCCGGGTCCACGACCTGTATTTCGCCATGCTCCTGATGGCACTCAGCTGCTTGGTGATGGCGCTGGTCAGCTGGGCCACGCCGGCCATCCCGGCCCAGCACGTGAGTCGTCCGTTTTGACCGCGGACCGTCAAGTCGACGTCCAAAATGTCCACATTTCAAATGGTTTCCCATGAGAACCTATGAAAACGGAAATAGAAATCAATTGGACACAAAACCTATCAAAATTGCTTGTCAGATTTGAAATTTGAATAAAATTCAGGTATAAGAATTGATAAAAATGAATGAGCCGTTATGGGTTATGAGCCCAATATTGAGCCGGCCGGTCGGTCGGATTCCATTGCTTTCCTTTTCTGTCCCAAGATGGCCGCCGGCTGGCGATGGACAACAGCCTCAAACTCACGTGCTTGCTTGTCTTTTGTGTGTTTCAGTTGCACAGATTGACGTGGTGGTCGCGACACAGCACGTCACCGCGCGTGGACCTGACGCCGGACACCCCGCCGCCCGCCGACTCGGAAGCCCCCCCCGCTCATGCGTGCCCCCCTGGTGGCGACGGGCGCTTTTGCGTCTGTGCGGCCTGACTTCCGCCTCCCCCCCGGGCGTTCCCGTCCAAGCCCCCAAACTCACGTCCCTGACGCAGACGCCGCTTTGGAGGACCGTCTGTAACGTCAACGCTCTGCTACTTCTGGCCCTCAACGTCTTCCTGTGGAGCTACTACGCCTGAAGGGCCTGCCCACGGCACCCCTTGCATCTTTTGCGTTTCGAGCGATTTAATCAATCAATCAATCAATCAATCCATCAATAATCCAGGCCCGCCGTCTGAGTGGTTAGCCCCTCGGCCTCACAGTGGGAGACCTGGCTTCAAATCCAGGTCGGTCCAACTGTGTGGAGTTTGCATCTTCTCTCTCCCCGGCCGGGCCTGCCTGCGTGGGTGGGTTTTCTCCAGGTCCTCCGGTTTCCTCCCACATTCAAAAGACATGCATGGTACGCTGATCGGACACTCTAAATTGCCTGCCCCGAGGTGTATGAGTGTGAGCGTGAATGGTTGTTGTTGTGGTCCTTGTGCCCTGTGATTGGCTGGCCACCAATTCAGGGCGTCGTCCCCCGCCTGTGGCCCCAAGTCAGCTGGGATAGGCTCCAGCACCCCCTGCGACCCTAATGAGGATAAAGCAGTTCCGAAAATCAAATGAGATCAATCATCCATTATACTATCACCCCCCCCCAGATTGGCGAACTGCTTCCACGACAACGTAAACAGTTCCAGAGGCACTTGCTCTTCTTCATGCATGCCATACGTAATATGAACTCATTTACTTTGACAGCCAGCGACAGACGTCAAATCCATTTGAACGGAGTGAGGCTGGCAGCAATCAATGACTATTGAGACAAATTGAGCGGTACTACTATAATTCGAATTGATATTCAAATAGGCAGTGAGATAAAAGAATCAACATTGTCAATTGAGAATGAGAACAAAATGAACTGAGTGAGGCTGGCAGCAATCAATGAGTCATTGATTGCTGCCAGCCTCACTCAGTTCATTTTGTCGTTTTTTAATGTCGTTTTTTAATTTAAAAAGCCTTACTATACTATGTCGTTTTTTTAAGAAAAAAGCCTTACTATACTTTGTCGTTTTTTAAATTAAAAAAGCCTTACTATACTATGTCGTTTTTTAAAGAAAAAAGCCTTACTATACTATGTCGTTTTTTAATAAAAAAGCCTTACTATACTATGTCGTTTTTTTAATTAAAAAAGCCTTACTATACTATGTCGTTTTTTTAAATTAAAAAAGCCATACTATACTATGTCGTTTTTTCACGAAAAAAGCCATACTATACTATGTCGTTTTTTTAAAGAAAAAAGCCTTACTATACTATGCCGTTTTTTTTAATAAAAAAGCCTTACTATACTATGTCGTTTTTTTAATAAAAAAGCCTTACTATACTATGTCGTTTTTTAATAAAAAAGCCTTACTATACAATGTCGTTTTTAAGACAAAAAGCCTTAGTATACTATGCCGTTTTTTAATAAAAAAGCCTTACTATACTATGTCGTTTTTTAAGAAAAAAAGCCTTACTATACTTCGTCGTTTTTTAAGAAAAAAAGCCATACTATACTATGTCGTTTTTTAAAGAAAAAAAGCCTTACTATACTATGCCGTTTTTTTTTTATTTAAAAAGCCTTACTATACTATGTCGTTTTTTAATTAAAAAAAGCCTTACTATACTATGTCATTTTTTAATTAAAAAAGCCATACTTAACTATGTCGTTTTTTTAAGTAAAAAGCCTTACTATACTATGTCGTTTTTTAATTAAAAAAGCCTTACTATACTATGTCGTTTTTTTAAATTAAAAAAGCCTTACTATACTATGTCGTTTTTTAAAGAAAAAAGCCTTACTATACAATGTCGTTTTTAAGACAAAAAGCCTTAGTATACTATGCCGTTTTTTAATAAAAAAGCCTTACTATACTATGTCGTTTTTTAAGAAAAAAAGCCTTACTATACTTCGTCGTTTTTTAAGAAAAAAAGCCATACTATACTATGTCGTTTTTTAAAGAAAAAAAGCCTTACTATACTATGCCGTTTTTTTTATTTAAAAAGCCTTACTATACTATGTCGTTTTTTAATTAAAAAAGCCTTACTATACTATGTCATTTTTTAATTAAAAAAGCCATACTTAACTATGTCGTTTTTTTAAGTAAAAAGCCTTACTATACTATGTCGTTTTTTAATTAAAAAAGCCTTACTATACTATGTCGTTTTTTAAAGAAAAAAGCCTTACTATACTATGTCGTTTTTTAATTTAAAAAGCCTTAAAAAGCACATTCCTTAGGAGATGAAACGAAAGGAGGAAAACAGAGGGTACCTGAACTCGATGGAACTCTGCTCGCTCCCACATTTCCCAAAATGCTGAATCAGCATTTCTGGAAATGAGCCGAATTCCGTATGAATGCGCTCTCTCTTTTTGAAACTGCACACAAAAATAAAATCAAGGTGTTTTAAAATGACACACTGAATGGAATGCAATGCTGGTCAATTCTTCCCAGACAGACCTTCCGAAGTCCTCTTCGCGAAGTATGAGCAAAAAGAGGAAATAATGATCCGTGTCATCGGTTAATCTCACAACAAGATCCTTAAATTAAAAAAAAGAAAAGGTCCGAGCCAAATCTGGCCCGCCGCATCATTTTGTGCGGCCCGGGAAAGTCAATCGTGAGTGCCTTGTGACTTTCTGTTTTAGGATCAAATTCAAATGAAGAGTATAGATGGATATTACATTTCCTGATTTTCCCCCTTTGAAATCAATCATTGTCATTTTTTAATCCATTTTTTTCAGTTTTTAGATCAAAAATCATTTTGTAAAATCTAAAAATATATTTAAAAAAAAAAGCTAAAATAAACATTGTTTTAGATCGATAAAAAACGGAATATTCAGGGCTTTTAATCTAGTTCTTTTATTTTAAAAAAATCTAAATATTATAATTAAAATAGTCCGGCCCCACGTGAAATGGAGTTGACGTTAACGCGGCCCGCCAACCAACCCGAGTCTGACACCCTTTCCCTAAAGCATAAAGATGAGTTTTTTTTGCATTTTGTGGATTTTCTTGGGGTGCGTGAAAGTCAAAGACGCATTTGTTTAGTTTTGTCAAATATTGAGTCCTTTGCTGTTTGCCAAAATACCAAAGTCCACTGGGGGCAGGCTTTCCTGTAAAAATGTCACATAAAAAACGCTCTTATCTACTTTGTAAGTACGCCAATAAAATTCAAAAAGATCAAATGACCTCAAATTGAACTTCATAAAAGAACCTTTACGTTTAGAGCCGAAAGCTTGAAACTTACCTTTTATGGATCTATTTTAAAAGGTTACCTATTCTACACAAAATCAACAAAAAAGGCCCGGTGTGGGTTTCAAAGGCGACAGGAAATGACCTCAAAGTCCATAGTAGATGATCCCAAAAGTCAACAGGAAGTCACCAAAATAAGAGGATGCCCCAAATTTGAGAGAAATCGACACAAAATTCATTTAAAAAAAAGGGACCTGGGAGAAGTTCAAAACTGACCAAAATCAACAGGAAGTGACTTGGAAATGCCCCCAAATCGACAGGAAGTAACTAAAATACACAGGAATTGGCCCAAAATGTCCCAAAAGCCAGCCAAAATGAGCTTCCCATTGACAACCACAAAGGTCCAATTCATCCACTGAGGACGCCATTTTGTCTTTTTTGCCGGCGCCAGACTTCCTAGCCATTGGGACAGTCGGGTTCGATGGGACAGTGGAGTTCGACGCCCCCGTCTCTCGGGGTCAATGGCGCCGAGTTCAAAGGTTATCCTATTTTTTGTTCTGATTTGAACTTTTAGCGCAATGTATTTCACACAAGGGGGGTAAAGGAGTCCAAAGTACGCCGTCGGCGGTGGTCGTCCGCCCCCGTGCCCCTCCCCCAGCGGTTAAAGTCTTTGTTTGTCCCCCTTTGGTCTCCCGCTCGGGGGTCCATAAAAGCGCGACGGCGACGGCGGTCTCTCCGAACGTTCCTGCGCTCGTACGATAATGGCTTCTCACCTGTTCGCCGCTCTGCTGTGCTTGGCCTTGGTTCTTCCCGACCTCTTGGGGGCCACGTCTCCCCCCTTGGCCACGTGCGAGCCGGAAGGCGCGACGGCGGCGGCCCACTTGGCCGTGCGACACATCAACGGGCACCACAAGCACGGCTACAAGTTTCGGCTGGCGGAACTGCTGAGCAGTAACTATCAACCGGTTAGCCTGGCAAGCTAGCTCGCTAGCACGCCGTTTTACATGGCTTTTTAAAATGAATGGCTTGAAAAATAATCTTGTCTAGGAGCATCTCTTGTGTTTTCTTTGGTAAATTTGTCCAAACGTTAAACTACTAGTGTTCCCTCGCCATTTGGCGGTTCGACTTTGGCGTTTTCGGCGGACGCGTCGCAGATCTTCTCTATCATTAGAGTAATAATAAGTAATAACATGTAGAGTACCGGTATGATACGTTACATCAATTGTGTATGTAAGATGGAATAATAATGGTGTGGAAAGTTGTAAATTAAAAAAAAAATGTTACTTATACGCTATAGTATTTATTTACATATTCCTCCTACTTTGTGGAAATTCACTTGATACATATGGATTAACCAACCGCGAAAATCGAGGGGATACCGTACTGTCATTTTCTGGCCATTCTGCCTTTTCTGATTGAAATGAGACGTTAGCATGCTTACATATTGCAAACGGATTGCGTTAACTATGTTATCTTACCGTGCCGACACATGTAAACAAACTGCCTTTTAGCTCCGTGCTAATGTGAGTGGAGCATTTCCCCATTTTAAAGGGGCAGGCGTAGCGGCTAACCTTAACTTTTAGCGCTAACATGCTACGTAAAATGCGCTCCTTTAACAGTGCTAATGTATTGAATTTAATTAAAAGCCTAACCTTCTATTGAAAGCAAGTCCTGAAAAGACGCATTGTCATTGTGTTGTGGTGCTCGTTTTTGACTCGAATGGCGTTAGCGTTCGGGACCGGATATGAATAAGGGAAAAACTTTGGGCTCCTCCCTCCAGGTGTCCGACAATTGCGTCATCGACCTGCAGCTGAAGTTGTCGCAGACCAAATGTCACGTGAGCAATCCCAAATATCACGAGGACTGCGAGGTCATGGCGCCTAGCGACCGGGTGAGTAGCAAAACGCTAGCCTGCGTGCTAAGCTAAGCTAACCAGAGTGTTTGCTTTCAGGGAGCCTCTGCCAACTGCAACATCCGGCTGTCCGTCACAGGGGGCGTGGCCAACGTGGTCCATTACAATTGCGACACCAAAGCAGGTTGGGGGCTGGCTCCTTTTCTTTGGCCTCACTTTTGATCAAATATCCATTTTAGGGGCTGTTTGCTGTCTATGATTATTTGTTTTTGACACGGCGGCAGCATCTTTTTGGTCCCTTTCTTCACTCAAATGCAAATGAAAGTGACCTGGGAATGCTCTCAAAGCAACAGGAAGTGACCCTGCTGCAATGCCCCAAAATCAAAGCAAAGTGACCCAAAGTCAACAGGAAGTTTATCAACGGGGCTTTTTCTAGTTGATAGTTTTTTTTCTTCTTCTCCCGTGCAGAGCCCAACAACTCCGAGATGGCCATGATTTGTCCCGACTGCCCCGGCTTGTCGCCCTTGGACAGCGAAATTGGCCTGACGGCGGTTCAGGCGGCCGTCAGACAGCACAACCAGCAGAGCAATCACCTCAACTACTTTGGCCTGATGGAGATTTCCAAGCTGACGTCCTACGTGAGCACCGACCAAATCCTCTCGTCGTCGTTTTGCGATTGAGTCGACGTCTCGTCCGTTTGAAGCGGGAGGGATGAGACCTTTCCTCGCCCCTACCAAGATGGCCGCCCCGGTGCCACGGTCCCCTCAAAGTCAATGCCTCGTGGTTGATTCACCCAAGGCGCCCGAGGACAATCTCGGCAGCTAACGGCTTGAAATAGATTGATATAGTGATATTCACGGCGACATCGACGTTGATGGGAACGCGGCCATCTTGGTGGTGGCGAGGAAAGCTTTTTCAGGGCTTTGGCCTTCAATGGAGACGAGTGCCGCTTGACGAGACGCGTTTCCTCGCACAGTACATCCCGGCTCCCAGCATGGGCACCATGATGGGGCTGGAGTTCGCTATGGTGGAGACGGCGTGCCGCAAAGATTCCAGGATGGTGCTGGAGGCCTGCTCGCCTCGCTGCCCCGACCGAGCCGTGAGTCCAATCCTCCGCCGATCGGGAAAAAAAAAAAAAAAAGAACTCATTTCTCGTGGCCTCTTTTTTTTCAGATTTTTTAAAATGATTTTTTTAAAACTATCTGGACAACTCATAGTCCCACGTCCCACGCTGAAAAAGATATTGGTTTTACAACTACTTTAAGTATTAAATTAATTCAGTAAAATGGACTTTTTTTTAAATAGAATAATTGCTATTCATTAGCTGCCCAGTGATGAGATAGAGGGTTTAATTTTTACTTTAGATTTTATTTATTTTATTAGAATGTTTATTTTTCAGGGTTAGTATTTTTTCCAATTTTTTGTAGTATTTTTATTTTTTAGGGTATTTTTTCCCATTTTTTTTGTAGTATTTTTTTAGGGTATTTTTTCCCATGTTTGTAGTATTTTTATTTTTTCCCATTTTTTGTAGTATTTTTTTCCGAATATTTCGCAATAACGTATAGTGCCTTTTTGTCATTTTTCAGAATATTCATCTCAATAACTGACTGTATTTTTCTATTTGTTGAAAATTTCTTTTCCTTTTTTTTACCGAGCTGTCTTTTTTTTCTTAATATACGTCTATTTTTTTGCTTTTCAAGTACCTTGAGTTCACAGCTGTTATTCTGACAAATAGTTGTATCGTTATAATTGGATTTTTGGACCACTTGAACGGCACCGAAACGTGATGAGCGCCTGTTTTTTTGTGTTAAAGCATCACGTCTTTTGCAAAGCGACGTACAAGGTCAGGGGAAGAGAAGTGGATGAGCTGGAATGTGAACTTTACCCCGCAAAAGTAAGTCTGGCAAAAAAAAAGATGAGCGTGCGGGCGGCTAACGGCTAACGGTGGCCATTTGTCGTGGGCAGGACACCACACCACTAGCAGTGGAGCCAACGTGCACCCTGTTCCACGGTAGTCCGGAAGACGAAGCCTGCCACCGTCAGTTGCAAGTCCACCACAAAGACGTGCACCAGATTTGCCCCTTCACCTCCTTGGCGTAAACATGCAAAAATAGCCAAGACAAAAAAATAGCAACAAAAATAATTGGCAAAAAAAAAAAACACACACACACACACAATTGTCAAAACTTTGAAAACTGCAAAAATAAATGAATAACTACATGAATAAATAAAGACTACACCTTTAAAAATACCTAAACCAGAGGAAAATATGTTAAACCCTTCCACAAGACAACACCAAATAAACATGGAGAATGTGTCCCTATCCAAGATGGACGCCCGCCCCAGCCCATTTAGCAACGTAAACTTTTTGACTTGCCTCTGCCGTAAGTTTTCCTCTCGTAAACGTACACGATGAGTTCCAAGTGCATTGTGGTATAGCTTCTTTATTGATGCTTCATTTTTGCATAGGCAATCATATTAAAAGTAAAGAATCGGTCAGTGTTCAAATGACATCATCATCACGCGACGATCACAGGAAGTCCCGTCCTCTTAAAGAATCGGTCAGCGTGTTCAAATGACATCATCATCACGCGACGACCACAGGAAGTCCCGTCCTCTTACAACTGACGCGTCATGCAAATAAAGATTGCTTATCAACGTTTTTGCCGTCCTTTCGATTTATTTCTCTTCTTAATAAAAGCGGACGCGAGCTGCGGAAAAGGGAAGGCCTTCCAAAAATAACAAAAAACATTTCTTTGTCACCGCGAAGCTGCGTGAAGACAATCAAAACGAATCCATCCGTTAGCGTGACGCGCTAGCACGCGAGCGGGAGCGGCAGGGAAACAATAGCAATGCGATGAAGGCTGGAATTCCCAGCATGCCTCGGGGCGGCTTTTTGTCTGCGTGTATGTCGTTTTGGCTAATGATGCCAACGCTTAAAGCTACTAGCCAAAAATCACGTCAGAGTAGACCCATGAAATTTAAAGACATCTTTACAAGATTCATTTGCTTGTTTTTGAAACGAGCAAAAGCTTTAGCGTCATATTCGTGCTACACGACTAGCCAAAAATGACAAAATGAAATCAAAATAATGCTGTTGGAGATTTGGTATCCTGTCATGATGCTGGTAAAAGTTGTTTCCATGTGAAACACTGCTAGCCACAGATTAAGTTAGCGTAGACAAAAACAAAAGAAATAACATTCTTTAGGGGATTTGCTTGAGCTTCTTGACGAGTACCACATAGCTAACCCTTTAGCATTGTTTCCATGCTATGTCGCTAGCCCCCAAAAGATGTCAGAGCAGACAAACGACAACAATTAGACAAGATTTGATTTTTGCTCATGATACCGACACAGGCAAACTAGCTGTAGCTTTAGCATTGTTTGCATGCTATGGGCCAAAAATGTCAACAAAGCAGACACAAACAGGAAAGAAATAACATTCTTTAGGAGATTAGCTTTGGTTTTGGGGAATGAAAAAAGGCCTTTAAGGCAAAAGCAAGATGGCGTCCAAATCATTTTTGTTGCCATCTAGCTCTGGATTTTCTTCCCATTTCCGCCGCACCAACAAAACGTTTATCCTCCCGACGGAGGTTAGCTTTAGCATTGTTAGCATTGCGCGCGTGTGGCTCGGCCACGCTCCAACGTTTGGTATACATTCAAAATATTTAGACACACTCGTGTTTTCCGTTATAGAAGAAGCGCTACAAACGTACATGCAAAATTATAAAATAGATTATTATGAGTGCGGAAATTGCACCGGCACCCCGACAATAAAAGCGCTAAGCCGGCCGGGGGAAGGGCGGCCACGCGCCAAAGGCTCATTGGTGTGGGCAAGGTCACGCCCACTTTGCTAGCTAGCATCGATGACTCAACGTTTTGGTTCGCTAAACAGAATTAGCGTCTCTCGTTATTAGCCGTTATCATCTCGGACTGCCATTGACGGCGATAGAAGTCCAATTTATGTCGACCGGGAGGGCGGACAGCGATGGGGCGAGTTTTTCTTTTTAATATTTGGGGATTTTGTTTAAAAAAAAAAGTATTATTTTCAAACATTTTGGACAGATGTTTTTTCAAGAATGGTTGTTTGTCTCCTCGTGCCCTGTGATTGGCTGGCCATCTATTCAGGATGTCCCTCCCCTGCCCGGTGCCTGGAGTGAGTTGTAGGCTCCGGCACCCCCTGCAGCCCTTGTAAGGATAAAGCGGTTCAGAAAATGAACGAATGAGATTTTTATGAATGGTGATGGATTTCCGTTTAAACCGACTTTGGACGTCCGGCCTCGTCAATGGCACTGAAAATTTTGGAGTGAAAGTTTCTCAGGTGAGAGTTTGTTCATCAACACGCTTGTCAATGGCAGCCATTGCGTTTAGAAAGCAAAAATTTGGATTCATTTTGGGTAGAAATGAGCCTTTGGACACTTCCGACATTAAAGCGCTAACCCGCTACCGCTAGCTAGTTAGCATGAGTGACGTCATCCATCCTGCATGCAACTTTTTTTGTTTTTTTTTGTTTTGGTTTCGTTTGCTGCAAAGGGTACCGTTAAAAGTGTTCTATGTTTTTTTTTCTTGTCGTCAAACTGAAGGCAAGGCACATTCTGTGTTTCAGACATTTCGTGCAAAATAGATGATAAAAAACTCAAATAATAATAATAACAAAGTTCATTCAGCGTGGCTGGAAGGTCAGGAGGGGGAAAAAAATCCCTTTGGCCACCGTTTACGCAAAATTGGGGGATTTTCTCATAGTTTTTCCACGTTTTGCGGTACCTTAAAATGCTAATTTTAAAATGACCATTGGTGAAAGGGGAAAGTGGACTGCTTTCTACCATTGACGGCGATAGACGTCCAATCCGTTTGGACCAGAGGGCTAAAACCCTAGTCTTCATTTTTATTAACAGTCATGAATTATTGAATTATTAAACAGTACCAATACTTTATTTAAATATTGGGGCATTTATGAATGATCACTTCCTGTTTATTTTGGTGGCATTTCTGTCTCAAGAAACTCAATTCTGCTTGATTCTGGGTCACTTCCTGTTTATTGCTTGACTTTGGTGCAATTCACATCACTTGTTGGATTTTGGGTCATTTCCTGCACGTTTTGGGGGCACTAAACTTTGATTTTATGGGCATTTTCGTCACTTCCTGTCAATATCGGCTCACTTTCTGATCATTTTGGGTTATTTCCTGTGGATTTGGGGGGCTTTTTCACAAAGTCTGGCATTTAAGATGGACAAAAACACAAATAAATATTGTTAATGGCTACTAATAGCACATTCTAAGGTTGATTTATACAATCCTTTAAATTATTTCTATAGTATTAATGAGTTTTTAAGCTTTAATGTCCTCAAAGTACCATTTTTTTATTTTATTTGCTTGGTCTATCACCGTCAATGGTAGCCAATGAGCTAAGAGCACACGTGATTGTCAATCATCAAAGTATTTTTCAGTATTTTTTCTCTTGGGGCGGTGGGAAGAGAGTGGGCGGGGCTTGGGTGCGGGGCTTAGGGGGGCAAAAAGTTCCAATTTGAATGAAAAGACGAGTCTCTTTCTCTCTCGAAGTGAGTCCGAAAAAAAAAAAGCGAGCCTTATTTGCATATATGAGAAGCAGCACCTGCAAGGGGGCGGGGTTAAAGGCTTGATTGAAGTCCTTTCTGGGAATTCCTCCGGGCGACCAATCTTCGCAGCCGTTCGGATGGGATGGCGTAGTGTTTCAGTTGCCGAGGTACCAAGACTGAAACGTACGCAGGCGTTAGGTCACGTGATTAAACAAATAGATACGACTTGAACCCACAGTCAGCTGGGATAGGCTCCAGCACCCCCGCCAAGTGGTGAACACACACAAGGGAGAAAAAAAAAGGAACAAACTACCTTATTTTGGATTTCACATGCTTACTATCAACAGGGCTGGAAATAGACTTGTTGATGTAATTCAAATATTGGCCAGCAGATGGAGCCCAATTTACGCTGACTTGCCAAATGTCATTCATTTGTTCTTATTGAAATGATACTTCCATAGAGGTAGGCATACCTATATGATAAGCGCACGTACCTGGGCTTGGTAGAGTCCAGCGGGGTCTCGATTGGCGATGCCCACAAAGGAGGAGCGGCCGCCGGGGGGGGTGCCGGGGGCCGAGTACGCTGCTGCGGCGACGGCAGCGTCAGCGGACCGTCGGGCGCTCGACGGGCCGGCCGGGCACTTACTGGGCGACGCGGGGGAGTCGGCGGCCCCGTCGGAGGAGGTGCTGGGGGGCTTGACGTCCGCCGCCGGCAGGGTGGGCCGGGGCAGCCCCAGGGAGGGGGCCAGCATCTGAGAGGAGAGGTAATGGCCGCCGGCCTTCAACTGGTTGCTGCCGTTTAGCTGCAGACGCAAACGTTGACAATTCAACCACTGCCGTTGCCCCGAGTTGACAGGAAGTGGCAGAAAATCAACAGGAAGTGCCCCAAAATTCACAGAAAGTGAGCCAATGACCCGGAAACTGACAGCAAGTGACCCAGATGTGGCCCAACGTCAATAGAAAGTGACATGAAATCGGAAGAAAGTGAACCAAAATGGCCACAACTTTACAGAAAGTGCGCAAAAATCAACAAAAAGTGACCCAGGGTGGCCCCTTCTTGATACAACTACCTCCAAAACTGAATGAAATGAATAGAAACTGACATCAAATCAACAGGAAGTGACCCCAAATGAATAGAAACTGACATCAAATCAACAGGAAGTGACCCAGAATTGCCCAAACTCGATAGAATGTGACCCCGAATCAACAGGAAGTGACCTCAAACGGCCCCAAAAGTGAGCCAATGCGGCCCCACGTGAAAAAAAGAAATCAACGGGAAGCGGGAATAGAGTTTCCAAAATAAAAGGCAAGAGGAAGTAGCTCACCGAGCTCTGGTTGGCCGGGTCGCAGGCCAGGGAGACCAGGTCCTTGATGGGGTCCTGGCCCAGGTGCGGAGGGTACCGGATGGCCCCGTGCGGGAAGTAGGACGAGGACGGGAAGTGCAAGGACGGCGACTGGTGAGGACGGGGAAGCCCGCCGTGCACGGCGATCACGGGCCGGTGGTGCTGGGTGAAGGAGCCCGGCCCGGGCGAGTCCCCTCCCCCCCGGGCCGAGGGGCTGCCGTCCGCCTTCTTTGCCGGAGGGGACGCTCCTGTCCAAACGGGAAGGGGATTGGATCACTGCCGTCTAGTTAGTTAGTTAGTTAGTTAGTTAGTTAGTTAGTTAGTTAGTGTTGGGGTTATTCTGGGATATTATTATACAGCGGCACCTTGTCATACAAAATTCTCGTCTTACGATGGAAATTTCCATCGGATAATTCGCCCGTCATGTGATCAAAATGTCGTGATGCGACCAAGCCAGGTGGCCATGGCACTGTCTTTTTTTTGCATCTCTTTCGTATATAACAATATTTACGAGCATGGAACGAAATAATTCAGACGAGTTCCTCCTAGGACCAGGAAACGCACAACGCGCATGCAAAAAGAGGGCTTTCTGGGTAATGAAGTATACTCGTGCACATAACACCAACCCATAGGCAATGGCAACCTTTCTCAGAATAAAACTTCATTAGCCACAATCAATACGTGGGTGGGTAAGCTCAACTATTGTATTTCCTGTTATTCTTTCTAAGGAAAGAAGCTCCCTCCCGCCATCGTTCTTTAAAGACTATTTCTCGTTGGCAAGTGGTCGTCGTGCGTTGTTATCCTATTGTGAGGACATTTGTGTGCATCATTTTGGGAATATTTTGAAGGGAATACGTAGTACAACAGCAAACAGTCCATGGATAGCGAACGTGAGTGAGGGTGGAGGCGTGGCAAACCGCCAACCCGGCCAGAACGAAGGTAACAAAAGATTACAACAAAATTAGAATTCAGTTTTGTGTAAAGTTACATTAAACGTATGTTTGAGTGTCTGTATATATGAATCCAAGTTCATTTAAATTTGTTTGTTCCGTTTACGAGTGCGTTGTCGTGGAAAAAAATAAACCGGATTAAGCTCGTATCTCGAGGTACCACTGTATATGTATATGTGAAACATTAATCATTATAAGCAGACAAAAGCTCAGTTACCAAGGACACTTTCCCCTGCAGCTGGCCCCCGAGGACATTTCACTGTCCCAGGCCGAGGACTGTTGATCTGAGTTCGCAATGAAGATCTGTGAAGGACTCTTAAATTGCTTTGACTTGGATTCCGGAGCAGATGGCGATATCGAATCGACCTCCGAAAATACTCGCAGATTGTTTTAAAATAGTGTTGCTATGTCATTGTTTTGCTGAATGGAGGCTTGCTTGTTTGTTTAAATTCTTATGCAGTTGTTTTTGGTTTCCGACCTTAATTGTTTTGAATACCTGATATGCAATTGTTGTTGCAGTTGTTTTTTTGACCTTAATGGTGTTATTCGGTTAAACCAAGGGTAGGGAACCTATGGCTCGGGAGCCACATATGGCTCTTTTGATGGGTGCATTACCTCACACTAACCTGTGAGGTAAACTATGGAAACTGCTGGTGAGAACGCGCAGGAATAGGAGCGTTACGTTACTATTATGGCATTGACACTACCCCAGCGCCTTATAATCATTTTTTTTCCCATTACACTCTTTTGTATGGATTTTCGCAGTGATACTCATTGATTAGCAACAACGTATCAATGTTGTCAAAAGAATTCAGAGACTTTTTGTACTTTAAAAGTGGTAAATTGACTGAAAAAAAATGGCACATTTTCATGTATTTTGACTTTTAAATTTCGGAGCATGGCTCTCAAGGATTAACATTTTAAAAAAATAGGAATTGTTTATGGCTCTTTCCATCAAAAAGGTTCCCGACCCCTGGGTTAAACAACCGTTGCAATTGTTTGAAATAAGATAAGCTTAATTGTTTTGATTCTAATGCAACTAAATGGACAGACAGGAGAGGATGTCTTTCTTTCGAACCATCTGTGACGAGGACGAGTCAGGGTTGATTCTCACTTGCAAGATAACGCTGGATGATGTGCTCCGATGTCTTTCTTTTATGAAAGTATAACTATTAATGAACCTATCAGTTCGAAATTGGCGACTTTGGTCACGGTCTGTTTTCAAAGTCTTGGATTTGGTAGACCACGCCACGGTTTGCTTCCACGTGGCCGCGTTTAGGGACAAGACGGGCCCCTACCTCCTTCCACGTCGTCCGCCCAGTTTCGGGAGCCGCTGGCCGGAGAGGACGGCGAGTGGTAATAGTCGGTCGCCGGACTGCCCGCCGCCGCCGCCGCCGCCGCCGCCTCCTCGTCCGCCGAGCCGGACTTGTGACGCTTGCTCCTGCGTGGACATTTTTTTTGGACCGGTTTAGTCCACCTGACGTTTTAGGGGCGGGGACTATTCTATCCCTTAAGGCACATATGTCAAAGTGGCGGCCCGGGGGCCAAATCGGGCCCGCCGCATCATTTGGTGTGGCCCGGAAAAGTCAATGATGAGTGCCGACTTTCTGTTTTAGGATCAAATTCAAATGAAGAGTAAGATGTATTTTCCTGATTTCCCCCCTTTTAAATAAATTATTGTCATTTTTGAATCCATTTTTTCTGTGTTTTTAGTTCAACAATCATTTTGTAAAATCTAAAAATATATTTTAAAAAAAGCTCAAATAAACATTGGTTTAGATCTATAAAAAAACAGAATATTCAGGGCTTTTAATCCAGTTCATTAATCCATTTTAAAAAGACAAAAAACTAAATATTCTATCTAAAATGGTCCATCCCACGTGAAATCAAGTTGACGTTAAAGCGGCCCGCGAGCCAACCCGAGTCTGACACCCTGGCCATGAATTCCCACCAATGACATTCCAGCACGACGAGGATTCAATTCATATAGACTGCACGTGTGTCAAAGTGGCGGCCCGGGGGCCAAATCTGGCCCGCCGCATCATTTTGTGTGGCCCGGGAAAGTAAATGTTGAGTGGCGACTGACTTTCTGTTTTAGGATCAAATTCAAATGAAGATTATAGATGTATATTACATTTCCTGATTTTCCCTCTTTTAAATAAATTATTGTCATTTTTGAATCCATTTTTTCCTGTGTTTTTAGTTCAACAATCATTTTGTAAAATCTAAAAATATATTTTAAAAAAGCTCAAATAAACATTGGTTTAGATCTATAAAAAACGGAATATTCAGGGCTTTGAATCCAGTTCTTTGAATCCATTTATGAAAAAAAAAAAATCTAAATATTATATCTAAAATGGTCCGGCCCACATGAGATGTGGGCCGGACCATGAATGTGGCCCGCCAACCAAACTGGCTTTGACACCCCTGCCTAAAGGAAATGGGGAAAAAACTTATTTTTTACCCGCTGGCGTGGGCGGCGAGCAGGGCGCGTCGCATGTTGACGGGCTGCTGGAGCGTCTGGTTGAGGTCGTAGGCCAGGTGTCCGTGAAGCTCGCCGATGGAGAAAGCGGGCCCCGCCCCCGACACCACGGGTGCTGCGCACAGACGCACGTGCACGCCGCCGCCTTCAGGGACGTCCCACGGACGGACGTACGGACGGACGTACGTACGGAGGGACGGACGGAGGGACGGACGGAGGGACGGACGCTCTTTGAGCAACTTACTCCTGGACACCCGCACCAGCTCGTCCACGCCAAAGACCCCCGACGTGGCGAAGGCTTCGTGAAACTCGGCCTCGTCTGTCAAGCGGAAGGCGGACGCTCGGATCGGTCGCTCGGAGAACGCCCAGACGCCGTCACGTTACCCGTTATCGCGCCGTCCTCTTGCTCGGACGCCGGCCGATCGGGACTCCCGCTCTCTTCGGCTTCTGCGCAGAGGAGGAGCGGATGTCATTGCCCCAGATTGGTCGCCGAATGTCCACCGGCCGGCGTGCAAATGAGCTTTGGGCTGCTCGTGAGTCAGACACGGAACGGATGCCGGTCGGTCCGTGTCTGAGCAGTCACGGATCGGTCGTATGCAGTCGATTGGTCGCCGGACTTTTGGTTGCCGGTCTTTTGGTCGCGGTCTTTTGGTTGCGGTCTTTTGGTCGCCCGGACCGCAACAACGGGCGACCAAAAGACCGGCGACAAAACAAGGTAAAACAAGACGGTCTACGCATGAATAAAAGCCAACAATAGCCATGAGCCGTTTCACTGAGCCCACGTAGAAGTTTGTATGTACATGCGTTGCTGTCCCTTTAAGAAGCTCCGTCAGTCAGTCAGGGTCTTAACAAGTTCTCCAACAAAAAACAATACAAGTCCAGGAAATGTGGAGCTTTTCTTTAGCCTAATAATAACTAGGACATTAAGTAGGACTAAATAGTCGTTCGCAGTTTGTATTTAGGGAATTTCAGCAACGATTTAAATGGTAATTATCAATAACCTTCCGGGCGACCAAAAGACCGGTGCTCAAAAGATCGGCGACCAAAAGACCGGCGACAAAACAAGGTAAAACAAGACGGTCTACGCATGAATAAAAGGCAACAATGGCCATGAGCATTTCCACTGAGCCGAGTGTAGAAGAGTTTGTATGTACATGCGTTGCTGTCCCTTTAAGAAGCGACGTCAGTTCAGTCAGGGTCAAGAACAAGTTGTCCAACAAAAAAACAATCAAAGTCCGGGAAATTTGGAGCTTTTCTTTAGCCTAATAATAACTAGGGCATGAAATATGACTAAATAGTCGTTCGCGGTTTGTATTTAGGGAATTTGAGCAACCATTTCAATGGTCATTATAATAATAATAATAATAATCGGAAATAGGCCCTGTCGTCATTATCAACAACAAAAAAGCCTACTTGTCATCACACCCAGAAACTGCGTATGACGATCATACCAATGGTAATTATCAATAACCTTCCGGGCGACCAATCGACCGTGTACCGGATCGGTCGCCAATCCACATTGAGACGAGGACAAATTGGAATTGGATGACCCATCAATGTCAGGTCAAAAAGCCACCACCGTTTGGTGTCCAGTCTACATCAGGACATTCTGGGAAAAAAAAAAAAAACTAGGATTGGTCGCCAGTCCATTTCATGGAATTTGGCCGCAAGGACTCAGCACCATATGCTCGCCATCGCCAATCCAAATTGGAACTAAAAGAGCTGGCGGATGGGCCGCCGCCATCGGTCGTTCGGTCACGGGACGCGGAAAGAAAGGGAGGGGGGAATGGACGGACGGACGGACAGACGGACGGACGGGGGCCTGACCTTTGAGGTGCACGTGGTAGGCCAGGTAGAGGTCCAGCTCCTTGACGGAGACGGAGATGTGGCGAGGCTGCACGCACAGCAGCGGCTGGGCGCACTGGACGCCCTTGACCAGTCGCTCGCCGTCCGTGCTTTCCAGCGGGACGCCCTTGAAGAGGATGACCATGACCAGGTCCAGGCGCCAGACCTGACAAAGTGGAGGTTAGGTGGTTTCCTTCCCGGCGGCCGGTGGGCGGGGCCACCAGAAAACCGAATCCCGGCCCCGCCCCCCACCCACCTTATCGGCCTGTCGCAAACAATCGATGCGGCGCATCTTTCCCTTCTGGTCCGGGTTGGAGAGGACGCAGCAGGGCGCCTTCTTGCCCGTGACGGAGAGCACAAAGTCCTGGCGGAACTCGGGGCGGATGTCCTTGCGCAGCTTGGCCAGCAGGCGCGAGGCCCACTTCTGCTTGACCTCGGCCTTCTCGCCCAGCAGCTCGTCCTTGGCCGCCCGCTCCTCCTCCTTGGACATGCGCTTCTCGTGCTTCTTGAAGTACTTCCTCTTGCGGGCCTGCAGGTTGAACCAGGCGTAGGCGAAGGCGCGCACTTGCGGCAGCAGCGCCTCGATGAACGGGTGGAACTCGTCCTGGACAAAAGAGACGGACGCTCAACCAACGGCCGGAGTCGGAACCGGACCCCAAAGCCCCAGCCCCAGCGGGACCCCATCGAGCACGCCCCCTTCGACGACGTCTATCCCCAGCGGTGGGAAACAATTCATATAATCAATTGTCATTTCATTGGCGCAGCAATGGATTCAAAATGCCACTGGTGACTCTAATTCAAGGGTGTCAGACTCGGCTTGGTTCGCGGGCCGCTTTAACGTCAACTTGATTTCACGTGGGCCGGACGGTACACGGTCAATTGGTCGCCGGTCTTTTGGTCGCCCGGAAGGTTATTGATAATGACCATTGAAATGGTTGCTCAAATTCCCTAAATACAAAGTGCCAATGACTATTTAGTCAGACTTAATGCCCTAGTCATTATTAGGCTAAAGAAAAGCTCCACATTTCCCGGACTTGTATTGTTTTTGTTGTTGTAGAACTTGTTAAGACGCCGACTGAACTGACGTGGCTTCTTAAAGGGACAACGCATGTACATACAAACTCTTCTACACTCGGCTCAGTGAAACTGCTCATGGCCATTGTTGGCTTTTATTCATGCGTAGACTGTCTTGTTTTACCTTGTTTTGTCGCCGCTCTTTTGGTCGTCGGTCTTTTGGCGCGGTCGGGGCGACCAAAAGACCGTGACCAAAAGACCGGCGACCAAAAGACCAGCGACCAATCGACCGCACATGGGGCCGGACCATATTATGATTTTTTTTTTTAATAAATGGATTAAAAGCCCTGAATATTCCGTTTTTTATAGATCTAAAACAATGTTTATTTTAGCTTTTTTTAAATATATTTTTAGATTTTACAAAATGACTTTTGAACTAAAAAGACAGAAAAAATGGATGAAAAAAAAAAAGACTTGATTTAAAAGGGGTAAAATCAGGAAATTCAATATGCATCTATACTCTTCATTTGAATCTTTGTCCGGCTCCTAACCCGGGAACGGAGCCCTCCCGTCGGCCACACTTTGTGCCCGCCCCGCCCGGCCCGGCCAGGCCGCCGTGTCCCACCGCGGCCATTTTCTTCCGAGTGAGTGGGCTCGGCCGGGAGGAAGTTGAAGTTGGCTCGAGCGGCCTGTCAACACCGGGCGAGCCTCCGGAGCCCGGCCAATGCCGGAAGCGTCCGTGCGAGCGACGAGCCGAAGTGGCCTTCCGAAAGCCGCCATTCTGGCTCAATCGTCATTAGCTCAGATAACTACGCCGTGTTCCGCGTGGATTGGGTGTCGGTTTGGAGCGCCGCCGCCGCCGCCGACTTCCGCCCTGGCTGGACCGTTGGACGGAAGCCGTTGACAGCGACTCAAGTGGAAAAGTTTGGCATTTCAAAGGGCAAAAACTCGCGCTTCGCTGTCCTTTCTAAGCCCGAACGCTAGTCGAGAGTGTCAAATGTGCCAATGGACTGGCCGCCAGGCTGTAAAAAGTCCAGGTGTTCGCCCATGGGCACATGCCGTGAAACCGGTGCTATTTTCAATAAAGTTTGGCGACGGAGGGACGGACGGACGGACTGGCCAACGTCACGAGTCCCAAGCGAGGGGCTTCCAAAGTAACATTTTTTTGAAAAAGGGCTATTTGTAACGAATGTTTAACGAGCGTTTCGGTACCGGAACTGCTTTCTCTCTCTCTCTCTCTCTCTCTCTCTCTCCCCCTCCCTCTCGCTCCATCAGTCTGCCTAAACCGCCCTCCCTCTCTCTGTCTCCGTCTTGTTATTGTCCTACCATGTCCGAACCGAAGTCAACGGCGGCCCATGTCCGTCGTCGTCGTCGTCGTCGTCAGTCGGTTGGTCGGTGCAGCCGTCCAGCCAGCTAGCCAGCTAGCCAGCCGCCTTGGCTTCCTTCTCATTCCATGGTCGGGGCCGACACCGGAACCGCGGCAGTAAGGGGGCAAATCCAGTAAAAGCAGCACCTCGCCGTCCCGCGAACAGGGCCCCGGCCGGCCAGCCCCCCCCCCCTCATGCCCAGCGCACCCCCCTCCTCCTCCTCCTCCTCCTTCTCCTCCTCCTTCTCCTCCTCCCACCCCTCCTCCCCCTCCTCTCTACCGGCAACGCTCACCCCCTCCCTCTCCCGGTAGGCTGCGGCAGAGCAGGATAGTCGCCACGTTCGCCGTTTTTCATGACACCCCTGGAAAAGAGCATTCAAAAAGGGGGGTTAACCCATTTTTTTCTTCCATAAACAATTTTTAATGAGACTTTGACGACTTGACGTCGTTAGTGGTAGCCGTCCGTCTCCGTTACACGACATCATTTGGGTGCTGTCCATCAAAAGCGTTCCACTTTCTCCTCTTCTTCCTCATCCTCGCCTTCATCTTCTTCTCTGTAAAGTAACAAATGTCTTTCATCTGGGAATGGGGTGTCTAAACCTTTTTGGAGGGTGTCAATGGATGAATTAAAAAAACAACAACAACTTTGCACACATTGTTTCTGACCTTTGCTTCCCCAAGAGTCGTTTGAGGAGGACCAAGACAAAGACCACCAAGAGGAAGCCCACCACGGCGCTCAGGCCCGTCAACCACGGCCGAAGCCCCGGCCGAAGCCCCGACGATGCGGAGGCGGAGCCTCTCACAAAATAAAAAAAACAACGGGAGTTACATGACGGCTCTGTCTTGGAAAAGGAAGTGATTTGAAATTCTACTTTTCAATTGCTCTTTAGGGCCTAAAAGGGAGCCCCACAAGAGGGCGCCACCCTAAGTTCCACCCCTGCAATGGCATCAAAGTCCGGGAAATGTGGAGCTTTTCTTTTGTCTAATAATGACTAGGGTAGTAAGTATGACTAAATAGTCATTGGCACTTTGTATTTAGGGAATTTGAGCAACCATTTCAATGGTCATTATCACTTACCTTCCGGGCGACCAATCGACCGTGTACCTTTTTATGGAAGAAGCTTACCTGCGACCGTGGGAGCCCGGGCCAACGCCAACGTCAACGCCAAGGTGAGAGCCCACCGGGACATTCTTGTAAACGATCGGGTCGTCTCCTGGTCCTGGTCTGGGCTTTTACGAGGCGAGGCAGTTCAAAGTTCGAGAAATTCCTATGGCGGTGGTCACGTGTTCAATTTTATGGCCTTGCGTGGGGCTGGATTGGCATCGGGTTCATTTGCATTGAATAACGTGTTTTTGGACTGTCAGAGAAGATCAAAAATGGCCTACAAAAGGTGTTTTTAAAATGCCTTTTTCAAGCAGGAACTCGCCACCGACCGGCCGGCCGCCCGGTCAACATTGGATTGGACGCTCAATAGCGGCCAATGAGTGAAGAATGAAAATGCATTTTAAAGCACTGTGGATAAGATTGTGATCGTCTAAGACAGGGGTAGGGAACGTATGGCTCGGGGGCCGCATGCGGCTCTTTTAATGGGCGCACGAGGCTCTCCGCTAACCCGTGAGCTCAAATCTGGAAAGCGCCGAGTCCCAAACGCACCAATAGGAGCGTCAGTAGGCACTGTGGCGTTGACACGACCTCTAGCGCCATTTTAATCTTCTTTTTTTATGACTCTTCTCCATGCATACCGTCATTGATACTCATTGATTAGCAAGGGCGTAACAATGTTGTCAAAAGAATTCAGAGTGTTTTAGTACTTTAAAAGTGGTGAAATCAAAAAAAAAATGGGCACATTTTCATGTATTTTGACATCTAAATTTGGAGTATGGCTCTCAAGGAAGAACATTTGAAAATATGATTTGTTTATGGCTCTCTCTGTCAAAACGGTCTGGCCTAAGAAAATAAAAGTGGAAGGATTTCAAGGGGGACTATTTTTTATTTTTTTTATTTTTTTAAAGCAAGCCTCAAGTTAAACGTGTCCACTTTGTGTATTTTATGACCGTGAAAGGGGGGGCCAAAAAAGAATGGACTCTTTTTTCTTATTTTCAAGGGTTAGATAAGACAAATGAGGCACAAAGGAACATTGGTGTTGTTTTTTTTGGACGCTTTTGTGACACGCTAGAGCAGGGGTCGGGAACCTTTTGGACCAAGAGAGCCACAAACAAAGTTCATATTTTCCAATGTTATTCCTTGGGAGCCATACTACCAATTTAAAAGTCAAAATACATACATGGAAACGAGTGCCTTTTCATTTTGTTGTTGTTGTAATTTCACCACTTTTAAAGTGGAAAAATATGAATATTTTTTAAAAGATTCTTATGCTGTTGCTAATCAATGAGAGGATGCATTCCACAAGAGTCTACTGCAAAAAAAAGAAGAGGATTAAAGCAGTTCTAAATGTAATAGTATCTCAGTTCTGTCACCAGCCATTTCCATATTTTAGCTCACAGGTTAGCGAAGAGCCAGCAAACCCATCAAAAGAGCCACATGTGGCTCCCAAGCCATAGGTTCCCCCTACCCCTGTGCTAGAGTGTTTGATTTCTTAACGATTGCATGTTGAGAATGTACAACGAGTTTGGATTGGATGTGTTTATCGGTGTTCCATTGTTGATCCTTTGATCCATATGGCAAGTGTGTGGCATGTTAAAGAATATCGGTTTTCGATTATTGATGTCTTAGCACATAGCTTCAGGCACTGGACATTTTTTGTCATTACAGTAAAGTTAAAGATTTCAGTAAAGTCGGATTGAAGAAAGACCAATGGATCACTGTTGTGATTATTTTTCCCTGTGTTTTAAGATTAAATGCAGGGTGTAACACTTTCAAGTTGGTTTGTTGTCTGACGCGCTTTCACCAGATTCCATCGGATAATAAATTTGCTGTCCCTCGCCTTACTCGTACGTCATTTATTTTCTATGTACATGATATGTGTGGTCAATATATATATATATATATGATATACGTCGATCTCAAAGAGAAGGCCGGTGGTCGGCGACCAGGAGAAGCGCCGGTCCGCCCGTACGCTGGGCCACGGGGTCGCCGGCGGCGGCGGCAAAGGGCGGCGAGGGCGCGGCGCTCACGGCCGGCGTGTTGAGGTCGTAGACGCCGGGGCGGACGAAGCAGGCCCGCAGTGGCAGGAGGCGGCTTTGGCGGGGCGCCAGGGTCAGCCGGTGGCGCGTCTGGCCCACCCAGGCGAAGGAACGCTCGTCCCCATCCCGGCTACGGCGGAGGGCGGTGGCGTATCGTGATTGGACGGAAATCCCCCCCTTTGTCGATGGCTCACCTGATGGTTTTGAGGCCGAGGTCGACGGTGACGTCCACGTCCGTCGGGCAGCGGTTGGACAGCGTCAATTCCACGGGAACCACGCAGACGCTGCGGCGGGCGGGCGGGGAAAACAATAAATGAAAAGCCCGCCGTCACGACGCCGGCGAGCGCGTGGCGCCGTCGCCGTCGCCACCTGTGGTCGGAGAAGTCGTGCCGGTGCGTCTCCGGGAAGTGCAGGTCGCTCTTGACCAGCCGCGCCAGTCGCGCCGGCGGCAGGGCGGCCGGGGGAGGCGGCTCCGTCTTGAACTTGAGCAGGACCATTTCCTGAGGTTCCTGATGGAGGCGGCGGCGGCGGCGGCGGCGGCGGCGGGGAGGCTTGTTACGAATGGCCGCCACTTTCCGTTCCGTTGGATCGTGTCGTCTGACTCCGGAGCGGATGCCAAGAGCCAAAATGGCGTGCGTGCCTGACCTGCTTGGGCGCCAGGGACGTGGCCTCCTTGCCGAAAGCCTCCAACGCCACGTGGAGTTGACCTTCCAGGGTCAGCTCTCGGTTGTCCTCCACCACCGATGCCTGGATGGAGTTAGGGTTGTTTTTATTTTGATTTTCAGGGTTTTCCCCACTTTTTTTTTTTTTGCGCGCTCGCCTTCCAGATGACCACGATGTCCAAGTCCAGCCGCTCGCACTCGTCCACCAGGCGCAGCAGTTCTTCTCCGGCCTGGCCATGGTTACCACCGCCGACGACGTCCGCTTGCCGGGACTCGGACGAGCGCCGGCATCGGAAGAAAAAGTCGCCGCAGGGCTTGGCCGAACTGACGATCTAAAAAACCCCAAAACAAAACAAGATTGGAGCTACAGCGGCGCCCAACGATGGCCGCCCACCCGCCCACCCGCACACCCCGGCCTACCATCTCATGGCCCATGCCCACGTCGGAGAAAGTGAAGACGTCGGCGTCGTCCGGAACGTCTGCGAGCGGCGAGCAAAAATAAATAAAAGGTCCGTGTGCATCCGACGACATCGGTCGGCGGCCGGTCGGCGTACCCGGCGGAGGTTTGCGCGGCGTGGCTCGGAAGCAAAGTTTGGCTCGTTCTCTGCCGCTCACGTTGCAATCTGGAAGTCAAGCGGACCGTGGTGGCCACGGACGACACGGACGGATGTCGGAATCGGGCGGAGGACGATCGATACCTTTCTCCTTGGCGGGGTTGACGCATTTGCTGAGGCTCCAACTTCGACTGGCGGCGGACACTTGGACGACGCGGAAGTGGCGCGGGCCGCCTTCGCTCTGGGGGGAGGGAGGGTCGTCAAGCGGGGCGCGGGGACGACGACGGCGGCGTGGGCCGGCCGGCCGGCCGGCTCACCGCGCTGACGTTCTCCACATCCACGAAGACCAGCGCGCCGCCGCCGTCCCGCCGCCGCCGGGGAGGGACGGCGCTGGGGCAGGCCGACGCCCGCACGCTCAGAGATCGGCTGGCGCAGATGAAGACGGAGTGACGCACCACCCGGTGGCTGCAGAACAAATCACACGTACATACGGCGTGAGCGGACGATTCGCCGACGGACGTTCGGCCGAATGGCGTTCATTCAGCCGAACGGCAATATTGACTTTATTTTAAAAATGACGTCCAGCAGAAAGCGAGTTTTAGCAGGTTGAGCTGCATTCAAGACTGTCGGGAAGTTGGAAAAGTGAAAAGCACGCTCCCCATATTTTTGGGGTCATGTGTTAAACTTGATGTCTAGTTTTTCTAATTGCCGTTCAATCAAAGGTTGAATGAATCCATTTTAAAAAATGAACTTTCATTCATTCATGGTTCCCAGTCAAATAGATTGGACATATACAAGTTAAACACTATCTCCAAAAAATAAAAATAAAATAACTTTAGAGTGTTTTTGGAGCTCTAACACTGGTTAGAGCATTTTGCAAGTGAGATTTATTAACATTGTATTTAATGATAAATGTATCTACAGTGGTACCTGGTCATACGACCGCTCGTCTTACGACGGAAATTTCGATGGAATAATTCGCCCGAGATGCCATCAAAATTTGGTGATGCGACCAAGCCAGGTGGCCATGGCACTGTCTTTTTTGCATCTCTTTCGTGTATAATAATATATCTACGAGCACTGGGTGGACTTTGCATCCCCCCCACTTTGGTCTACATTGACATAGCAGGTAAACAATGGATGGGCAGAGTTTTGCAAAGAAAAGATCTGGAATATATGTACACTGGGTAATGAGACACGGGGAAGCGGCAAGTTCCAAACAACTCTTGATGCGTTCGTTTTGACGACTCCGGCGGAACGTCGGGGTGGGTGGGGTCAACCCGTAGAACCAAGGTCAAAAAGATTCCAACAAAATTAGAATTCAGTTTTGTGTCAAGTTACATTAAACGTTGAGTGTCTGTATATATTAATCCAAGTTCATTAAAATTTGTTTGTTCGTTTACGAGTGCCGTGGATTAAGTCCCCCCCGAATGTGTCGTTGCCTTCCCCTCCGCGAAATGAGTCTAATTTTACTTCTATTAAACACATTTTATTACTATTAAACCACTAGTTATGTGTTACTTTGTTAGAAGAAATCAAACATTTTTTCCAATCCAATATCCTGTTTTTGGTGTTTTTTCAGAGGGAGGGCTGGAACCAATTCATTTGTTTTCCATTCATTTGAATGGGAAACGGCCGCTGGAGTGACGAGAATCTCAGTCTCGGAATGGATTACGATCGTATGTTGAGGTACCACTGTATAAACATATTTTGTAAATACAATAATAATCCTTTCAATTTTTGTTTTTTTTAAATGACCGTCATATCGTCAATCAACCAACTCATGACGTCCCCCCCACGTCCAATGACTGACCTGATGGGGTGACCTTTCTCCGGGCTTTGGTAGTAAAAGAGGAAGCTGATCTGGTGGACACCTTCGCGGTCGGGCCCTCGCAGCCACAGCGGCAGGCACGCCGAACGGCCCGGCCGCAGCTCGCCGTCGCCCCCCAGGGGCACGTCCGTCACGTGGGCGTCGGGCCCAAAGCGGGCGGGCGAGGCCCACGTGAGACGGGCCTCGCCCGACTCGCCGGCGACGGTGGCGTAGGCCGCCGAGTCGGCGTCGGGCGAGTCGCCGATGGCGGGCTCGCCGAAGGTGAAGAAGTCGGGGTGACTGGACGCCACGCGCAGGCCGCGCAGGGGCACGCCGCTGACGTTGCGGAACTCGGCGTGGCACTTGCGGATCTCGCCACACAGCAGCGCCGTGGGGAACTGCAAAAAGAAGAGCTGACGCGGGGCACCCGGTTAGCGCTTTACACGCAAATTTGGAGCGGTCCGTCGGCCAACCTACCTCCAGGAGGGGCGCCGGCGGCAGGACGAGGGGCTCCAGGCGGCGGTCGGCGCCGTAGCGCACCAACATTTTGTCCTCTTTGCTGCGGTTCAGTCGCGGGCCTCGGATCTTCAGGTCCTGCTTCCCGCTCACCGTCACGCTCTCCGCCTTCTGCGGCCCTGTGGCCGGCCGGAGAGGAGGGGCGTCAATCGACCGGGGTGGGCGGAGCCAAAAGGGCGCCCGAGGCTCACCTTCCTCCTCCGCCGCCGCCGTCGTCGTTGTCGGTGCTTCGGGCCACCAGGGGGCGGCGGCCAGGTCGTAGGCCACGCCCGTCACCCTCAGACGGCCCGTTTGGCGCGGCAGCAGCCCGAGGCGGGCCTGCGTTTGTTCCGACAGACGGCGCACGTTGAGCGTGGCGGGCAGACGCCCCGCGGAGAACGCCATGGTGCTCGGTTGGGGTGCCGAGCGCCGACTTCGTACGCTATTTGGAGACGCTCACCGTCTTGGTTTCCTCCGGCGCCAAGTGGAAGTCCAGGATGGTCTCGCCGGTGACCAGCTGCTCCGTCTGCGAAAGAGTCACAACTTTTAGGCTTTTTTTTGGGGTAATGACAGTACCGTATTTTCACGACTATAAGGCGCACTTAAGTCTTAAATTTTCTCCAAAATAGACAGGGAGCCTTATAATCCAGTGCGCTTTATACTCCAGTGCGCTTTATAATCCAGTGTACTTTATAATCCAGTGCGCCTAATAATCCAGTGCGCTTTATATATGGACCAATACTAACATTGTTATCACGATAAAATCAAATGAATCAGTCGATAGGGTACACCAACTCTACTATTTTCCCGTAGACAAAGTACTGCGCAGTGACTGCTGGGATATGTAGTAGTTGTTTTGTCAATACACCCAATGGATTGTGGCCTGTATACATGGACATCAATACAGCTTGATGAAGCATGGAAAGCACCGTTGGAAAAGTTACGCTAGCTAAAAGCTAGCTACTATTTACGAATGGATTGTGGCCGCCTGGACGAACGTCTAAAACTCAGCGTTTTCGATGACTCATTTGGACAATTGTTCAATTGGGACACAGAAAATGAGGACTTTGATGGACGTGTGGGTGATGATGACGTGAGAAGGTTGTAAAATGGCGAAATAAAGTACAACCCAACTCACTTTTGCTTCCGTTGCCTTTTTAAAAACGTGTTTTTAGCGTGTGGGTGTAGCGTGCAAGAACTATATATCCCAGCAGTCACTGCGCACCGGAAACCGGAAATAGGCTGCTTCCGGTAGCCAGCGCTATTGCGGTTAAGATATTCATATATAATATATATGCGTCTTTAAAAACTGTGCGTCCTTTGTGTGTTTAAAATACAGAAATAGCACTCGTTACTGACACAGCGGCAAAAAATATGATGCACCATATAGTCGTGAAAATATGGTACTTTTTTTTGGGCCAATCCAATGCGAGTTCCTCCAATTGCCATTTGTGTACTTTGAGCCACTATTTTCCACGCCAAGGAAATAGTGATCAAGGTCCACAGGAAACGACCTCAAATCTACAGGAAGTCACCCTCGAGCAGACAGAAAAACAACTCCAACCAGCCGGAAATGAACGCATGACGCTACCCGTGGATCCTCGGCGTCCCTCGCCGATTCCTCCCCCTCTTCCTCCTCCTCCTCCTCGCTGTCTTCGGCGGCGTCCTCGTCGGGCCCGACCTTCCACAGCAACGAGAGGCGGGAGAGCGCCAGCGGGACCTTCAAGGGGTTCCTGAAGGTCACCTCCACCACCACGGGCTCTGCCAGGGCACAAAAAAAAAAAACGGTTCACATATCCCAGGGGTGTCAGACTCGGGTTGGTTCGCGGGCCGCGTTAACGTCAACTCCATTTCATGTGGGCCGGACCATTTTAGATATAATATTTCGATTTTTTTTCAATAAATGGATTTAAAGAACTGGATTAAAAGCCCTGAATATTCCGTTTTTTATATCTCTAAAATAATGTTTATTTGAGCTTTTTAAATATATTTTTAGATTTGACAAAATAATTTTTGAACTAAAAACACAGAAAAAATGGATTAAAAAAATGACAATGATTGATTTAAAAGGGGTAAAATCAGGAAATGTAATATACATCTATACTCTTCATTTGAATTTGATTCTAAAACAGAAAGTCGCCACTCATCATTGACTTTCCCGGGCCACACCAAATGATGCGGCGGGCCCAATTTGGCCCCCGGGCCACCACTTTGACACGTGACGTATCCGATTGGGTGCCATTGTTGTTGTCGGTCGGCACTCACCTTCCACCACGGCCAGCGGGCGGCGCAGGTTGTCGGTGCGGCCATCCAGGTAGCACTGGCTGGGCCGGAAGTTGGCGGGGAGGGCGCCCCCGTTGGCGGCGGCCGCCAGCCGCTCCTCCAGTCGCCGCCACACCGCCGCCTGCTCGCCGTCGTACTCCTGGTCCAGCGACACGTGGGTGGCGGCCTGCTTGTTGCCTGTAGAGGGCGACACGTCAGAAAGGAGGAAGGGGAGCGAAGGGGGCGGGTCGGTTGGTCGGTTGGTCGGTTGGTCGGTCGGTCGGTCGGTCGGGACGCACCCTCGGCCGGCCTTCGCTCGTGGCCCAGGTAGACCCGTGTGGCGGCGGCGTGGATGCACGGCAACGGCAGGTTGGCGAGACTGGCGCCGCTCTGATTGGTCACCGTCTGGGGGCAAAAAAATAAATAAATTAAAAAATAATAATAATAATAATACTTTTTTTCTCATCCTTTTTACATCATTTATTATATTGTTGATTTAAAAAAATTAAACGGTAATGAAATACAATATTCTTGTATTTCATTTTTTAATTGAAAAAGAGAGACAAAGGGGAAAACTAGCCTATTTTAATTTCTATAATTTTAAGATCTATAAGCCTATTTACCTTGTAAACAGAAGTATTACCTAAGGAAATGTGTATTTTATAAGAAAAAAAAATTACCTTTTGATAATAATGTGTTTCTTCTTTTTACAATGTCAGGATTTTTTACATCATTAATTTCATTATCAATAAATAAGAGTAAAGTATAAAAAAAGTAAACATGCTTTGAAGTTATTTTTTGAAATAGAGAAAAAGGAACATCAGATCAGAAAACAACCCATGAAAATTTTCCTCATTTAATGAAAATAATAAAAATAAATAAAATGACCCCCCGGCGAAAGACCTTTGGCCGACGGACAGTTCGCCGAACGGACGTTTCGCCGAAGCGCTCGCCCCGCCTCCGGATCGTGTGTGTACATGTTTTTCAACCTGGGCCCGCGGGCCATATACGGCCCGTTACAGATAACATTCATTTAGGAATA